>NW_027187376.1:5581549-5723109 GCF_028583685.1 Petaurus breviceps papuanus
TCTCTCTCTCTCTCTCTCTCTCTCTCTCTCTCTCTCTCTCTCTCTCTCTCTCTCTCTCTCCCTCCCTCCTTTCCTCTCCCTCTCAACATAGACCCTATGCTTATACATATAAGTACATATATACATGTACAAACACGAAAGATAGAAAAAAGGAAAAGGGGAGAGGAGGATGAGGGAAAGGAGGAAGAAGAGGAAGAGGAGAAAACAATGACAAAACATGGACCATATGTTAAAATAAATAAATAATGGGCTCTTGGTGAATAAAATGGCCTTAACAAAATGATGGAGAGAAATACATACACAGCATGCCATGCATTTATATATAGGTATTGCATATGTTTATATGAGCATATTTTTTTCAGGAGTCTAAGTGCTTCTTAAACTCTGGGTCATGACCCCATATGGGGGTCATATTAAATGAAATGAAAATCATATTAAAGATGATTTAAACTAGGAGTGGTTGACAATAGGGATAAAGTCAGATATATCTACCCAGCTGTATATCATAAATGGTAGCTGCTATAAAAGGAGAAAGAATTGCAAAAGAAATGCCTTGTAATTTATAGGAAATAAAGTCTAAGACAGGAACTAGAAATAAAATCCATGCCCACAGATATTATATACAAAGTATGGGTAATGAGCAACAGAAATGAATTAATCCAGCACAAGAAGGAAAATTTGAACTCACAGTTATTACTGAGATTTTGTGGCATGTAATTCAGGACTGGAATTGATTCTGGATGCATATGCCTTATGCAAAAAGGAACAAAATAGATTAATGAGACAGAAACAGAGTAGCACCGCATATCAAGAAAACACATGGTAGAGGCGGCCAGGTAGCACAGTGAGTAAGAGCACTGGCCCCAGAGTTGGGATGACCTGGGATCAAATCTGGGCTCAGACACTTAGCACCCACCCAGAAACACATGGCCGTGTAACCTTGAGCAAGTTACTTAACCCCAATTGCTTAAAAAAAAGAAAAAGAAAACACATGGTAGTTAGGAAATCCAAGAACCAGAAGAAATTTCTCCTCTCCAAAATGGAGTCTTTGGTTGAAAATAAGCAGTTGAAAGATAGAATACCATCATGGGAACATACTACAGACTACCTGGGTAGGAGAAAATAGAAGAGTTAAGAAAAGAATGCAAAAGCTTGACACAATGGTATATTATAGTTGTATTAGAAGACTTAAATGGACATCTACTAATGCAGTGCCTGGCATATAATAAATGCTTAATAAATTCCTTTTTTTCCATTCAATCATTCATTCATTCATCTGAAATTTTTCTCTCTTTCCATTTCTATCTATCTATCTATCTATCTATCTATCTATCTATCTATCTATCTTTCACACACATACATACACACACAATATTATGGAACTAAAATTCCATAGAAGTCAGCTCAAGACACATGGAAAATTCTCAAGAATCTAGAGATGAGAACAAAAGTGATTTTAATGAGAAAGATAGGCAGATTTAGGTTCAATTTAAGTAAGAAAAAATGCCCCAAGTCTTAGAGTTATACAAATTAGGATGGATTGCTTCAGGCTACAGTGGGTTCCCTCTCTAAAGGTCATCATACAAAGATTGTCTGGTCATTTTGGGACATTCTCATTCAAGAATGATTTGGCTAAATGTCCTTTAGGATTCCAATCAGTTCTATGATGCTGTGATACCATGATGCCATGAGTCTATGACTAACCCTCACAGGATGCTTAGATACTCTGGATCCCTGATGTTACTGCTAGAGTAGTCATTCTCACAAATGGGAGTAGATCCTTTGCTTTCATTTTGAGTTAGAAGTTGGACTGGACTTTTTACATAGGCAATGATAAGATATGGTCAAATAGTGTGATTTATATATACTTAATATGCTTTAGAGAGGATGGTCATTTTTACTTTTGTTCCATTGGAGGAAGAAAAATAAACTCCATCTTCCCAGTTCTGACAACTGAGTTGCAAATGTGTCTCTAAACCCTAACCCATATGTAATTTAGAGACTCCTTGTATAAAGAATTTAGGTTCTCTAACTAAAATTAAGGAATGAAAATGAACCAAATAGTGAAAAATTCATTATATGGAAAATTATGCAAAGGAAGAAGCAAAGGAAACTGCTTTTTTTCCTAAAAGAAGAGGGATGTTATCTTGAATTATATTTATAAAGCATCTTGAGAAGGTACAAAGGTAATTTAGTAGCTACTGACTTCAATAGAGTGCCCTGGAGACACATTGTATGGAAGAGCCATTGTTTAAGGACTATGTGACTTGTGTTCATATTTTAACTAAAGTCGACCAAAGAAAGTAAGCTGTTTGAGCAGAGTATGTGTGTGTGTGTGTGGGGGGGGGATACTGCCCACACACACATATACATGCATGATAAAAGACAAATACTCCTGTGTGTCAAGAGAAAGAAAGTCATTTGACAACTTGAGATTTTATGCAAACCTTCACTTTTCTGAACTCTTAAAATGAGAGAGAGAGAGAGAGAGAGAGAGAGAGAGAGAGAGAGAGAGAGAGAGAGAGAGAGAGAGAGAGAGAGAAGAAAGTGCCACTTTAAAAAGACTGCTGCAGGCCACAGGAGCTTGAATTCAAATGAGAAGCATTGATATGTATGTCAGCATCCATTGCAGCAGCCCTTTCTTTGATACAAAATGGCCAACTTATCTAATTTCCAACTAGAATCCATTAACAGTTAACAACAGTTTAAGATTCCAGTTCATATAATAAAAGTCATGGATAAGAGTACCCGTTGATGTCACCCACCTTCTGATGCATATGCAGAGGAAAAATTTCCAGTTACTTTTGATCCCCTATTATGTGTTTTTGTGTAACTATGCATCAGCTGAATATGTAATTGTATTTTATATAAGGCACCTACGTCTGGTGTGCTGTTATCTCTATTGCAGTATTGCAGAGTAATGTTATACAGACATAAACCATGCTTCCAAATGAAGAGAGTTAGCCTGGTAGAGTGGAAAGGACTCTGAGTTTAGTATTAAAAAAATCTGACTTCAAGACCTGGCTCTAGTTAGGACAATTGATCCTTGTCATTCTCAGTTTCTTCATCTTTGAATTCCATATAATAATGTTTACACATTCTATTGAGAGAAACACACTTTTAAAGTACTATATAAATATGATTTATTAGTAATAAATATAATTTTTTTAAAAATAAATTAAATAGATCTCAAAATACATGGACTATCTTGTGTGCATGTGTTTTACATTTGGTAGAGCTTACATCTGTTCCAGGAGTGCATGAAGACATCTGAAGTCATAATTAACTAACTCTTTCCTTCCCTAGAAATATTTTGCCTCTAAGTACTCTGGACTATAATAGTAAAGCCTGTGGTTTCAGCCAGGAAACTTGAGGCAATGTTCTATTGATGATTTCCTCAACCAGGTAAACCAATTGAAATTTCAATTTTTTACTCAGTTCCTAAATAAATTATCACCAACGTAAGTCTACTTTTGCCACCTCCCCACGATGGGGTAAGTTGTCTCCATGAGTGCTTGTGTGGCTATTGGCTAGCTTTTAAATAAACAGCAACAGAAACAACCCTCTAAAATCCCAACATCATCCAAGTAAGGAGAGGGACAACAGCAAAGCAATGGTATAACAAGCAAGGTGATATGGACTAGAGAATCTGTGTGCCCTAAAAGTGTTATGGCATCTGTGAAAAACTCTGACAAGAACCCTAAAATTCCACTTGATACTGGCTAATGAATAGAAGGGTAGATCAGTGGAATAGATTAGGTGCACAAGACACAGTATCCAATGACTATAGCAATCTACTGTTTGATAAACCCAAAGACCCCAGTTTCTGGCATAAGAATTAACTGTTTTACAAAAACTTCTAGGAAAACTGGAAAACAGTTTGGAAGAAACTGGGCTTAGACCAATGCCTGACACTAACTGGCAGAATAAAGTTTTAATGGGTACATGATCTAGGTATAAAGGCTGATACTATAAAAAAAATTAGGGGGGGGAAGGAATAGTTTACCTGTCAGATTTATGGAGAATGGAGAAATTTATGATCAACAAGAGATAGAGAACCTTATAAAATGCAAAATGGATAGTATTGATTACATTGAATTGAAAAGTTTTTGCACAAACAAAGTCAATGCAACCAAGATTAGGAAGAAAGCAGAAAACTGGGAAAGAATTATTACAACTAGTGTCTCTGATAAAGGTCTAATTTCTAAAATATATAGAGAACTGAGTCAAATTTATAAGAATACAAGTCATTCCCTGATTGACAAATGGTCAAAGATATGAACAGTTTTCAGAGGAAGAAAATAAACCTATCTATAGTCATATAAAAATGTTCTAAATCACTATTGATTAGAGAGCTGCAAATCAAAACAACTCTGAGGTACCACATCACATTGATTAGATTGACTAACATGGCAAAACAGAAAAATGATAAATGTGGGAGGAAATGTGGGAATTTTGGAACACTAATTCATTGTTGGTGAATCTTTGAGCTGATCCAACCATTCTGGAGAGCAGTTTGGAACTATGCCTAAAGGGCTATAAAAATGTGCATACCCTTTGACCCAGAAATACCATTTTTAGGGCTATACCCCAAAGAGATCATAAAAATGGGCAAAGGACCCATATGTACAAAAATATTTATAGCAGTTCTTTCTGTGGCAGCCAAGAATTGGAAATTGATGGGATGCCCATCAACTGGAGAATGGCTAAACATTACTCTGCAATATTGCAATAGAAATAACAGCACACCAGATGTAGGTGCTAAAATCAGAGGCTTTACTATTATAGTTGTGGTATATAAATGTAATGGAATATTATTGTGCTATAAGAAATAATATACAGGCAAACCTCAGAGAAATCTGGAAAGACTTATATGAACTGATGCTGAGTGAGGGAAGCAAAACCAGAAGAACAATGTACACAGAAACAGCCACAGTGTACAAAGACTGATTATGATAGACTTACTAAGTCTACCTTCTCCGCAATGCAAGCACCTAAAACAATTCCCAAGGACACATGATGGAAACTGCCAGCCTCATCCAGAGAAAGAACCATGGAGGTGGAATGTAGAACAAAACACACTATTTTCTTTATAGTTTTGTTTTATTTTGTTGTTGTTTTTCTTTCTCATGGTTTTCCAATTGTTATAATTTTTCTATGCAACAAGACTAATGTGAAAATGTGTTTAACAGAAATGTTTATGTAGACCCCATATCAGATTGCAAGCCATGTTGGGGAGGGATGGGGAAGGGAGAGGGAGAAAATTTAAAACATGCAAGTGAATGTTGAAGATTAAAAATACATAATTTACATGTGCCAATGGAAAAAAAAGAACCCTGAAATTCTAGTGATTTGAGCTCTGGTGATACCTCTGACTGAGTTAGCACTCCAATCAGCATGAAGATATTGCTGTTATGAATCTATGAAACAGACTGCAGTAGCATAGGGTTGGAAGCTGGCCCTAATCAGAACAGGAACGATGATCAGTTTACATGGAGGAGAGCAGACTTCCTTACTCTTCTGGTATGATAAGAAGGTACAATTTTTAAGAATAAAATAATACCAGTGCCACTCCTACTGGAATGCTTTGGTGCAGAAGGCACTTAACACTAAAGTAGAAGAGCCATGAGTAGACATGTAATAGTGTGAAGTTCTTAATACATTTATGATAGAAATCATAACACAGTGGAAACATCCTACCATTTATGGATAAGAACTTCAAATTGCTTTTTTCTCAAAGGGACCCTCAGCTCCAAATTATACAACTATATAAAGCAAATTAACGCAGGATAACTGTAAGAAATGATTGTTAAATTCAGATTATATGAAATGAGAACTGAAATTAAGGAATTACACATTTTTGTTGATGAGTTACCAACATTTTGTTGTGGAGCAGATCTAAACAAGAGAATGAACAAAAAGATTTCTTGTACATCCAAAATGCCCTGAATGTTATATAGGTCACACACATACAATTAGCCACTGATCTCTCATTTATATTGGTGAAGGAATTACACATTTAAATCTGAGGAGGGAAAAGCTGAATAATTTGAAGGTATTGAAAATCTATATTTAAAACAAAATCCAAAAATGCTCCCTAAATATGAAATAGCAAAAAAAAGTCAATGTTTCAAATCATTTTGAAAAGTAGATAGATATTCTTAAAAAGGAATTTTCAAGTCTTTTCAGTAGTTCTAATCCAGCCAATAGACCAACTATACAAAAACAGAGGAATTAAAAAAGTTGGTTTATTCCATAACCAACATGAACAAATATATTTTCCTATAAGACTTGTCAGAATGTAAGACATTTCAAAACTTGAACACATAAGCTTCAATTGTTGTAAGAACCATGGAAGAAAAGAAACAGCATGACTGAAGCATCCAAAAAATGTTTGAAGACATATGGGAAGACAATGCAAGAGTCTACTGATGTCCATAGTATAAAACATAGCAACAACACAAAAATATAAAACTTGAATAAAAGAATGTCAAGTTAAAAGTAACAAAAAGAAAGATTTCTACAGAGATTTTTTTTTCAAAAATTTTATTTTAGACTCAAATTCCAGAACACAGAGAATAGAAAAAAGAAACAAAAACATACCATAAAATTAAATATTGAAACTTAAATACAAAGTTAGAAAGAAATAAAAAGCATGTCATGAGCACAGCAGAGCATAGGAGAGGATTCAAAATATGTAACAATAAATTTTCATTTCAAGTAAGCCTATATGATAAATAATACTCATTGTGTTGAGAATTGTCCATCATTTCATTGCTTCCTTGTGAGTTTTCTTTTTTCTCTGCTGTGCACTCTTTTACTTTGTTCTTTTTCCCTCCCCCACCTCACTCGAGAAGACCACAATAAAATTTAGATATGTCTCTCCATAGTTATAAAAAGATACATACACTTGCCCCCTCCCCAGAAGGCTACAATAAAGTTTAGATATGTTTCTCCACAACTATAGATATATACATACACATATACATATATACATAGCTATATAGACATATACATTCCCAGACCTATTCTACTCCTGATCTTTGTTTTTATGTATATACATATCTCTTGTTCCCTATCCCTCCTGCCTCTTCTACTTTACTTCTACCCACTACCTTGCCCTTCTATGACTTGGCTACCCCCCTCCAAGGATCCCCCCTATCCTCCCATTCCCATAAATCTTCTATACCCCTCTTTACCTATTCTCTCAGCCTCCCCTCTAAAGATCCCTCCCTTGCCCTCTCCCCCCTCCCTATGTCCCTACTTTTTTTTTTCTTCTGAATTTAGAAGACTTCTTTACTCTTATGTATGCATTTTTTTCCTCTTTCACCCAACCTGGATAAAAGTAGGCTACCAGAACTATTAGCCATCCTCCCCCATCTAATACTTATGTATCAATTCTTCCTCTTGCACCTCATTTTAAAAATAATTACTCTTTTTAGTTGCTCCTAAATGGTTTTACTTTTTAAATTCATATCATGCCCAGGTTATCCCTGATCTTTTTATAAACTACCCAATTATTAATAAGAATCTTAGACATACATTTTACAAATATAAAAAGTAAATAGTCTTTATGAATCCCTTATAATCAGTTTTTGTTATGTACCTTTTATTTATATTGGTTCTTTTATGTTGAATTGTCCATTAAGTTCAGGTTTTTTTTTTTAATAAAGTCTTGAAAATCTGAAAGTTTATCTAATGTCCATCTTTTTTTGTTGTTGTTCAAGATAATAGTTAACTTTGCAGGGTATGATAATTTTGACTGGAGACCCAGTTCTTTTGCTCTTTGATATGTTGTGTTCTAAGACTTATGGTCCTTCAAAGTCTCTGCTCCTAGGTCTTGTGTAATTCTAATTCTGGTACCATTTTATTTAAATTGTTTTAATCTTGATGCTTTTAATAGTTTTTTCCTGGAGCTGGCGATTTCAGAATTTGACTGATATTCCTATGAGTTTTCCTCATAGGATGTCTTTTAAGCAATGATTGATGGATTTTTTTTCTATTTCTACTTTTCCCCCTTGTTCTAATGCTTCAGGACAATTTAAAAAATATATATTTCTGGTATTATTGTATCAAGATTCTTTTTTTGTTCATAATTTTCAGTTAGTTCAATTATTTTTATATTTTCTCTTCTTGATCTATTCTCCAACTGTTATTTTTTATGAGATATATCACATTCTCTTCTATTTTCATTATTCATATTTTTTAATCCTTTCTTGATCTCTTATAATTTCACTGCCTTCACTTTGCCCAATTCTAATTTTCAAGTTGTCATTTTCTTCCTTAAGATTCTTAATCTCCTTTTCTAGTTTGTTGACTTTCCTTTCATGCCTTTCTTGTTTTTCTTGTATTCTTTTGGACTATTCTTAGATATTCTTGGATTCTTCTTATTTCCTTTTTTAGTTTTTCTCCCATCTATCATTTGATTCTCCCAAAAATCATTTGATTTTTAAAGTCTTTTTAAAAGTCTTCCATAAATTATTTTTGGGCAGGTGACCATTTGACTTTACTCTTTGGGAGTTTCTTTACTTCAATTTCTTCTTCTGAAAATGAACCCTGGTCATCTCTATTTCCATAATAGGTTTCTATAGTGGGATTCTTTCTCCTTTGTCTATGCATTTTTTTTGTGTGTGGTGATAGTTTAGTTATTTGTAGTCACCTCTAGCCCTGGAGTATGGGAAATGCTACCTCTTGACCCTGATCTTCACTTCTTCCCTCTAACCTCTAACCAAAACCAAACATCCAGCCTCCTGTAAGTGCCCACAGTTAAGGACTTTCAGCCCCACTGATTCTGCACTCACCAGGCATGTGCTCATTCGTTCTTGCCCCTGCTGCTCTTTTCAGCATAACTGGGTTTGGCATTCCTGGTCAGTAGAGGTTCCTTTAATCTTGCAGGGCTCAGACAATCAACTCCCTTCACTATCCCAGGAGTAAAAGTTCCAGTGGCTGGGGCTGAGGCAGTGTTTCTCACCAACTAACCCCAGGGCTTGAGCTTTGCTATTAAAACAGAACCTAGCCTGGAGTTTTCTCTTCACAGTGACCAAACCTTGCCCTGGTATTTTTCTTCTGATCTTCTCAAATTGTCCCAGGAGGACTGAGGTTATGCTCCTGTCCTTATTTATCTCCACCCACACTTTGTTTACCCTAAGGTGCTATTTTAACTCATTTGTGGGGAAAGATCTTGAGAGCTTGGAATTTTCTGATGTACTCTGCCATCTTCCCAGAATCCTCTCCTGGAATGAGATTTTTTAAAGTATCAAAATGACTTAATACCATTAAGCAGGGAGGGGGCATCTGTGACCTTGAGGCCACATGTGACCCTTTAGGTCCTTAAGTACAGCCCTTTGACTGAATCCAAATTTCACAGAACAAATCCCCTTAATAAAAGGATTTATTCTGTAAAACTTGGTCCTTAACCAATATTTTAACATGAAAGCCAAAAGTTCAAGACAAGAGGTTAAAGCAACATAAATATCAAAATAAACCATTCAACATCAATATAAAACTATACAATAGTACCCTGAAAGTGGAAGGAATTAGCACAGTGACCACACAATTAAGGAATAAGTGGAAATTTTTCTTGTTGTCTATATTGTAGAAGGAAGCCTTAAACATTAAAAGAATAGTTGTATCAAATGCAAAACAAACGTAAATTTTAATTTATTAATTAAATATTAATATAAAGAATGACAGAACAGTTCAATTAAGGGAGGTTACTGAAACTAGTTTCTCTGGGAAACTGGAAAGCAGCATGTTTGAGTAATTTTCATAGTTGTTAGATGAAATACTTCACAGTGGTGCATAAATTACTAGCAAAGCATTATATCAGTTTTCTCTCTGATGAAAGTCCAATCCTATCTTCATTCACAGAGCATCACATATTTATTGCCAATACATGATATCATCAATGATCCCTCCAAATATAGGACAATTACATGTTTACTTACTTTATATAAAACATTTATACTTTGTATTCCTAAAAAGAAAATCTACAAATACTTACCAAAAAAAAAATCTTGGCTAAGACATTTTTTAAAAGGAGTGTGGTAAAATTCTTAGGGTAATAAAGAAAAACTTATTATTGATTTGGTGATCCTTAAAAACCTATTTGAAAATTCTATAATGTTTATATTGCCTTTATTAATTATTAATGGCTTAGTCATTTACTGCAACTATACAAAATAAATTTAAGTATAGAAAGAGCTTTGGAGCATGGGCTCTTAACTTCTTTCTGTATAGTTTGGATCTTTTTTGTCAGTCTGATAAAACCTATGAATCCTCCTAGCCCCCAGAATAATGTTTTTAAATGACTAAAACAAGATGCCTCAGATTGCAAAAAGCAAAAAACCAAAAACAACCAAAGATTGGTGGAAATAAATATGTGGGTTTTTTTTGTTCCTGTATAAGTTCTTGGATCCACATGGGATACATATGAGGGATATAGTTAACCTTTGAACCCCAGTTTAAGGTCCCTTGTTCTTGATTATTTAATCCCCAAATGGAAAATTATCTATTTAAAACATACCAACAATAACATAAGGAAGCATCATCAGTGATGGAGATAAAATAGAAGACTCTCCAATAAGATCAGGAGTGAAACAAGTTTATTGTCATTACAATGCAATATTGTACTAGAAATGTTAACAATAGCAATATAGTCAGAAAAAGTAATTGAAGAACTAAAAATAAGCAACAAGGAAAAGTATCACTCTTTGCAGGTGACATAATGATATACTTGAGAAGCTGAGAGGATCAATTTAAAAAAAACTAGTCAAAGAAATGAACAACTTTAGTAAAGTTGCAGGATAGGAAATGAAATCACATAAATCTTCAGCATTTCTATATATTAACAACAAAGTCCAGCAGCAAGAAAGAGAAAGAGAAATTTAAAATAGCTTCAGACATTTTAAAATACTTGGCAATCTACCTTCCAAGACAAACCAAGAAATAACATGAACAAAACTACAAAATACTATTCAAAGAAATAATGATGGATTTAAACAATTTAAGAAATGTTCACTGCTCATGTGTAAGCCAAACCGACATAACAAAAATAATACGACCTAAATTAATTGATATTTTCTGTACTATACCAATCAAACTACAAAAGAATAATTTTAAAGAGTTAAAAAAATCACAAAATTCATCTGGAAGAACAAAAGGTGAAGAACATCGAGGGAATCAATGAAAAAAAGAGAAAGCAAGTCTCCTAACAATACCAGAACTTAAAATATATTACAAAGCAGTAATCACCAAAACAACCAGGTACTGGCTAAGAAATAGAATTGTAGATCATTGGAACAGATCACATATATAAGAAATGGAAGCAAATGATTACATTATTCTTGTGTTTGATAAACACAAAGAGTCAAGTTTTGCGAGGGCAAGAACTCATCACTCAACAAAAATTGCAGGGGAAACTGGAAAGAAGTTTGGCAGGAACTAGGCATGGATTAATATCTCAAACTATATACCAAGATAAACTCAAAATGAGTACATGGGTTAGACACACAGGGTGATATCATAAGCAAATTAGAGGAACATGAATAAAAGTCATTCCCCAATTGCTAAATAAATGCTCAAAAGAAATGAACAGGTAGTTTTCAGAAGAAGAAATCAAGAGTCATATAAAAATGCTACAAATCATTAATAATTAGAAAATGAAAATTATAACAGTTCTGAGGTACCATCTCACATCTATCAGACTGTTTATGTGACAGAAGAGGAAAAAGACAATTGCTGGAGAATATGTGGAAAAATAGGGACACTAATGCATTCTTGGTGGAGTTGTGAACTAATCTAGCCACTCTAGACAATTTGTAACTATACCCAAATTCCTATAAAATAGTGCATACCCTTTAATCCAGCAATACCACTATTAGGTCTGTATCCCAAAGATACCAAAGAAAATGGAGGGGGGGCAGGCCATTTGTACAAAAATATCTATAGCAGCTTTTTTGAGGCGGCAAAGAATTGGAAATTGAAGGGATGCCCATTAGTTGGGGAATGACTGAACAATTTGCAGTACATAATTGTGATGGAATAGTATCTTGCTATAAGACATTACAAAGGGGATGGTTTCAGAAATATCTGGGAAGACTTATATGAACTGATACACAGTGAAGTGAGTAGAACCAGGAAAAGACTATATAATAACAGCAATTTTGTAACAATAATCCACTGAGAAAGATTTAGCTACTCTGATCAATACAATGATCCATAACAATCCAAAGGACTCATGGTGAAAAATACTATCCATATTCAGAAAGACAACTGATGAACTCTGAGTACAGACTGGAGCATTTTCCCACTTTCTTTATTTTTCTTGCTTTTTAAAAAAAACATGACTAATATGGACATATGTTTTCTTTGACTTCATATATATAATGGGCATCATGTTGCTTGACTTCTCAAAGGGTGGGGGAAGGACAGGAGAAAGGAAGTGTATTTGGAAGTCAAAATTTAAAATGAATGTTGAAATAATATATATAGAAACAAAGACAGCACATTTTACTTTATGTACCTGAGTTTTCTAAATTTGCAAAGAAAAAAGTATACTTAAAAGTAGATAATTCCAAAAGAACCTTACAGACAACATAAAAATGTTAACAACAATTAACAGAAAGTATGGCTTCTTCCAGGGAGACAGTTTTAAGTCCTTTATGATTCTGCAAAGCCTTAAATTTATTATCATTATAGATGAACAGAACTGAAAATGGATCAGAGGATCATAGACTTAGAACTTAAAACTTCTCATTTTATAGATGAGGAAATGGACTCAGGGTGGCTAAGTGATTTGCCTAGGTTCATAAGGTAAGTACCAGAGGCTGGGTCAGTACTGAGTCTAATTATCTGAACTTCCAGTATAGGCAATGTGTTTTCTTGGGCTATTAAATCTAACAGAGAGTTTGGATAGAACACTATACCATTCCCTTGATATATAGGAATTAGATCAAGGTATATGGTTAGCCAAATAATAACTAGTCAAACAATATGAACAGGTAGTTTTCAAAGGAACGAATAAACTTCACAACAGATAATATATTGTTGGATAGACTACTGTTGACCAAAACCAAAAGTGGTTTATGTGGGGATTGGTCTTATAAAATGGCTAATGTTAAACCAAAATTAAAACCGGATTTATTAGGTTGATGTTGATCATTCAGCAAGCTGGTGGAAACTGTATAAGGTTGCAAAACTTGTTCATCTACTAGATTTTTAGAAAGACACAAATTAGGTGACTAGAATAATAAACCATGAGACTAGCTTTTCATAAATTAACGTATGACAAATCAATATATTACAAATTCAAACTTCAAACTATCCTTGAGAATTCAATATCAAAATATTCTAAAACTAGAGAATTAACAGAAAAAAACTGTTATGTACAATTCCTCAAACATAACACTAATCAATAAAAAATTAGGAATAAAATATTTGATAGACATCTTTATACAGACAAATTATACTCTCCAAACTTCATGGCATGAAAAGCTTTCAAAGTATAGAGAGTTAGAGGAAAAAATAAAAGAGATTTCAGAGGAAGTGAGGCACATGTCATCCTTTTCATCCTGGCTGCTATTGTGGTTGCTCAAAATTTTTCTTTAAATTTCCAGAAAATGACAATATATTTCAATACTATTGTTCAGTTATGAAAAGTAGTCATTTCATTTAACTATGCAATCATCTATAGAACATTAAGTGAATAAGAGCTGAATAGTAGTAATAATAATAAGGCTGAATCATGCATATTTGTTTTCAGAAAATGAGGGGTTTTTATGATAATGATGGAATATCAGGTCATTGTCAAGCAAAATTACAAAAAGATCATCCATAAGGACGTCAGATTTATTGGCCAATGAGGATTTTGAAAGAAAATTAGAGAAAGTGTGCAATATATCACTACAATGGGTAAAATTTTAGCATATACTAAATCCCCTGAAAGACATAATCATGACATGATTATGTAATAAAATAGCTATTCTTCATAAAATGACAGATGACTAATCATTATACTACAGCAACCATATTCCAAATATCCTTGACATTCAAATAATAAAGTATGCTGAAGGCAAAGTATCATCAAAATTAAAACTTGCCCAAGATTACTCAGATCCATGTTGAGACATGTAGCCAGCAAATGTTGTTGTAGAACAAAGTTTGGCTAGGTATTCATTTTTTCCTACTCCCTCCTTTCGAAAGAAAAGGAAGGTAATATATTCTTTCCAGACAACACTTTTTTTTTCCTTTTCTCTCTGAGAAACCCAGAGATTTCATCTTCTTTTTGTGTTCCTCTTCTCTCCTGCTTCTTATGCAGAGATAGGAGATTTTCTGAGGTGTCAATTGTCTGGGCCACTTGATTTGACTATAATATCTTACTTTCCAGTCATAGCACATGGTTTAAGTTCCCATAAGCCTGTCTGCTATTTTAGTAGCTCAGCAATAAAGACTTAATAAAGTCATCACCATAATATCACCACATGTAGAGCTCATAAAGCCTGCAGTTAGGAAGCCTAGCATTTTTTATAATATATATTTTATTTACTTCATTAAATATTTCCTAATTGCACTTAAAAAAATTTAACCTTCATTTTTTAAAATGTTGAGTTCCAAATATTCTTTCCTCCCTGCTGCCCCTACTTTCTCTTGAGAAGGGAAACAATTTGATATCGATTATATATGAAGTCATATTATGAAGTGTTACCATAAAAAAAAAAACACTTCCATATTAGCCATGTTGCAAAGAAAACAAACAAAAAACAGAAAAATAAAGTTTTAAAAGTATGCTTCATTCTGTATTCAGAGTTCATCATTTCTTTTCCTGGACGTGTATGGCATTTTTCAGCTCTTTTGGAATCATTTCGGATTATTGTCTTGACCAGGGTAGCTAAATATTTCACAACTGATCATCCTTACTATATTTCTATTACTATTTACAATGTCCTCCTGGTTCTGTTCACTGCACTTTGCACTAGTTCACATAAGCCTCCAAGGTATATCTAAAGCCATCTTATTTATAATATGTTATAGCACAATAGTATTCCATCACAATCATATACCGCAGCTTGCTTAGTCATTTCCCAGTTGCTCCCGATTTCCAATTCTTTGCCACCAACACAAACAGAGCTGCTATAAATATTTTTTTCACAAATGAACCTTTTCCCCTTTTCATTGATCTCTTTGGGATAGAGACCTAGTAGCAGAATTGCTGGGTCAAAAGGTATGCATAGCTTTATAGTTCTTTGAGTGCAGCTCCAAATTGTTCTCCAGAGTGGCTGGACCAGTTCACAGCTCCACCAACAATGCAGTAGTGTTCAAATTTTTCCACATCCCCTCTAGAATTTGTCCTTTTGCTTTTTTTTTCTGTCATTTTAGTCAATTTAATAGGTGTGAGGTGGTGTCTCAAAATTGTTTTAATTTGCATTTCACTTATCAGTAAGGATTTAAAGAATTTTTTTTCATGTGACTATTAATAGTTTTTATTTCTTCTTCTGAAAACTGTTCATAACTTTGACAATGTAGCAATTGGGCAATGGTTCTTAGTTTTTCTAAATTTGGCCATGTACCATATAATTTTGAGAAATAAGGCCTCTTTCAGAGAAACTTGCTGTATTTTTTATATTATTTAAATGATCACAGTACCTTTTTCCAAAATGTAGTTTCCCTGATTATCTCTTTTAATTAGGCCTCTTTTTGATTGGTCTGAGATCATGACTGCTACCCTTGCTTTTTTTGCCTCAGTTTAACCATAACAAATTCTGCTTAATCCCTTTAATATAACTTTGTATGTGTTTTCATTTCAAGTGTTTTTTATTTATCTTTAAAGAATTATTTTTCTTTTTATCTGCTAATAGTATTTCATTTTTTCCAATTACATGTAAGGAAAATTTTCAACATTTTAGTAAAATTTTTCAACATTTGTAAATTTTTTTTTGTTTTCAGGGTAATTTATTGATTTTAAGGTTCAGACTTTTTTTTTTTAATCAGGCTCTAGATGTCATTTTAGTTGGCTTTATACTATATCCAAGTCAGAAAAATCTATTCTTTGGCTTGTTAGGGAAAAATATTCATTTTTAATACTTAGATATCTTCATTTTTTAATTTTTTCTGTCTTTATAAATGTGTTTGTTTACTTTTAGCTTACAAGATTCAGTTTCACAATTCCTTGAGTTTCAAATTTTCTCTCCCTCCCTCTCTTTCCCCCCACCTCCCATGGCACCATGCAATCAAGTATAGGATCTGCAAATACTTTCACATTAGACATTAGTCAGGTTATACAGAAGGATTGTAATGAATAGAATGAACAGTGGGAAAGAGGAAACAAAACCAAACAAGAAAAAGAAAGAGAGGAGGTAATTTGCTTTGGTCTGCATATCCCCATTACATGTAATACTTGCTGATGAATTTAAATAGATGCTACCTATTATTTTATGGAAGACTCCATTCATTCCTCCACTTTCTAGTGTTTTTAATAGGAATGGATGTTGTATTTTGTCAAAAGTCTTTTCTGTATCTATTGAGATAATCCTGTGATTTCTGCTAGTGTTATTGTTGATATGATCACGTATACTAATGGTTTTCCTAATATTAAGCCATCCTTGCATTCCTCAAATAAATGCTCCTGATCAGAGTGTATTATTCTTGTGATAAGTTGTTGTAATCTTTTTGTTAATATTTTATTTAAGAATTTTTCATCTATATTCTTCAGGGAAATTGGTCTATGATTTTCTTTCTCCATTTTATCTCTTCCTGATTTAGTTATCAGTACCATATTTGTGTCATGAAAAAATTTTGGTAGGACTCCTTCACTAATTTTCCCAAATAGTTTGTGGAGTACTGGAATCAATTGTTCTTTAAATGTTTGATAGAATTCACTAGTAAATCCATCTGACCCAGGAGATTTTTACCTAGGGAGTTCATTGATAGCTTCTTCAATTTCTTTTTCTGATATGGGGATATTTAAGTAATTTAATTCCTCTTCAGTCAGTCTAGGCAACTTATATTTTTGTAAATATTCATCCATTTCACTAAGACTGTCAAATTTATGTTCATACAATTGGTCAAAATAATTCCTAATTATTGTTTTAATTTCCTCTTCATTGGAGGTAGATTCACCCTTTTCATTTTTGATAACTCATAATTTCATTTTCTTCTTTCTTTTTTTATCATATAGACTAAAATTCTATCAATTTTATTGTTTTTTTTTTCATAAAACCAGCTCTTAGTTTTATTTATTAATTCAATAGTTTTCTTAATTTCAATTTTATTAATCTCTACTTTGGCTTTCATTATCTCTAATTTAGTATTTAATTGGGGATTTTGAATTTGTTCTTTTTCTAGCTTTTTCAATTGCATGCCCAATTCATTGACCTCCCTTTTCTCTAATTTATTCATGTATGCAATCAGGGATATAAAACTTCCCCTAAGAACTGCCTTTGCTGCATCCCACAAGTTTTGGTATGTTGTCTATTATTTTCATTCTCTTGAATGAAGTTACTGATTGTTTCTGTAATTTCTTGTTTGACCCACACATTCTTTAGGATTAAATTGTTTAATTTTCAAATGGTTTTAAGTCTATCCTTCCATGACAGTTTATTGCATATGATTTTTATTGCATCATGATCTGAGAATGATGCATTTAATATTTCTGCCTTTCTGCACTGAATTGTGAGGTTTTTATTACCTAGTACATTGTCTATTTTTGTGTGTGTGCCATGTATTGCTGAGAAAGTATATCCCTTTTTATCCCCATTCAGTTTTCTCCAGAGATCTATCATATCTAGCCTCTCTAAATTCTATTCACCTCCTTAACTTCTTGTTTATGTTGAGGTTAGATTTACGAAGTTCAGAGAGGGGAAGATTGAGGTCCCCACTAGTATAGTTTTCCTGTCTATTTCATCCTCTAATTGGCAACTTCTCCTCTAAGAATTTGGATGCTATAACACTTGGTACATATATGTCAAGTAATGATATTGCTTCATTCTCAATGGTGTCTTTTAGCAGGATATAGTTTCCTTCCTTATCTCTTTTAATTAGATCTATTTTTGCTTTTGCTTTAACTGAAATAAGGATTGCTACCCCTGCTTTTTTTTTTACTTTAACTGAAACATAATATATTCTACTCCAGCCTTTTATCTTTACAAACATAATATATTCTACTCCAGCCTTTTATCTTTACCTCTGCATATCCTCTTGATTCTTATGTGTTTCTTGTAGACAGCATATTGTTGGATGACGGTTTTTAATCCATTCTGCTATCTGCTTCCATTTCATGAGAGAATTCATCCCATTCACATTCACAGTAATGATTAATATCTGTCTCTTTCCCTCCATCCTATTCCCTCTCCTGTTTATGTTTTTGTTTCTTCCTTCTCCCTTACCCTCCTTAAGAATTTTCCTTTTGACTACTGCCTCCTTCGGTATTCCCTCCCTGTGACTCCCAATCTTTACCTACCCTTTCCCCTTACTACTATTTCCATCCCTTCTAACCCCCCTTCTTATCCTCCCTTTATGCCTCCTACTGCCTATAGGGAAAAATGGATATTTATACTTATCAGAGTATATTATTCCCTCTTTGACCCCAAATCAATAAAAGTAAATTCAATATAGTGCTCCTCTCCCTCCCTCCCTCTTTTCCCTCTATTATGAGTTTTTGTGATTTTTCTCATAAGAATCTTAAACTTAACTGATTATTATTGATTATGTTGATCCCTCTTTGAACCAGCACTATGAGAATAAATTTATATGATGTTCATCTTCCTCCCTCCTTCTCCTCTACTATAGTATGTTTTTATGCCTCTTTGTATGTTATAATTTACCTTTCCTACCTCATCCTTACCTTTATCCCATTATAGTCCCTTTTAACCCCTTAATAAGATTTTTTTAATCATCAGATTAGTTCATTTACACCTATGCCCTCTATCTATGTATATCCCTTTTAAAGGTTGCAATACTCATATAAATTTCAGTATTGACAGGTATCAGCTTCTCATATAGGGATATAAACAGTTTACTCTTATTGAATCCCAAGTTATGTGCATGTGTGCATTTGTGAGTGTGTGTGTATGAATGTGTGTTTTCCTTGTTTACCTTATAATGCCTCTCTTAAATCTTGTAATTGGAGATCAAGTTTTCCATTGAGCTCTGGCTTTTTAATCAGGAAAGTCTGGAAATCTTTTTTTTCATTAAATGATTATATCCTTGCCTGAAAGATAATGCTCAGTTTTTACAGGTAGTTGGTTCTTGGTTGCAGTCCTAGCTCTTTTGCCTCACAAAATATCAAATTCCAATCCCTCCAATCTTTTAATGTAGAAGGTGCTAGGTCGGGGACGGAGCCAAGATGGCGGAGTAGAAGCACAAGCTTCCCACGGCTCTGGCTTCCACCCTCCCCAATCCATGTAAAAAGGGGACTCTAAACAAACTTTGGAGCTGCAGAAACCACAAAATGACACAGAGAAGCTAACCTCCCGCTGAGGACAGCCCTGCAGGCTGGCAGGAATCAGCCAGCTCAGCGCTCTGGGAGCAGAGCCCAGCCCCACACCGAGGCTTTAGCCCCACGGTGGGCCTGACCAGCCGCCAGCCAGAGGGACTCCAGATAAGCAGCAGCTGTGGCCGTTTCCAGATTTATCAATACATAGATGCGAAGGACAAGGTGAGAGGCCAGTGCAGTCTGGACTTTGGGACCCAGTAAGTGGGAGTGTGTGGCTTTTACCCCCCGGGTGAGAAACCACTGAGATGCCAGCACAGCCTGCCAGAGCCACCTGACAGCTTCAGCTCCTGGCCTGCAGAATGTAGGGGCACCAAGCACCAGTATGAGGAGTAATCACTCTTGCTTTAACCTGCTTGGATCTGGATTGCAGTCTTGGGTGGAGGTCCTGGGGTGTGTGTCCAGCTTGCCAGAGCATGTGGAGACCTCAGAGAGGGCACCCATCTAATACCTCCGGCAGCTGACAAAACCCCAGCGTTTGGGACGAAAACGCCCCTGTCTGGTGGCAGAGTCCTACTGTGGCAAAAAGCCCCAAAGTCAAATAATTGAGTGGCAAAATGAGCAGGCAAAGGAAACAAAGCAGACAGAAGATTCCAACATTACACTCCTATTTTGGGGATAAGAAGGAGCAAGGTATGGAACAGGAGGAAAACAGTGAAGTCAGAACTCCTGAACCAAAATCTTCAAAGGAAAATACAAGCTGGTTACAGGCCATAGAGGACCTTAAGAAGCAGATAAGAGAAGTGGAGGAAAAATTGGGAAGAGAAATGAGAACAATGCAAGAAAATTATGAAATGAGAGTCAACAGCCTGACTGAAGAAAATAATACCTTTAAAAACAGACTGACCCAAATGGCAAAGGAGGTTCAAAAAGGAAATGAGGAGAAGAATGCCTTAAAAAGTCGAATTTGCCAGATGGAAAAAGAATCTCAAAAGTGCACTGAGGAGAATCCTTGCTTCAGAACTAGATTGGAGCACATGGAAGCTAATGACTTTATGAGAAATCAAGATGCTGTTAAACAGATCCAAACAAATGAAAGAATAGGAGGCAATATGAAATATCTCATGGGAAAAACCACTGACCTGGAAAATAGATCCAGGAGAGATAATTTAAAAAATTATTGGACTACCTGAAAGCCATGACCAAAGTAAGAACCTAGAAAGCATCCTCCAGGAAGTTCTCAAAGAAAACTGCCCTGATGTTTTAGAACGAGAGGCAAAATAGAGGTTGAAAGAATCCACCGATTACCACCTGAAAAAGATTCCAAAAAGAAAATTCCTAGGAATATTATAGCCAGGTTCCGGAATTCCCAGATTAAGGAGAGAATATTACAAGCAGCCAGGAAGAAACAATTTGAATATTGTGGAAACACAATCAGGATAACCCAGGATCTGTCAGCTTCTACACTGAGGGATCAAAGGGCTTGGAATGTGATATTCCAGAGGTCAAGGGAGCTGGGATTAAAACCAAGAGTCACCTACCCAGCAAAACTGAGTATCCTGTTTCAGGGGAAAATATGGTCATTCAGTGGAATACAGGACTTTCAAGCATTCTTGCTGAAAAAACCAGAGTTGAATAGAAAATTTGACATTCAGATACTAGAAGCAAGAGAAGCATGAGAAGGTAAACAGGGAAAAGAAATCATAAGGAACTTATTAAAGTTGAACTATTAACATTCCTACATGGAAAAACAATAATTGTAATTTATGAAACTTTTAGCAGTAGTTGAAGGGATTAGAAATATATATATATATATGTCTTTATATGAGGGTTTGTGGGCATATGAATACATATGTGAATGTGTGTATATACGTTTACAGGTATACATAGATAGAGGGCACGGGACCAATTTAACAGGAAGGGGTGATACTTAAAAGGTGAAATTAAGAGGTGAGAGGAATATAATGAGAGGAGATATGGAGAGACAGATTGGGGAAAACTATGTCATACAGAAGAGGCAAGGGAAAATGGTTACAATGGAGGGGAAGAATAGGAAGGCAAAAGGGAATGGGTCAACCTTATTCCTATTGAATCTGGCTTGAGGAGGGAGGGAAATACACACTAAATAGGGGATCTCACCCTCCAGGAGAATGGGGGGGAAGAGGATGAGAGAGGGGATGATGGAAGGGAGGGCAAGCTGGGGGGGAGGGAAGTTGGAAGCACCCACTTTTGAAAAGGGACAGGATCAAAGTAGAGAATAGAACAAGTGGGAGGTGGGATAGGAGGGAGGGAAATATAGTCAGTCTTTTACAATATATCTACTATGTTATTGTTTTGCATTAGCCGCACATGTACAACTGTTGCAGGCGTTTACCCTTACAACAGATCTAGACGACTAGCCCTACGGCCCTCTTACTTACCCATCCCGGGTCTTCGGTCGTCACCGGCCCCTCACGGGGAAAAACACCAGACAGAAGGCGGAGGAGTGAAGCGGGGTGGTTTATTCTTCAGTAGTTACATGGCGGAGAGAGAGAGAGAGCCCTCTCACACGAGAAGATATATAGCGAATCCGAGCCAATCACATCGCAGTCTTACATTTATGGCCTTATATGGTGATCACCCCATCAAGCTTATACATATTCATTCAAAGCGACCATGGCACCACCCAAAGCCCCTCCCCCTCCCCCATCATACAACCTATACTGAACTGCTTGTCTCCCCAGTGGGGGTAGGTGGCAGGGGGGGAAGGGAATGATTCTGGAATTGAAAGTTTTAAAATAAAATATTCAAATATATATATATATATATATATGTGGGTGTGTGTATGTATATATATATATGTGTGTACATATATATACTATTATTAATACCATCTTACATGTAATTAAGAAATAAGATATACAGGCACTGAGGCATAGAGATCCACTGGAAAAGTTGAAATAGGTATGGGAGAAAATATGGGAGAGAGCAGATTGGAGGTGGGGATATCCTGTGGGACTGCTGTTTTGGGGGGATGGGTGGGGGAAAAACGGAGAGAAAATTTGCAACTCAAAATCTGGCGGAAACGAATGATGTAAATCAGAAATTAATAAAGCATTAAAAAAAAAGAAGCTGCTAGGTCCTGTGTAATCCTGACTGTAGTTTCATGATATTTGAATTGTTTCTTTTTGGCTGCTTCCAGCATTTTCTCCTTGACCTTTTAGCTCCAGAATTTTGCTACTATATTTCTTGGAGTTTTCAATTTGGGATCTCTTTCAGAAGTCCAGCGAATTCTTTTCAAGAACTATTTTACCCTCTGATTCTTGGACTTCAGGACAATTTTCTTTGACAATCTCTTGGAGGATGTTGTCCAGGCTGCATTTTTCATCACGGCTTTCCAATAGACCAATAATTCTTAGATTGTTTCTCCTGGATCTGTTCTCCAGTTCAGTTGTTTTTCCAGTGAGATATTTTACACTTTCTTCCAATTTTTCAATCTTTATGTTTTACCTGACTCTTGATGAATCATAAAATCCTGAGCTTCAGTTTGACTGATTCTAATTTTTAGTGAATTATTTTCCTTGGTTAATTTTTGAGGCTCCATTTCCATATGTTCAGTTTTCAATTTTAGGAAGGTATTTTCTCCAGTAAGATTTTGTACCTCCTTTCCCAGTTCACCAATATTACTTTTTAAGGATTTGTTTTCATCAGTGAGTTTTTTTTTTTCTAATTTGGTCACTGTAGGTTTAATTTATCTTCTACCTCTCCAGTTTGGCTTTTAAAATCTTTCTTGAGCTCCTCCAAAAATGCTTTTTGGGCTTGATACCAGTACATATTTCCTTCTGCAGTCTCCAGTGTGAGTATAGTGTCCACATTGTCCTCTGAACTTGGTTGTTCTTGCTCACTATAGAAGGATCACATCGATTTAGTTTTCACAGATTTTCTTCTTGCCCATTGTGATTGCATATGTCCTGAATTTTTAGAGTGGTATCTCCTTCTGGGGGTACAGATGTATTGTGCTTCTCAGGCTGGGAGGTAGGGGTTTGGTTGTTAAGTTTGTGTGCTGTAACCTCTAAGTATCTAGAATGAGGCCAAGGCCTGGACTCTCAGTGTTTCCCCTGAGTACCCTGATGTACCAGAGTAATCTGTGGGGGAGGGGTGGTCTGGCCACTTCAGGTTTCAACCTCTGTGTATCAGGCAGGCTCTGCAGCTGGTGGCAGACAATGCTGGTGTCTGCAGATTCCCCTGGTGGTGCTGAGGCACACCTGTGTTTGTATTGTTAGCGCTTGCTGGCTCCATCACTCAGGGCTTCTGGAGCTTCTACTGGTAAGCTGAGGTGGGGCTTGTTGGGATCCCTCCTGGCTTCACTTCAGGCTCCTTACTCCCTCAGTTACATCCTTTCTCAGTGACTCCTAAGCCTGAGGTTTCTTCTACTATTTCAGGAATTTACTATGGGTAGGACATTTATTTCTGGGTTTTCTGGGTCAGGGAGGGGGAATCTGAGCAGCTAGAGTTTATTCCTCCATCTTGGCTCCTGAAAGATCAGGTATGTAATTTTTTTTTTTTTTTAAGCAATCAGGGTTAAGTAACTTGCTCAAGGTTACACGGCCAGTTATTTCTGGGTGTGGTGCTGAGTGTCTGAGCCCGGGATTCGATCTCCAGGTCGTGCCAACACTGGAGCCGGTGCTCTTACTTGCTGAGCCACCTGGCCGCCCCTAAGCAATTGGGGTTAAGTAACTTGCTCAGGGTTACACGGCCAGGTGTTTCTGAGTGGGTGCTAAGTGTTCGAGCCCAGGATTCGATCTCCAGGTCTTCTCAACACTGGAGCCGGTGCTCTTACTTGCTGTGCTACCTGGCTACCCCCAGGTATGTAATTTTTAAACATCCAGGCTGCTGGCTGGTAGCCCCAGGAGAAGCTGCTGTAGCTGCTGAGGGTCCTAAACTTTCTCTTACCCAGCTCCTACCAATCCTCTGTCCTGTGGTGAGATGGCTGAAAATCACCCTTGGGGCAAGTGAGTCTGCTGGCTGGGTCTCCTCCTCACTGTGCTGTAGTCTGATCTCAGGTCTGCACTGGTACTGTCCCCTTGTGCTCTGCACTCCTCCTGCCCAGACCTACGTGGGCACTTTCTTGGGCTGGGAATTTGCCACATCCCATCTCCCAATGGATTCTGCTACTCTAAAATCTGTTCAGATTTATTTTTTAAAATTTAGTGACTGGATTCATGGAGGAGCTTAGAAAAGTTACTGCTTCCATTCTGTCATCTTGGCTCCACCCATAAAATTTCAACATTGTAAAAATTTTAGTTACAAATTTTTCTCCTTCCTTTCTTTCTCTCCCTCCTCCAGCAAGCAAAATAATATAGGTTATACAAGTATAATCATGTTAAACATATTTCCACTTTAGTCAGGCTGTGAAAGAATAATCAGACCAAAAGGGAAAAACCATGAAAAAGAAAAAAAAAGTGAAAACAGTATGCTTCAATTTGCATTCTGACTTTATACTTCTGTCTCTGGATATGATTAGCATTTTCCATCATGAGTCTTTTGGTCTTGCCTTGGATTGCTAAGAAGAGTTAAATCTACCATAGCTAATCACTGCACAGTGTTGCTCTGTGCAATGTTCTTCTGGTTCTGCTAACTTTGCTTACATCAGTTCATGGAATCTTTCCAGGTTTTCCTGAAATCTGCCTGCTCATCTTTTCTTATAGCATAATAGTTTTTCATTACATTCATATATGACAATTTGTTCAGCTATTCCCCAAATGATGGGTATCCCTTCAATTTTCAATTCTTTGCCAACACAAAAAGAGCTGCTATAAATATTTTTGTATATGTGGGTCCTTTTATGATCTCCTTGGGATATGATATTACTAGATCAAAGAGTACACATGATTTGGTTGCCCTTTGTCTTAGATTGGAAATATATATATATTCTGACCTTTTGTTGGCTCTACCACTCCAAAATTTTATTTGAATAGCTATTTTTAGTCATTTGGAGGGGAATGTTGGGAGACTTCAGATAGATTGCTGCCTGTGTTCTGCCATCTTGGCTCTCTCAGGTTAATACTTCCAATGAAAACAAACTAGGCTCTGCACACTTCTGGTATGCTTTATAGTCCTTGAAGTCTTATATATTCCTATACTATCTTATCAGTTATTATGATACTAGAATCTGAGCAACAACAAGGCTGCCATATTCTACTCCTAGGGACTTGCTCCATGACCCTTTCTCCTGGGTTAGATTAGATTTCTTTCATCTGTTAAAGTATATCAATCTATAAAGGAACTGAGTTTTAGATCCCCCATTAGGAGTCAGAGCAGCAGCACTGAATTCCTCTTCTTGACCAAGGAAGTGCATTCAAGGACTCTTTTTAGGTTAGAGGGACAGTGCTTTGGTCCTGTTCTGATCCTGTCCTCTGATCATATAATCACAGACCATCCCTATGCCATACTTCTTGCTCTTTTTACTTGTCTCTAGGTTGAAGTTTTCATCTTGGGCCTGAAAGATAACCACTGTGATTTCTTTTAGTTTTCCAATCACTTCTCAGTTGGACGACCTCTGACATTTTTATGGGAGTAATTATCTGGCATGTACTAGGCTGAACTGCTTCCTTCAACTCCACCATTTTGGGTGGCCCTCCCAAGATTATATACTTTAACAGAGGAAAGAAATCACAATCCAATCAGTAGTTTCATTATAACTGTAACCAGAAGTCATTAAGAAGTTACAGATAAATGGAAGTATGACAGACAACTAGATGAATAAAGGAATTACTGAAGTTGATATCATCCTGTACTCAAATAAGAATAAGAAAAATCACTTTATGTGACATTTGGCTATTTTGCTCCAGATAAGCATAAACAAAATGACCATTATTAAGATAATAGCAGATTATGAGCTAACATTTTTTTTTGTCAGAGAATGGAAAAATAGTGAGATTCTACAAAGAATTTGACAAAATCCACCAAATTCTTTCAATATAAAAGTGAACATTGGAAGATTAACAAAATCTATCTTGAAAAATATAGTTTGAGAATAATAAAGAAAAGAAGCTTAGTAAGAAAGGGAGGAAACATATAGGTTAATCTCATCATTATATCAGAAATACTTTTTTTCAAGAAGACTCAAAATGTTTTGTATGATAAGCACCAAAAAGTAAAAAGTTCCCTAAGATACTGAAAATATCTTAACAGATAAAACAAGACTGATTACTAACATGGGAGTCATTCCAGACTTAGCTCTCCATGTGAAGATCATTGAAGTCTTAGAGTAAAGGTCAAAATTAACATCAAATTAGGGAAAGTAGACAAATAAGAGGTTAAGTCTCCTTTCAATTACAATAGCTCTAACTTGATCTATTTAAATCAGCTAATTACCAGAAACAAAAAAAAAAAAAAGGAAGTAGACATAGCCTTTGATTATCTCCTATGGAATACTTTCTCTGCTTTCAATATCAATGTCCCTGAAATAGTGAGAATATAGATTTAAGAAGATTAACACAGACAGGAGGTATCTCCAATTCCATTTTTAAATGAACCTTAAGATGCTTAAAATTGATAGTACTAATTTTTTCTCTCAGAGAAAAAGATTATCCTAAGATAATATCCTAAGATTATTTGGAGGTAGACTGGAGGAAGGCTGAAACCAATCTTGATTGTTTGTGCCTTAGCAGATAACTAAAGATCCTCTCTCTTATTTCAATAACTATTACTAGAAAGTCAGAACAAATAAATAACACCAAAAACTAAAACCCAATTCTGAAAAAAAAGTTATTTTTTTTAATCTCAAATAGTATTCACAGGAAAGCACCTGAATATTTGTTATGTTCAAATAATTTTCAAAATAGTTCCACATCTAAAAATGGAAAGGAAAGACAAAAATCCCAATGAGTGGTCAACTCCCAGTCATTAAATAATTAAGAACACAAATTTGGATATATAGCTGTCCAAAGATGAAAGTACAAAATGTTACACTTCCATGAAGATGGAAGAAGGTCTTATGGTCTTTACAACACAAAAATGGTTATGGCATTGTCATGTACTCTTAGCATGTTTTAACTCAACTGATTCAAAAATGAACACACTATTTTTTTCTCTAAAATCCTCCCTTCTTACTAACTTTCCTATTATTGTTGAGGGCACCACGGTCCTTATAGTCACTCAAGTTTACAGCCTAGGTGCTACCTCCAACAACTCATTCTGCTCCCTGCCCTACCTTGTATCTAATCTATTCCAAAGGCCTGTGAATTTTACCTTTGTAACATCTCGGAAATGTTCCCTTTTGTCCTCTGATACTGCCAATGATGAGGTATGGACTCGGAGAGCCCCCTTGACCTCTCCTTGAGTCCTTGAGGTACAGGCTCTGAGAACCTCCCTCAGACTCTTGATTAAATTGTCTCATTTGATGAGGCATTTGCATGAGGCAATAAGCCTAACATTGTGGCTGGGCCCAGACCTCTAGCCTAGTTACTAACTACTAACTCTAGCCTAGTTACTAGCCTAGCCCTCCATTGTTCATCTACTTCCCATGCTCCAACCTATCAAAATATCAATATACCCTTGAACTGGCCTAGCCCACCATTGTCTGTAGCCTCCAGCAACCTCTCACCCTTATTGCTCATTGCCTCATTAACTCCTCCTGAAGACCCTCCCGAACTTCTCCCCAAGACCACCCCTAGATTCCTCCCAGAACCTTCTGTGTATAAGACCCCATCCTGTCTTCATGTTTGTGAGAGTGCCATAGAATGTCACGTGGGTGAGAGGGCAATAGAATAGTGACAGCACCATGGAAGACCTAGCACAGACTTACTCTGTGTCTGATGCAAGCGAACTTTTAATAAATTTTAATTTTCTTTGGCTGAGAAGACTTGAGTCGAATTCATTTGGCAAGACGCAGAGTGTTGGTATTTTGGGGTCTCCACAGAACAACCCTAAGCCACTTTGTGGGTACCCTCTTCACCATCACCCTGGTGCAGGCCCTCATCACCTCACACCTAGACTATTACATACCTAGACTTCTGGTTGCTGCCTCATGACTCCCTGGACTTCCCAATCCCCCTTAATTTCAAATGCCTTCCTTCAGTTGATTCTTTTCAATTGATCCTGTATATAACTTGTCTGTACAAAGTTGTTTGGGTGCTTTCTCCCCTATTGGACTGTGAGTTCTTTGAGATCAGGGACTTTAATGATCCTTTTTTTACATACCCAGCATTTTACAGCATCGGGCATATAACAGGAACTTAATAAATATTTATTGACTGATTAATTGACTAATTGGCATTCATCTCTAATAATGCCTGAATATATCATTCACTAACTATTACCTTGTAATACTCATTCCACATTTTATATATTCTCCACAGTTGAGATTTAGTAATTCCATTCACTCAAAATTATGCCAAAAACTAATAAAAAAAAAAAAAGCCCCAGGAAATAGTCTCTTTCCAACCTAGTGGATTAAATTCTACCCAGAAGTTTGTTTCTTTTCTCTTATCAAACTTCTTACTCTGATTAACTTCATAAGTATAATGAGCAAGTTGTCCTTAGGCCCAACTACAATGTTAAAAGTAACTTAAGACTTCTCTCAGTATTTATAAATTTCAAACCAGTCTCGGATGGAAAAGTAAGTGTAGGCTTCCCAAAAGATTTCATTTTGAAGAACCAATATATATAGATAGGTCAGAAAAAGATAAATGAGGAATATTAGAGAAGAGAGAAATGATAGCATGAGGAAAAATATGGAAATAGGGATGAATGGTAATTTATGTAGGATGGAACCCAAAACACACTAACTACAACAAAGAATATTCTGAGAGATATGGCTAGATATATCAAAGAGGTGCCTATGGTTGATGGCATGGAATGTTAGCTTAATGACTTTACATAGTGAGCATTATATAAATGTTAGTTATTATAATCAATGAATAAATATTTATTAAGTACCTACTAGTCAGCTGGAACTGTGCTAAGTACTGGACCATTATTATTATCACTATTGTGATCATTAATAACTTCAGGTTTTACAAGAAGGAAGCATGATGGCTCTTGGGTAGAGAATAATACACTTTGAGCACCTACTTTGAGAAAAGATAAGGAAACAAGCATTTCTACTGTGCCTACTATGTGCCAGACATACTGCCATGTGCTTTTTATAAATATCATCTCATTGGAAAGGCATTTTTGTGAAGTACTGTGGGGAGATAGAAAGATGATGACTAGAACAGCAATACAAGACAGGTCTCTGAACAGTTAAGTTTATTAGAAAAGGAGGTGTGAAAAAACTGGTTGTAGGAAATAAAGTACAACAAGACCACAGGGAAGCCTGAGATTATTTCCATTTAAGGGGGGAGAGCTCACTTACCAGTTGGGGAAAAGGTGGGCACATCCTTTTATGCATTAGAATTTCCATCAGATTTTGATTAGAGGCAATATCATGAGCATTAGTGAAGAAATAAGAAACCATCAAGTCCACTCAAAGAGAGCTGTTTGTGTGGTGCAGAGGGTTTAGACAGAGTCATTGGACTTAAGGTTGAAATGGTAGGATCACATTGCATTTGGAGTCCAAGATTGTGGTGTTTCTACCATGAATTTTATTGTTTGGTCAAGGAGATCAACTGAAGTTTTTAAGTGAGGAAGAATAATATTAAAAATAAGATTTATTTAGTAGTGCAAATGGATTAGAATCTGAAGCCAAGTTGGAAACCAAAACACAGATGTCATGCCTGGAATGCAATCTATCATGTGTCTACACCAACTTTCTCATTTATAGATGAAGAATCTGAAAGCATGAGAATGACTCCCTTATGGACACACTGACAGGTAGACAAGATTTTGATCACCAACTCTCTTTGTTCAACTCCAAGACCAGCACTTTCCCTCTGTAGCATGATATCACAGTATTTAGGGAAGTTGAGTGGGTGCGGTGGATGAACCACTGGACATGGACACAAGATTTGAACTCAAATCTAGCTTCAGATGCATATTGATTGTGATGTTTTCAAGTCACACAATCTATATTTGCCTCAATTTTATCAGCTGTAAAATGGGGATAATAATAGAACCTACCTTCCAGAATTGTTATGAAGATGAAATGACATAGTAATTGTAAGGTGTTTGTCATAATATTGGGCAAAGAATAAGTACTATATAAATGTTGGTTATAAGCTATTATTATTTATGGGTGAGATAGATATGACTGGTTATATTTAGTGGGGGAAGGAGAGTTATTATTAAGAATGGTACCAACAATTTATTAATTATTTTATACCAACATTATTAAGAATTTATACTATACAAATTACCAATTATATATATAAAAGAGGCTGACAATTCAAGATGAATATTTAGGATGAAATTATAATTATTGCTTTTTATGTAGGGGTTGGTTCCATATAAGTATCATAATTATGCATGTAATATTCAAATGAAATTGGTTACAAAAATAATGATTCTAAGTCCCAAAATGTATTGTGATTAGTATCCAAAGAAATTCCCAGTAAATAACTTATAATATAGCATTTCCACTTCAACCAAGTGTCTATCCAGAGCTTTAATATTGTGCATCATTGAAAAGAGGTTAGAAGGGGCGGCCAGGTGGCTCAGCGAGTAAGAGCACCGGCTCCAGTGTTGGGACAACCTGGAGATCGAATCCCAGGCTCAGACACTCAGCACCACACCCAGAAATAACTGGCCGTGTAACCTTGAGCAAGTTACTTAACCCTGATTGCTTAATAAAAAATAAAAAAAAAGAGGTTAGAGTCCAACAATTCAAGGAAATAAGGATGCCCCAAAGGTATACTGAATTTTATAGTAGTTATACACTTCAGAATCAAAGTAAATATGATTTATATTTCTAAACTAAAATACTATTTCTTTAAAGATTTGTCCCTAGATAATTGCAATTAATCTTTCCAAATTGACTTTGACAGCCATAGATTTATAAACAAGAAAAACAATGCTCAAATTATTTGCTGAGCTATCAACATGAATAGCTATAGATTTTCAATATTTATGACATTTATACATATAACAAATAACACATAAATGATGAAAAACAACTTATTCTAATCATTTTAAAGATTATTTTTATTTCCTAGTCATTTAAAAGAGAAATGAATTCTTGATCTATCTGTATGTCTAAACACTTTCAAGCATGAAGTAGGATTCTATTTTATTTATTTGACGTTATAGCATTATTCTATTTATCTTCTATAAACAGTAGTTCAGGGTGCCCATTTCTAAATAGTCTCATTTCTAGCTCCTCTGGCTGAAGAACCCTTTTGAGCAACTCATAAGAGGTTGTCTCTGGGCAGAGAAGAGTATTCTAAAATGTTGCTTTCTTTCAGTCGTTTCCTTCCTCACTCAAGGTATGTAAGGGGCATGGCAGGTGGAGGGGAGAGAATTGTTATATTCTTAACTCAAATTTAAAAAAAATATACAAATTTAGCATCAAAAAGCAACCCAAACTCAAGACTTTAAATCAAGGACAAATAGAATGTCAAAAAGTATGACTAAAATTACTTTCCATTATCCAGATTCTGAAGTTATCATTGTGGTTAATGCATAACAGAGTCTACAGACAAGAAAAATACCCATGCATAATTTCAGTAGCAAAGATTGGAAGTCTAAGCACCTAGTCTCTGTCATTATTTGAAAAAAAATTCTTTATATATATATATATATATATATATATATGTATATATGTATATTTATTCAAACAAATATACACATATGCACAAACATGTTTGTGTGTATTTTCAAATTGTCTTGTACATTCTGAATATTTCTGATTGAAACAAAACAACACCCAATCTAACTCTTGGCATTTCAATTCTGTATACTACACTGTAGCTATTTACAAATATAGCTATACCTCAGAAATTAGAACTGTGTCAGCTAACCCTTTCTGGAGCAACAACCTCCTCACTTTCTCTACCACTCCAAATTTTTCACTAATAACTGAACTTCCCTTGTATTCTCATCATAACCATCAATATCCCCTCCATATTCTCTTTGTCTGTTATTTCTTGATTGTGTTCCCTTGTCTCCCTATTGGAACTGCATGTAAAAAGTGAACCCTTTAGGACCCTAGAAATTCCAAACCCCTTTAAATTTATGCTGTCCCCACCTGGGTAATAACCAGGATCCAATTGCTATATTCTAAATTCCATGTGACCGAATTTGCTGAACAGTTACAAAATCATTGTGATTGAGTCTAATGTAAATTTAGGTTACTTCCTTCATATATTTACCCATCTCCTCAGCATTTCTACTGTCCCAATCCTAGTCCAAGTCCTTACTGACATTTCCTTGGACTATTCACTGAATGAACATAACACATATTTCTTACTTTCTTATTTTGAGTATAAAGGTCAGGATCCACCATCATTCCAATGGAACATAGAAGGCTGTGTTTTTTAAATTAATTAGGAACTAACCTCATCCCAATTCATATATCTAAAATTCACTGTAAGTCCTAATACTCTATCAAGTGAAACTTTCTCTTTGATTAACAGAATCAATCAATTAAAGGTATAGATAGAATAGGTGAAAACAGTTCCTACACATCTCCTCTGTGTCAATAATTCAAAGGAATAAGCTAGGTATAAAAGAAGTTCTCAATCATTTTGAAGGAGTGAAATGTTTCAAGCAATTGTATGAAATAAGATGGGAAGTATGCTGTGCTTGGATGAAGAAGAAAAAAAAACAGACCAGTTCAGAAACTGGGGTTATAAGAGCAGTCCAGTCTAGTGGTGGAGCTATTCCAGTCAAGTTTTTGAGAAGCAATCACTTTGGGTGTGGGGGAAGGTGTTTGGTGGCAGAGGAAAAGGGAAAGGAGAGAACATCTGTTTCTTTCCTTTCTTTTTGTTATACAGAGGAAAACCTTGTCATCTGCAAAGGGTTGGCCAATTTGAATTTCTCATCAGAGATGGTACAGTGTATCAGGAATAGGTATTGAACAATAATAAATCAGAAAGTCCAAGGAAAGGCAACTTCAACACCCTAAAACAATCTTGATTTTGAGGGCCCAGTTAAGAGCCAACCAACCTCAGGAGAATTTTATGAGGACTATATGAAGGGCGAAAAGGATTTACATCCAACTAGAAGTTACAAGTACCCCTTTGCCAAATATGCTAACCTTGAGTCCATTTCCCCGTGGATTATTTGTGCTTAAGTTATGACAATGCATGCCAGACTTGAGAGAAGGTATTGTACTTCAATCCTTTTCTGTTCATATCAGGGTGATACCAACTAGTTGATCAACACTGTGACACACTCAATGGAGATGCATAATATGACCAGAAAATGTGATACCCAGAATGTCAGGGTGAGGATAGGGAGATTCATTCCAGAACCTGTACTCCAGTTCCTGAAAAAGAGTGTTTATATATTTTTCATTGTTCATTCATTCATTCATTCATTCATTCATAGATATCAATGGTGGAGAGATCTCTAGTACAATACCATATTGAACAGACATTGGCACTGGACTTCTCAAATTTTCCCCCCAAAATTATCTTGGATGAACTCACAGATGGACTTTGTAAAGTCTGCAGAATTTGTAAAAATCCAAAGGTATAGGTAAATTTTGGATGCCCAAGTCCAGATTCATAAAGATTTTGACTGGATAAAATGACAGACTGGGATAGATTAAGATGAAATTTGATAGTGCTAAATATGAAGTTCTAGAATTTGCTTCCAGAAATCTGCTACACGAATACAGGATGAAGAAGGATAATTAGATAAGAATACTTATGAAGTGAAACATACAACTTAATAATATATCATGCCTGGAACTTAAGGTGCTTGATAAATAGTTTTTTATTTTGTTTTCTGTTTTTTTTTAAGCAATTGGGGTTAAGTAACTTGCTCAAGGTTACATGGCCAGTTATCTCTGGGTGTGGTGCTAAGTATCTGAGCCCCGATTTGATCCCGCAGGTCATCCCGAAATTGGGGGCCAGTGCTCTTACTCGCTGTGCTACCTGGCCACCCCTTGATAAATAGTTGTTAAATAACTGACTGACTGAATGGTTATGATTCAATGGTGTCACTTGCTCACCAAAAAAGCTACTTCTATTCTAAGAAAGGTACAGTATCCAGAAGAAAGCAACCTAAGCAGACTAAATCTGGAGCACTGTGCTGAATGCTGGGTATCACATTATAGGAAAAAATAGAACAAATGGACCATTTTCAGAAGGGGGTGACCAAGAATGTGAGACTACAGAACATGCCATAAATATGAGGAAGAATTAAAGGACCTTGGGTGTTTTAGAATAGAGAAGACAATACTTAGAGGGGACAAGAGAGGAGTATCTGAAAGGCCATTTGTCATTAGAAGAGAGCATTTCAATTGGCTCTGCTTGGCCAACAGGACAGAAATAAAGGCAATGGGTATGTTGGAGGCAGCTTTAATGCTAGTACTCTCTTACTTAAGGTTCAATGTTCATATGAAAGGAAGCACTCATTAATCACTGACTAAACAAAAAGAAATTTGATTTGCTCTAATGCGGTAAGGGTATAGTGGTACACAGCTATTCTGTATAGACTTCCTTGTGTCCATACGGAAACACACCTGGTTAGCAGGGAAGGAAATGGTAAAAGACATGGTATGATCTTGTGTTATCTCCAGAAATCTAATGAGTCCAAGTGGCCTAGATTCCATGTGGCTGAGATATTTTATGTGCCTGAATAACCATGAAGCTGCATCAGGGAAGCCTGGATAGTTTTATAACCTTTTAGATAAAGTTGTGCCATGTTGTGAGGAAGAAAGAAACTGTGTCAGGGAAATGCTGGTTCCATCACAAGGTACAATTTGAATTCAGATTTAGGCTTCTAAGGAAAACATTTTGAAGACTTACTGTTGTTTGTCCTTCATTTTTGAAGATAACCAATAACATCATGCTATTTGGGTAAAATACTAGATGATGGGTGATATCTTGACTTGAACATGAATTGGATTTAACTGAGGCAGAGTTGTGCAAAGTCATCAGTCTCACTTTCTCTTCCAGAATCACTGAATTCCAGGAATAGGACAAAAGTCAAGATGAATGGCAATGACCTTGGCATCTTCGATGTCTGAGAGCCTGCTTCTGCCTCCTTCTTGGCCATTCTCATCCAACTATTCCTCTGGTGAACTGTGCACATGCTTGGGGCAGACATCCCCCTAACTCAAAGACAGGTTTGAGGCCTGTTGTTAGCCTCAAGTTGGTCTAGCTTGCCTGCCAAGGCAGTTTTACTGTGCACATTACAGATTCTTGGAGCTATTGGTGAGAATTACAATTATCCAAACGTGGAATGCACTGCCTCAGGAGTTAGTCCTCTGCTTCCCTTCTTTCCCCCACTACCATAACTCTTCTAGCAGAGACTTGAATTAATGTTTATTTGAGATGGTTGAAAAAGGGATTCCTGATTAGGTGTGGTTTGGAATAGATGAACTCTTAGACTCTGATTCTAATGGGAACTGAATCCATGGAGATGAAAGAGATCACCAAGGAAATGAGGTTTTAGGGAAGAATTTTTGGGATACTCATGAATAGAGAACAAGAGTTAGATGATGAGCTAGTACTAAAAAGCAGCCAGATAAAGAGAACAAGAGCCAGAAGAAAATAGTGTCACTGAAAATAGGGGAAGAGGAGAGTGTGGACAGTGTCAAAAAATTCAGAAAGTTCAAGGATTATGAGGATAGAGAAAAAGCAATTAGATATAGCAATTAAGATATTTCTAGTGAACTTTGAATTAGTATTTTCAGTAGCGTGGTAAGGTCAAAAGCTGGATTATACATATTATACATATCTTAAATACTATTTTGTATTTCCAATTTATCTAATTCACATTTCAAATATCATCTAATGAATAACAAATGTCAAATGTGATTTTAGCATTTATAGAGTTAATATTTATATGCTTAATATTATCAAAGCATTTTTTAAAGGGGCCTTCAACATCAAGTTTACTGCAATGAGAAATTTGCTCTAAGCATTTTTCACCAATGGCATATGTGTTGTGATGGAGTTCTTTGTTTTTATATCATAAAAATAACTTTTTTATGAAATCTGATTTATTTTCTAGTACTAAAATATTATTCTTCATAAAAGAAATATGTATATATATATGTATATATATATTGCATAGTGCTTACTTACTGTGCAATGTGGTGGAGATGACAATTACTAGCCTTGATATGCTACTTTCTACTTTTTCCCATAGTGTTTATGCTTTCCTCAGTTTTTATTTCCAATGAGCCTAAGGTATGTATTTAGATCAATTTAGGGATTGAGGCATAAACTATTGGTTCTACTTTTCACTGAAATCAAATACAAAGTAATAACTGATCAACTGAATGTTTTTGATAAATTGTAATAAATACAATAAATGACACAGAGGATAGAGTACTGTGCCTGCAATCAGGAAAACTCATCTTCCTGAGTTCAAATCTGGCCTCAGACACTTGCTGTGTGACTTTGGCAAGTCACTTAAACCTGTTTGTCTCAGTTCTTCATCTGGAAAATGAGCTGGAAAAGGAAATGGCAAACCACTGTAGTGTCTTTTACCAAGAAAAAACCAAATGGGGTTCACAGAGAGTCAGATATGACTGAAATGACTGAACAAAAGCCAAGTAAAATATCTTGTTATATCTTACACTATACCAAAAACATATTTCAAGCTATTTTAGTGGTTTATTCATATATACCTCGGGTGCTGTTTGAACTATAAGAAAGTGTACTGAGAATCTTACATAGCCTTTTAGCTGTGTTAGACAGTTATTAATGAACCAATATGCCCCCAAAGTATTGTAATGCTATTATAATATTATTATGTTTTTAAATCATTAATTCAAAATATTTTTCTCTTTCCTTTTACCAGGCAAAAATGAATCATGAAGAAGAACATGAAATATAGAATGAATTAGGGAGTTTCTATTATAAATACCAAGCTTTGCATTTACAATTTAATAAGCCCCATTCTATTGTTGCTTATTCTATAAGTAATAAGTCTTTTCCTTTTTAGAGGTCACCCTTGATGTGTAATTTACCCACACGAAACCATGCATGTCTTTAAATGAGAAGTTCTTGTTCACAACTATTAACCCCCCAACATTTTACTTTTTCTTTGCATACACTTTTAATATGACCTTTTTCCTATAGCTTCCTGCTACTTTCTCTTCATTCAGTTCAGGAAATATGACTACATAGGGATGAACTAAATTAAGATGAAAGTGTTACTTTTAAGCAGAGGGAACATTTAAGTGCCTATTATTATAACTTTTTATTTTTGTTTTTTGGAGGGGGGAAGGCACGACAATTGGGGTTAAGTGACTTGCCCAAGGTCACATGGCTAGTTTTTGTGTTAAGTGTCTGAGTCCCGATTTGAACGAAGGTCCTCCTGACTCCAGGGCCGGCACTCTATTCACTGTGCCACCTAGCCACCCCATTTTAAAAATTATTTTTAATTTTTTTGGCCTATTATTATCTATGCAGGGCAATTCAGTCCCCCTTGGTTGAAAGCACCTGCTTGCTGAGGATATTAACAACCTCAGAGGTTTTCCTTATTCAACAGCTACTTCTAGGTTTCCAGATGATGCATTGACGAGAAGGATCTTTTCTATTTCCCAAGAGTCCAAAGGATGTTATTTCTTTTCTCTGGGACTGACCTTGTCACAATGACCGTTTCTATCGTTCTTTTCCTGGTGGAACATGAGTTCAATTCAATCCAAATTGGCAGGAAGCTCTGAAAGGAAGCATACCACTCATTCTGAGGTAGTGGTCTCTCTAAACTCTAAATCCCTGAAGATTATACCCATTTCATGGCCCTTATGCCCCATTACACAATCTCACCTCCCCCCACCATGGGAATGTTAATTGAGATTTTCCCCTTCTTCAATCCTGCTTTGCTACTTTCCTGATTTTCCTAGAGGACTTCTCCCTGAGGGGCTACAAGAGCTATTTTCCTTTGATTGTTAACCATTGCCTTGATTAGGATGTAGCACACATTTCACTCCATCTTCTTCCTCTCCCATGCCCTTTTATGTGCCTTCCCATTCTAAAACTTAGTCCCACAAAGAAAACATAAAGTTCATTTGGAGGCAAGTGTGGTGAGGTTTCAGACCTGTTCCTCCACGATCCCTCCTATATGATTTCTACTTTCATCTTTGCCTCCTCATAGACCTTTGAAAAAATTTTCTTGATGTTTCCTTTGTTGTTATTTTGTTGTTACTTACTGTGGCTAATACGATAAATATCTCCATTGTTTTTCTTTTTTTCTCAGTAATTTCTTTTGTTATATGTGTCTTCATTAGTTGCTACATTTATGTACCATTTTTTGTATTTCTGTGGAAAAAGAAATTTGTGCTCTGATCTGGTTTTATTTCTAAGAATGCCTTAAATATCTTTCTTTTATTGAATGTTCATCTTTTTTTTAATCAATGATTAATCTCAAATTTGCAAACTAGAACATCTTGTGATGTTTAATTAATTTTTTACTCTTTGGAACAGTTTCCATAACCTCCTTGGGAGATGGCTTTTAAAGAAGGCATAACAGTTTTATTTAATTTTTATTTCCTTTCCCTTATAGTTGAAGGTGTTGGGATTTTTTTCCTTTTAACTCGAGGAACATTTTTATTGGAATTGTTAAATTCCAAATTAATGACTATGTATATTAGTATTTACAGCATCATTTTTTTTCTGTTTTGTTTTCCTGAAAGTGATATGCAGATTCTCCAATTTTCAGCTTGTCTTTTGTTTGAAATTTTGGGGCAGTTTTCTTATGTCATTTCTTATATCATGTTTATTCATGCTTTAAAAAAAACTCTTCATGTTCCTCTGGGTACTTTTAAATCTTAAATTTTCTGTACACACCCTGCCTTTAAGATTAATATGTTTTGCTTTGTGATCTTTTAATATAATTGTGTCTTGCTTGTCCTTCCAGATTGTCCTTTGATTCTGTATACTTGTATTACCAATCATTTTTTTTCTGTCATTTATTTGGAGATATTAGTCATCATAGTTTCAAATTTTTATATTCTTCTAATTATTCCTGTATTTCAGCATATAAATTCTCCTTCCAGGATCATTATTTTTCTCTTGAACTATTTTGTGACCATTTTTTTGTGGTTCTAAGCTTTTGCATGAATACACAGAGTTCTTTACCTCATTATATGTTGATTCAATTTGTTTTGTCTTCAAATAATCAAAGTGTTTGAATCCATTTAGAAGGTCTAAAGTTATCTTCTGTTCTTTTATTTTTTTTCAAAAAAATCTTTGTTCATTTATCTACTTGAGCTCAAAGTTTGTAACTGAATTGTATTCCTCCTGAGATCTTTGGAAAATTCTGTTTTTTCCCTTTTATTTCCCTATCACTCACTTTCTGGTACTTTCTTCTGTGATCATGGTTTCCACAGGGTTTGAACCTCAAAGATGTCTCTGCCTCCTGAAATTCACTTTTGACGAATCTCAGTCACTGCCCCAAGTGATTTGTAGAAGGCAAAAGTGTACCAGGATGGACACCTTCAGGCTTAATACAGTCCCCTTGCTTTTTCCCCTTGCTTCAGTTACTTATGATTTAGTTTTCTGGTTTAGCATGCTCTGACCCATGCAGAACACAATTCTACTTCCTTATGTCTCTATATCCTTTGTAAATGGTAGAGGAAGAGTGTGTTTTGCCAATGTGATACCCGCAGCAACTGCTATGAACATGCCAGCATATTCCCAGGTTTGAATCACAAGATATAAAAGACTCTTCACATGTAAGGCAGAACCAAAACATTTATTCAAACACCAGAAAGCCAGATCCCAACACCTGAAGCCAAATCCACCATAGTGACAAAGAAATCTATACACAATAACGCTGCAGAGGGCGCTGCCATCCCCAAGCCTTCCCCCTGCTAAGGCCTTCCCACAAACACTCACAGATCACTGCCTGCTTCCTCTCTCTCCCTCAGTTATAACTGCCCTGAATAACTTCCTCTGGGCTCTGCTCTACCCACTCAGCAAGGTCCTCTCACAACAGACTCATGTGACTCAGGCTTCCATGTGACTCAAGCAAGCCACATGGGCCTATTAATGGGTGGTAAAGATCTTCCCATTAAGCAAAAATACTTTAACAATACAGAGTGGTATTCTGTTATGTGTTACAATAGAATGGTGGAGTGTGTTGATTGAGACTATAGCATCCAAAATTGCTGAGTGAAACACAGCTCATAACCCATGGGTCAGATTCTCAGCCTTGTCAGAATACAAGGGAAGGTGGTAAGAGACTGCTGAGTAAGTATAATAAGGCTTGGGGGTTAGTCTTTTCTGCTATTAACTAATCAGATTTTTACTCAATTAGACTTTCATGTCTTAGGCTGTAGAAACAAATGCCATTATTTTACCTATTGCACAGAATTCATATTTTGATTAGTTTTGAGAGTGTGTGGAGTTTAAAGAAAATGGCCATCTCAATCCTTATCATCATCCAGACAGCCTTGGTTAGTGACCCTTCCCCTTAGACTACAAAGAATCTTCCTAGAACACATTGGTCCTACCACAACCAACAAGGAGTAAGTGGGTGTTGATTTTGACCAGACAAGAGTAGGAAAGAGGGATTAATTAGGGAGCACTGAAGAAGACTCCCACTAGACCTGAATGCTAATGGCCAAAACACAGCTGGGGCTATTCCTTCTCTACCAGAGAATTAACACAGGGATCATGGTTGATACCAAATGTGAAAAAACTGAGACTGTCTTGCATTTTCAATCTTGTGGGACTTTGTGGGATGTATCTATGCATTAGCAAGAATGGAAGGGCCAGAAAGTGAAGGCCAACACACACACATAAAATGCACATACACAAATCTGAAACACTAAAGATTTCAATGTAAGAAACCTCCATAAATGCCCAGCACACAATCAAGTAACACCAGAGAGGATACTCTAATCAGAAGGTGGGGAAGAATAAGTCCTGAAAGAAGTAGAGTTCTTTTAACAAATATAATTTTAAAAAGAGAGTGAACCAATGATGGATGAAAAACAGAATCTGATAGACTCTTTTTTAAATTTTTTATTTTTCAGATACTTTATTAACTTCTGATTTTTGTCACTCACTTCCACTAGATTTTGAGTTACAAATTTTCTCCCTGTTTTTGCCCTACACACTGCACCAAAATAGCAGTCCCACAGGATATCCCCTCCTCCAATTTGCTCTCCCATATTTTCTCCCATACCCCTTTCGACTTTTCCAGTGCATCTCTATACCCCAGTGCCTGTATATCTTATTTCCCAATTACATGTAAATTAGTATAAATATTTGAATATTTGATTTTCATACTTTGAATTCCAGATTCATTCCCTTCCTCCCTTGTCACCCACCCTTATTGGGAAGATAAGCAGTTCAGTATAGGTTGTATATGTGTGGCTAATGCAAAACAATAACATAGTAGATATATTGTAAAAGACTGACTTTATTTCCCTCCCTCCAATCCCACCTTCTACTTGTTCTATTCTCTACTTTGATCCCATCCCTTTTCAAAAGTGGGTGCTTCCAACTTTCCTCCCCACCCCCTGCCTGCCCTCCCTTCCATCATCCCCCCTCTTATCCCCTTCCCCCCCTACTCTCCTGGAGGGTGAGATACCCTATTTAATGTGTATTTCATTCCCTCCTCAAGCCAAATTCAATGGGAATAAGGTTGACCCATTCCCTTTTGCCTTCCTATTCTTCCCCTCCATTATAACCATTTTCCCTTGCCCCTTCTATATGAGATAGTTTACCCCATTCTGTCTCTCCGCATTTCCTCTCATTATATTCCTCTCTCACCTCTTAATTACAACTTTTAAGTATCATCCCTTCCTGTTAAATTGGTCTTGTGCCCTCTATGTTTACCTGTAAACATATATACACACATTCACATATGTATTCATATGCCCACATACCCTCATATATATATATATACATATACATACATATATACTTTTTTTCCCTTCAACTACTGAGAAAAGTTTCATAAGTTACAATTATTGTTTTTCCATATAGGAATGTTAATAGTTCAACTTTAATAAGTTCCTTATGATTTCTTTTCCCTGTTTACCTTCTCATGCTTCTCTTGCTTCTTGTATCTGAATGTAACATTTTCTATTCAACTCTGTTTTTTTATTCGGCAAGAATGCTTGAAAGTCCTCTATTCCACTGAATGACCATATTTTCCCCTGAAATATGATACTCAGTTTTTCTGGGTACGTGATTCTTGCTTTTAATCCCAGCTCCTTTGACCTCTGGAATATCATATTCCAAGCCCTTTAATCCCTCAGTGTAGAACCTGCCTGATCCTGTGTTATCCTGATTGTGTTTCCACAATACTCAAATTGTTTCTTCCTTGCTGCTTGTAATATTCTCTCCTTGTTCTGGGAATTCCAGAACCTGGCTATAATATTCCTAGGAATTTTCTTTTTGGGATCTTTTTCAGGAGGTGATCTGTGGATTCCTTCAACCTCTATTTTTCCCTCTGGTTCTAAAACATCAGAGTAGTTTTCTTTGAAAATTTCTTGAAGGATGATTTCTAGGTTCTTTTTTTGATCATGACTTTCAGGAAGTCCAATAATTTTTAAATTATCTCTCTTGGATCTATTTTCCAGGTCAGTGGTTTTTCCCATGAGATATTTCACATTGCCTTCTATTCTTTCATTTGTTTGGATCTGTTTAACAGCATCTTGATTTCTCATAAAGTCATTAGCTTCCATTTGCTCCAATCTAATTCTGAAGCAATGATTCTCCTCATCGAGCTTTTGACATTCTTTTTCCATCTGGCAAATTCAGCTTTTTAAGGCATTCTTCTCCTCATTGCCTTTTTGAGCCTCTTTTGCCAATTGAGTTAGTCTGTTTTTTAAGGTGTTGTTTTCCTCAGTCAGGCTTTTGACTCTCATTTCATAATTTTCTTGCATTGTTCTCATTTCCCTTCCCAATTTTTCCTCCACTTCTCTTATCTGCTTCTTAAGGTCCTCTATGGCCTATAACCAGTTCATATTTTCCTTTGAAGCTTTTGGTGCAGGAGTTCTCACTTCACTGTCTTCCTCCTGTTCCATGCTTTGCTCCTTTTGGTCCCCAAAACAGGAGTTTAATGTCAGAATCTTCTGTCTGCTTTGTTTCCCTTGCCTGGTCATGTCACCCCTCAGTCACTTGAACCCTGGGCTTTTTGCCACAGTAGGACTCTGCCACCATACAGGGGAGTTTTCATCCCAAATGCTGGGGTTTTCTCAGCTGCTGGAGGTATTGGATGGGTGTCCTCTCTGAGGTGTCCACATGCTCTGGCATGCTGGACACACACTCCAAGACCTCCACCCTAGACTGCAATCCAGATCCAAGAAGGTTAAAGCAAGAGTGATTACCCCTCAGACTTGTGCTTGGTCCCCCCACACTCTGCAGTCCAGGAGCTGAAGCACTGAAGCAGCCACGTGGCCCACTTGGCCCTGGCTGTGCTGGCATCTCAGCGGCTTCTCGCCCCAAGGGCAAAAGCCAAAGCACTACCACTTACTGGGTCCCAAAATCCAGACTGCACTGACCTCTCACTTTGTCCTTCGCATCTATGTGTTGACAATTCTGGAAACGGCCACAGCTGCTGCTGATCTGGAGTCCCTCCAGCTGGCTGCTGGTCAGGCCTGCCCTGGGGCTAAATTCTAGGCATAGGGTTAGACTTGGTTAGCTTCTCTGTGTCATTTTGTGGGTTCTGCAGCTCCAAAGTTTGTTTAGAATGCCCTTTTTACATGGATTGGGAAGATGGAAGCTGGAGCAGCAAGGAGGTCCTGCTTCTACTCCACCATCTTGACACTGCCCCACCCTCCCATAGACTACTGAAAGCATGGAACAGCAAAAACAAAACAGTGGTTCAAAATGAAAATCAAAATCCATAAAAGAAATTGAGAATGAATATAGGTAAGAATTTATATCTCAGTCTAGAATTTAAAAATACAATTAGCATATTTTTAAAAAGTGGATCAAGGATGGTAACTGCTTATATATGTGTGGTGAAAGAGAGAAAGGAGTTGATGAGCACATTGAAGTTGCAAAAATGTATGACTGGAATGATTCTTGTGCCATAACAAAAATGTCATAGCTTGGAAGAGGGTGGAGAGGAGAAGATAGTGATGGAAATCTGCTAAAGGAGACAAAAGTGCATAGGATCAAAGATATGAAGATTTTGTGCTATTATAGTTGGGCTGTGATTTACTTGAAGGAGGGAGTACCCACATCAAGGATCACATTCATCGATATATTGTGATAACTACAATGACTTAAGAGTCCTCTTATTTCTTACTCTTTTGTTCAAATTTAAAATAAATAGAATAGGAATCTTCAGAAGGTTCTATCATATGCAAGTAGTTTTGAACTTAGCAATATCTATTTGAATTCATACCTCGAAGAACTTTAGAGGTCATTTTATAGATGGGGGAAAATGACAGAGGGAGAGATTTATTTGTGCTTACCTATGATGGAAAGAACTCTCAATTTGGAGTTGTAGAAACTGATATACCATGCTAAGATATATATATATATATATATATATATATATATATATACATATATAGATAGATAGATAGATAGATAGATAGATAGATAGATACAATAGCTTTTGCTAAGATTTTTTTTCTTTGACCATTTTTCTTGACCATTTCTGTAATGAAATAATTTCAAAATGAGCTCCTTCACTAATAAACAACTTAACAGAGAATACTATTTGTTTTAATTATTATCTCCTAAAGGCAATATAAAAGAACTCATTTTATGATGGAATTAAACAGTTTTAACATTTCAGTCAACTCATTTCTCTAAATAGAACAGTCAGAAGAATACTACTTTTGGATGCCTCTAAATGTAACTTTAAAAACAAAGCAAAAGTAATGTGGTTTGCTAAAATTTAATATTCCTAAGATGAAATCGATAAGTCTACATTGAATAAAGCTATCAGTTTTCATTAATTCAGTACTGTGAACACTAAAAAGTTCTAGAAATGTCTGTTAAATATTACTACTATTTCAAAAATATTCATATTTTTACTTATATATCTCTTTCATTTCTGAAGACATTGTTCCTGTCTCCTCTACTCAGTGAGTCATCACTTATAGCAAAAGCAGCAAAAAAAAAAGGGGTGAGGAGGAAAGCAGTTCTAGAAAACTACCCAACACATCAACTGAGTCCGAAAGTATATGCAGTATTCCATACTTATTGTCTCCCACCTTTAAAAATAAGAGGACTGGTTGGAGAAAGGGGGTATGCTCAGATACTCTCAGAGGCCAAGGTTGGCATTTATAATTATACAATATTCAATTTTTTTAAATTTTTATTGTTTTACTCAATATGTATATTTTTTTCTCAGTGTTGAAAACTTCCCCAAGACAGTGTAATATAATAGAAAGCACCCGACCATATCCAGGATCACCTGCTAGCACAGGTTCTTTGATATGCTTTTAAAGGAAAGACTGCTCAAAAAGGGGTTAACAATACTACTTTTGGTTACCTTCACTATTTCAGGAGAAAGGTCAGCACCACGAACAAGAAAATACAAGCAGAGAAAACACAAGCAGAGAAATTAGCACAAAGACTAACAGACAGGGCTCCAACTGTCTGAGTACAGCAATATTGCTATATAATTTACTTACATCACTGGATTGAGGGTGCACAAACAACATCAGAGTAGTCAGGGGGCTCTGAACAGGGGGCTACTCAGAGTCTTGACCAGAAAATCAAAAGGTCCTCTTCATGAGTCAACCCCAAAGCAAAATGCCAGCTTCCCAGAATATAGAACAAAGACTCTGCCCCTGATTGACTCAGAGCCAGAAGGCATGAAACCTACTTGACTCAGTACAGCTGTGAATTATAAGGGTTCAAAGGAGATTCATCCTTCAGATTCTTATGAGGTAGGCTGGGCCTGGTAAACTGAACTCCAAGAAAAAGAAAACAGCAGCAACAACAAAAATCCCTCCCTTGCTTGTGCCTGCACACAGAGACTCTGGAACAGAATAAATTTACAATGTCTTTCAAAATCTTTAGCTTTAATAATAATTCTTCTTATGAAGATGTTATAAGAATGATTTTGTCAAAGATTCTGGGAAGAGGATAGAATGAGCCAGAAAATTCCTAGCTCTCCATTTTACTTCCACAAACAAGACAAAATAGCACCTCAGGTTCACTGCAGAACAGCAAAAATAAACAAGAGTTGGGGCAGAACAGTGGTCCTCCTGGGACAACCAGAGAAGATTTGGAGAGAGATCCCAGTGTGAAGATTTGGACCCTGTAGAGCAAGCACCTCTAATTTCACTCCACTGAAACAGCAAGTGACTAGTCATGGGAACATCTGGGTTGGGTGGAAACCCCAGTGTCAGCCACAGGAATTTTCACCTCCTGTAAAGTGTGGGGAGTCAGAAGTCTTAGTGGGGAAAGACTGAGGGAGCCTCTGCTGACAAGGGATTCCAGGCCCAACTGTGCTGCCAAGAAGTGGTCCTGGGTGAGAAGGAACCAGCAGCACAGCATATACAGAAGCACTGGGGTAAGGATGCTGCTGACTGTGAACAGTTACAAGAGAACTGAGCTCTTGGTCTTAGTTCTAGGCCAAAGAGGAGAAACGAAGGTCATAGTCACTGAAGGGTTCTCAAAAAGCAAGAGCATTTCTAGCATAGTGTTCCAGGGGGCCCTAGCTGTGACTTGGAAAAGGAAAGGAGTGCAGAGGTTGGGCCCTGGATGAAGCTAAAAAAATAACAGTAAGAAGGACCTGAAGCCAAAGGTACTATCTGCCACCCCAAAGATTAGAGGTAATTATAATAAAAAGCTGCTAAATTTTTTAAAAATGAGCAGAAAAGGAGAAAGAACCTAACCATAGGCAGTGTGGAAATAGAGATGACTGGGGTTTATTTTCAGAGGAGGATATTTAAATTTAAAAAGCTTCTCTTACCCCACAGAGTAATGACATATGGTCACCTGTCCAAAAAGAATCCATAGAAAAACTCAAAAAAGACTTCAAAAATCAAGTAAAATAAACTGAGGGACTTTTTTTAAAGTAAGAACAATCCAAGAAAATCAAGAAGATTATGGAAAGAAAGTCAATAAATGAGAAAAGGAGATCTAGGATCTTAAGGAAGAAAAGAACTCCTTGAAAATCAGAATTGGTCAAGGTGAATCTAGCAAATAATTTTAAATATAGAAATAATAAAATAAAATATAAATAATGAAAAATAGAAGATAAAACGAAATATAACAAAAAACAACTTATCAGGAGAATAGATCAAGAAAAGAAAATAAGAATTATTGGAATATCTGAAGGCTATGACCAAAACAAACAAAAAAGAATCTTGATTCATTAATACATGAAATAATTAAAGAAAATTGTCCTGAAATTTTAGAACAAGAGGCAAAAGTAGAAATAGAAAAAATCCACTGATTACCACCTGAAAGAAATCCTATAAGGAAAACCTACAGGAATATCATAGCCAAATTCTGAAACCCCCAGGTTAAGGAGAAGATATTATGAGCAACAAGAAAAAGACAATTAAAATATGACAGCACCACAATGAGAATTACACAAGACCTAGCAGTGGCTGCACTAAAAGACTGCAGTTCTTGGAACGCTATATATCAAAGAGCAAAAGAATTGGGGTTATAGCCAAAAATATCATACCCAGCAAAATTCAGCATAACTCTGAACAACAACAACAAATGGTCATTCAATGAATTGACAGATTTTCAGGATTTTATTGCAAAGAGACCAGAACTAAATAGAAAATCTGACACACAAGATCCAAGAGAAATAGAACGTAAACATCAAAGACTAAAGAACTCAATAAGGACAAATTGTTTCCTTTTTATACGTGAAAATGTCAACTGTATGTCTAACATTGTCATTAGTAATTGGATAATTCAAAAGAAAGAGTAGGGTAGAGCTGAGTATGATGTAATTCTTAAAGGCAAAATGATGTAGAAAATGACAAAAATGAGTAATTATCTCATATAAATGAGGAGCAAGGGGAATAAATGATACAGAGGAGATTAGATGGGGGGGGGAAGTTCTGGAACACTGCTGTCTTCAGGAATGGGTTAAAGAGGCAACCATACATATATACTTAGAAAGGTATAAAATCTTTTCAATTCAGAAAGAAATAACAGGGTAAGGGAATAGAGTGGAGGGAAAGGGTGAGGGGGCCGGGATTATCAGAGGAGGAGTAGGTTAAAGAATAGGAGGGCAAGGTAGCAGCTAGAGGTAAAGTAGACAGGTTAGGAGGGAAAGGAATAGAGTTAGAAGGATAGTAAGGAAGATAGAAAGGAGGAAAATATAAGTATTTGGATAAATGGATGAAATATATATAAGTGAATGGGATGAATTGCCTATAAAATGGAAACTGATAGCAGATTAAAAATTTGAATTCAACAATATGTTACTTTTAGGAAATGCTATAAAAATGAGACACACACACATAAGGCTTGGAGTTAGGAGTAGAATTTATTACGTGAAAAAGCAGGGATGGCAATCATGATCTCAGACAAAGTTAAAGCTAAAATCAGATTTAACAAAAGAGAAAAATAGGGAAACCACAATGTGTCAGCAATATTAATCAACAGTTTTAGATTTTATAAAATAACTAGACAGTATAAAAACTATGAGAGCATACCTGCTAAAACAGACACAGGACCTAACTATATGAAAATAAACATAAAATACCTTTTATATAAACAAAGTTAGATCTAAATAATTTTAGTTATATTTATTGTTCATGTGCAGGTAATGCTAATATAATTTAAAAATTAAAATTTTACCTAACTAATGTCTTTAAGTAATACCATCCCAATTAAATTACTAAAAGTTATCTTGCTGAGTCAGAATAAATAATAACAGAGTTCATTAGGAAGAACAGAGGGTCAGGAACTTCAAGGAAACCAAGAGAAAAAGATATAAAGGAACTGGATTCAGTAGTAATCAGAACTTAAATTATATTATAGGATGAGAACAGTTTTAAGTGTAAAATGGATAATTGTGATTATTTTAAAAGTTCCTTGTATAAATGAAACCTATGTAGCAGAGAACAGAGGGAATGCAGAAAAAATTCGGGGAAAAAACTCTCAGACAATCTCCCAGGCAGAATGTAATTGGGTCAGAATATTATTGTGTAGGAAATAATGAGTTGGTAGATTTAGAAAAGTGTGCAAAGACTTGGACTTACAAAGGAATATGCTATCCACCTATAAATAGGTGACAAGTAGAAATAAACACAATACAATCGTATATACATGCATTTGAGTATATGTATGTTTATTGATATCTGTGTGTATGTGTGTATATGTACATGCATGTGTATGTATGTGTATATATTGCATGTATATGTGTGTATTACATATATCCATGTTATATCTGTGTATGTATATCCGTGCTTAATTGTAGCCTTGGGGTGGGGGGAGAGAAAGAGGGAAAAATAAAGTAAAAAGTACACAGCAGAGGACAAAAGAAGACATACAAGGAAGGAAGGAAAAATGGACAGCTTTGAAAATAATGTTTAGTATTTATAGAGGTTTTCTTGTAATGGAAATTTATTACTTTATTTTGAATCCTCTCATGTTCTGGGTGTACATGTCAATTCTTTTCTTATTTTGTATTTATGTTTAAAATAAATTCAAATATAATTTTTTTAAAAAAGAATGATTGTGTAGGCAAGGGTCTTGCAGACAGAATCCAGGTTTTTTACTTCTTTTGTATTTCAAAGGACCTACCACTTTGTTAGACAGATAGCACATGTTGGATAATTACTTGTTGTATGAACAATTAATTAATAGGGTAACCACTCCTGACCATGGGTGGGTTGTCCACAAAACCCTCTGGGATTTGCAGTTCTTTCTAGTTTGTGTAGGGAGAAACTAAAATTAGAAATCTTGAATGGGGGTCAGAAGTTTTCCCTCCTAGGTATGACTGGTTTGTGAGAGACTCTAAAGAACTAGGAATGAAAAGAGAAATGGCAGGCATGCTAGAGCAGCAAATTAAGACTGAAGCAGAAGCTTGTGCCAGCCACATTTATAACTCACTTCTGTAAAACTGCAAGAAATGAGATCTCCATTTGAATGAACCAATGGGGAGATGCAGGTGAGTATGGATGTTTTATCAAAAACACTTGCTCATAGGAACAGGAGCTCAGAAAGAAAGAAACATAAGACAGCAATGATGGAAGGGCCCTCACCTTACTTGCATTGGTGTTTTCCTTAAATTTATTGTGATAAAGGACACATTTGTTGGATTTTATGTTATTTATCATAAACATCTGTGGCCAACCCTATCATTATGTTGAAGCAGGAGGGTGCAATGGAAACTACACAGGATATGGTGACCTTTCCTGGCACAGGGCTGCAAGACCAAGTGCAAGCCCAGTGTGAGAGAGTTTTGTTCTTTAAATGAGGGGACAAGTATGAACTGTTTTATAACTGCCATTCCAAATGCAGAATCACTATGAATCTGGGCGCTGTTGCATAAGTCAATGTCCTAGACACAAGTCAAGCTTATACTAGGCATCTGTACAATACACAGACTGATAAATTAGAGTCAGAGCACCTACATTCAAATCCCAATTCTTCCTCCTTACTATTGTGAAGACCCCTAGAAAAAGTCATTCTAGCTCCAATTTAGGCCCTCACTTTCTTAATGAGGGGTTGAAACTAGATTACCTGTAAGAAACCTTCCAGTTCTATATTTAAGATTTCAAGTTCATCTATATTGTCTTAGATCATTTTTAAAGTAATCAATACCTTAGCCAGATAACTTCTCTATCTTGAAGGTCATAAGAAGGATAACGGGATAATCAAAAGAACACTGATATAGTAATAAAGATACTTGAACACTACTTCCAGCTCTCCCACTAACTAGCTGTCTGACACAAGTAGTTCAGTTTCCACAGGCCTCTATTTTGCCTGGAAAATGAGGGGATAAAAGTAGTTTGTCTCTAGGGTTTCCTGAAGCTCACTGTCAGACCCTGAGTGAATTACCTTAAGTATATATCAAGATTACATATCACAACAATAGTTTGTAAACTCTAATTTGGGTATGTACTATGCTATTGACAACACTTGGTCCTAATGCTGCTGACTCATAATACGCTCATGACTAAATGACTGCTATCATTGCGCTCAGGAATCATAAGGCACCCTTACTTTCTAATAAAGCAATCACCTCAGGAGGTAGTTAAACAACATGTTCCAAAAGCATTCACCAGGCCCCATGGTACTACAGATTGATGTGGGCTAAAGCCCTGCATCAACATATCTCATAAGAAGGCATTTGATAACTAATTAACATAGTTCCAGATCCAGGATCCATATGCTGCTTATATCTCCTACTATGTCAGCAGTTTCATAAAACTTGCTTAGTCGTGTACTCATTTCACACAGCTACATACTAGGAAATGTTCCAGTTCTGGACTAATGAAAGTGTTCTGCCCTATCTTCACAGCCACTCAATAGGCTGGGGACAGGGAGAAAAAAGGAGGTGGGAGCCACAAAAAGGGTATTTGTAGTCTCCCTGTCCCTGAACTTTCCTTAGTATGTCTTAGTATAAAGAACTCTGCTGCATCCACACAGCCGAATGAGAATGGGGCAGCTGCTTAGCAGGCTTTATATCTCTTTCCATCTACAAAGAGAAGCATGAGCCAAAGCCCAAATGCTTCTGAACCCAGGCTAAGCTAAGGCACTGATTTCAAAATCTACTGGAGGTCTAATGCTAGAGTAGAATTTTGGGAGGAAATTCAGTATCAAAAATTTGCTTTGACTGTGACTTTGAAAAACATATTGACATCTACTCTAGAAAAAATCAATCCCTCAGTCAATACTTGTCCTCAATCAATACTGGCATTTCTCCTCAATAATGACAATGCACTGCCCTTCTTGACACTGATGATGAGTTCTTGGCTTCCGAAGGCGAATTCAGTGTTTACAGAGTGTTTGACATCAATCAGGAGGAAAGTTGGTCTGCTACATCCATATATATTTGGCATCAATGGGAAGATGATATATGGATTGAAGTGTCATAAGAAATAATTGTCAAGCCAACATTGTGAGCTTGTGATGATGACAGGAAGAACTGAGCTTTGAGTAATCTTTTATAGGCACGAGTATTCTGTTTTAATAACCTATATTTGTATTAGGTAAGCTGACATAATTTTTTTCTTAAACTCAATAATAACTAAAAACTTACACAAGTTCTGTTCAATACAACTCCCTGCAATAAGTCTTTCTTAAACACTTATATGATAGACATTGTGCTATGCATTGCTTTTGACACTGGGGATATAGAGACAAACAGGAAAACGTCTCTATTGTATAGAAATTTAAATTTAACTGGGGGAAACTACATCTATGCAAATAAAAACATTATACATATATGTATGTATACATGACTGCTTAAATGTATATATGCATAACACAAATGCATGTGTTTATGTTGCATATATGTATATACATGTAATATATACGTGTGTACATGTAATATATATGACACATAAATACATAGTCATTTTAGGCTGGATCACAATAGCAAAAGGGAAAATCAGAAAAGATCTATTGTAGGAGGTAGCTCTTAAAGGAGATCTTAAAGTGAGGCAGGTGTTACAGGAGGCGATAGAGGGGAAGGGCATTCCAGGGATGGAGAATTGCCTATCCAAATGAAAGGAGACAGAAGACAGAATACGTAACACCAAATGGGCCGGTTAGCCTGACATATGAAGTGCATGTCCAAGAGAAATGGGAAATCTCTTTAGGAAGAGAGAATAGAGAGAAATTCTAAGGAGCTAAAAAGACCAGAGGAGTCTTTATTTTTTCCTCCTCAAAGCAACAGGGAATCGCTGAAGTTTCTTGAGTATGGGAGAGTTAATTAGTCAGTTGACCAGCATTTCTTAACTGCCTATTATGTGCACACACTGGGATAAGTGCTAGGGACATGAAAAAAAGTGAAATACAGAGAAAAAAAAGTGAAATACAGTGAAATTCAGAGGAAACTGCTCTTTCACAACTGTGACTAATATGGAAATATGTTTTACAAGATAGCATATATATAAGCTATATCAAATTGCCTGTCATCTTAGGAAGACAGGAAAGGAGGAAGGGATTAAGAAAAATATGAAACTCAAAATCTTTGTTTAAATGAATATTAAATTGTCTTGCTATGTAATTGGAAAAAAATAAAATATTATTTAAAAATCAATCTGTTTAGAAATCTTTTAAAAACATGTTACATAATTTGAAACTGGGGAAAAATAATTTGGGGTTCAATCTATCCTGGATTCTTGCCTTCAGTGTTAATAAATTAAGTGTCTTTTGGTCTAGGAAGAAATTAGGTTGGAAGATCAAATGTGGGAACCGTTAGACTGAAGACAGATTTTTGTCAGTTAAGAGACTAAGTTAAACTCTACCTCTTGAACATTTCTAATGGTGGGGATGGGGAATGGTGCCATCATGCCCTTCATAGATCACCGGGGTCAAGAGCCCTTCAAACTTTGGTTGACCATGGCCTATAGCTTATTGTTGCTACTTCAAAAGGAAACAGAGATAGGCCCACCTTTGTCAAAGCAATTTCATCAACTGTCTCACTATTTTGAACCTTGAGCTATATTGGGTAAATTAAATTTTAATTTTTACTCAGCTCCAAGGCTGGCTCAGGCTTTTCCTTATTCTGGCTTTTTCCCTTTAGCATTCTGTTGATTCCTGAACTGAACTTGAACTGGATATTGATGAGTCTTCCCTGCTAACCTATGCACTTTTCCCATCCTTCCCTATTCTTGCCCTGTGCTTTCTGAGCTCCCAGAGATTCCTGAGCTGGCAGTTTCTTTCTGAATCCATACATCTACTGCCCTCTGAATTAGATAAATTAGCAGCTTTGTAACTGTTTCTATCTTTTGGCTGCTTCCAGTGACATTGCCAGAACTTCAACCATTTTGCATGGCAGATTGACCCTAGAAGTACAGAGGAGCTTCCCAAAGCACTGTCAAATAAGACATCAAAGTATATTTGTACAGAGTTAAACTGACAAAAGTTCTTTCTTCTAGAATCTTACAATCAGTTACATAAAAGGAATTTGCTTTTTAAAGGTGATTTTTTTCAGTGAAAACATATATTTGTGCTAGTTATATAATAAATACATTGTTAAAAGAATTGACTATTAATAGAATAATAGTTTTTACTTCTTCCCTACTCACACCTATTCAAAGATGTTGACTGAAAATTAATTAGTTTGGGAAAATAGGCAAATATCAGCTTTATTAATATAAATAACATTTAAATCAGTCATTGGCTCTCTTCTTTCATTTAAAATATGCAGTAAAACAGCTACCCAGTGAAACAGCTTCAGTCTTGTCAAGTGATCATAATTAAGACTTCAGAACAAAATACAAAGGGATAGTAATATACACTAATGGATTGGGAAAGGGATTTGCAACTATCATTTAGTCCAACTGCTTTCCAAAAAACCAACAAAGCATCTCTTCAGAATATTCTCCCTTGGTGTTTATTTGTTTCTACAAGGAACAAAAGTGTTTTAAAAAGTCTCTTACCTATTGACATCCCAGACTTTGCCAGTTGTATCCAATGAGGAAGAAGCTACAAAATCTCCACAGGAATGCCATGAGCAGGACCAGACTGCATGACTGTGTCCTCCCAGGGTCAGAATGCAGTCACCTTTGACCAGATCCCACAATTTCACTGTAGTATCTCCACTGGAAGTAGCCAACTTGGTACCACTGTTAATAAAAAAAAAAATAGAATAAAGGATGTGTTGGAATATACGCACATATGGTTTCAATTAATTTTTAAAATAAATGGGAATCTTGATGTAAAAGTCAATTTATTATTAACTGAATTCCTACATTTCTAAGCAGAAAAGTGTCCTTACTGTTATGAATGCACACTATTAGAAGAGATCACTTTCTGTTCATTTATTCATTCAATCAATAAAAAAATACTTATTATATACTGTTGACAAGGCATCACATAAAGGACTGTACATAATAAAAAGTTGTGCAACACATTGACCTTGACCTTGAGAAGATTAGTCAAAGAAATCCCACATCCATATCTAAAAGTCCTAGCTATATGTGGTGGTATCACATGACTGGTACAAAGTAAATGATGTAAGACTATAGAAATGGAGAGATCAATTCTGGCTGGGGTGATCAGCAAAGGTTTCCTGAAGAAGAAAGAACTGGAACTGAGTGTTGGAGAATGATTCAAAAATTGGGACATGACAAAAAGAATTTTCTATAATGCATGTTCATGGTTTTTGGTTTCTGAGAATAGTTACTATTCATGGAGCCTGTCACTGCTTGACCTCTGTCTCTTCAGCTCACAGTATGCCTCGGCTTAAAAAAACCAACTCAGGTCTACCAGGCTTATCTTTCTCCTATTATCATTTTACAGCAGTTCCTGAGAAATAAAATTAGTTCATGTAACTCTTATTTTTTTCCTTAAAAAGGAAACAGTATTATTTGTTAGCTGTCCTTGAAATTCTAATTTTTTTCAGGCCTCATTTAATATATGGAAGCTAAAGTTATATGTACAACAGAGCAGTCTTTTGCCTAGTAGGACAATCAGCTACTCATGTCAATGACAGGATCTTGGGTTCTAGAAGGGTTCCCTTTCCCCAAAGAGCTCACCAATTTATTAGCTTATGCTTTTAATTCTCATAAGAAAGGGAATTTTTTTCAATAATTACCAGATAAGGCTAATTTTTTTTCTGGGATTGATAATATAAAGGGGTACCTGACTGATATCAGACATTTTTCTAATGTTGGGATTTAAAAATAGAAAGAACAGACAAAAAGAATACATAGAGAAGGACAACTAGAGGAAGAGACTAGAATTTCACCAGCTTCACAATCTATCCAGGCGAACCAAATGTTGGGATGGGATTTAATAGGAGCAATGATATGAGACAGACTTGGGACAAGATACAGGGATAAAACAAAAAAAAAACCTTCCTGCCTCTGAAAAGTGCCTAGTCTATTAGCAGAAATGCGAAAAGCACCCAGAAAATTGGAAAATTAGTTCTAATTTTGAATGAGAGGACATGAGTTCACATCTTAGAAATGTCATTTACTGCCCACATGACTTTGGCTAAGTTACTCTCAAGGCCTCATTCTTCTCATTCATAAAATGAAGGGGTTAGATGAAATGGCTTCTAAGCTCTCCTCTGTCTCTTTGCAGAGTAAAATGTGTCTTAAAATCCTGATAAATGCTATCATCACAGAGATTATCATTCAACAAAACCCTGATTATTAAAACAGGTCAATATACTCATCTAAGGTGCTTGCCCTTGCACAGAGAAAATCCTAAGCAAGGTCCAAATGGCAGAGGAATTCCCTTTAGAGGGTGAAGTCCTTCAAATTCTACTGTTTGGGTTTCACTGCATAATTAATATCATATTGCTTGCCTTCTCAATGGGTGGGGGATGGACTGCAGGAAGTGAGACAATTCAGAACTCACAACTAAAAAAAATCAATGTTAAAAACAAATAACAATTGCATTTTAAAAATACTACTATTTGGAGATGGTAGTATGCTAATAACATCAAGTACCCTGCCATTAAATGGGGACTTCTTGATGAAAATCATAAACACTCTAAAGAAGATTTATCATTTGGGGAAAATGAAATGGAAAAATGAAAGTGATTATTGTCCAAATCATGATACAAGTTTGCTCGACTAGTTCATTGAGTTAATGTATCATGAGTTATGCCTAGAGGTGAATAAGAATAAAAAAGCAGGTAAGATTGAATGGAGGAAGATGTGCAGTACCTTTAATGATACCAAGATGAACTTTGGTGCAAAATCCATCTTTTTAATGGGAAAATTACCTTCACTAGTTAAATCAAAGTCCTGAACATAAGGAAGGATGGGGGAAAGAAAGATCAGGAAGCACTGGTGGTGGGCTGGTCATATTACAATATTAGGGATATAAGATAGATACCTTTAGTATTCCACTGATACCAAGAAAATGTAAACAAAAAAAATCCTAGGGGAATACCTCTGGATTTGTATGGAGGATCTTTTGAAGACTGTGGACTAGAACTGTGCAGAATGAGAAGTCATGGATCAGTTGCAACCTCTACTCTTGGAGGTAACAGTCATAGTGCTGAGCTAACAGACCTGTTGAAGATGGAGTGTTTCATGACTTCATAATTAAATTTAACAAGAGACATTTTTCTTCTTGATATATATCATCTGAAGGAAGTTTCTGCAACAAGTTGATATAAATATGACTTCACAGAGGTCAAAATCCTTTATTGGTGGTATATAGTGAAGCAGAAGCAGCATGGCAACATTTAATAGGTTAGATCTCCCGCAATGCTAGGGCTGAGGCTTGACCAATTATCTTTTTGTTTAAAGCATTTGGAATATGCTGTCTCCCAGATCATTAGTAGTACAGGAGAATGAAAATTCAGAAGTATAGTGGAATGACTGTGTAATAACAATGGCCATGGCCATGTGGAATCTAAGAGGAGAAACCACATGTACATGGTAGATCATGTACTTTGCATACTCAGGACATTACAAGGAGAATGGAATCCTTCTATTCACTTTATGATGAAGCTGAATATCTTTGAAGAGGAATGGGTCCACTTCATTCTAAAGGTGACTTCCTGGTGATTTTTGTTTCCAGAAATAGCCAGTCACTAATGGGAAATTCAAGAAGTGACATATATGAGTGTTTGCTCATAGAAGAGGTATGCCTGTTGGTGCAGAGGAGGCAGTGAGTAGCAATGGAAAGGGTGTCAGACTTCGAAACAAGAGGTTTTAAGTTCAAAACTCCACTATCCCACTTAATCTTAGGTGTTTTGAGTCAGTCACAACCTCTCTGGGCTTCAGTCTTTTGATCTAAATGATGAAAAGCCTGAACTAAATTAAATGGTCTCTAAGGTCCCTCCCAGTTCCTCAGCTCCTCTCTTATTGAATGTTCTTAGTGCAATGCTGGATACTAGTGAATCTTGAAATGTTGAATGTTCAAGGAGTAAAAATTACAAGTGTCCCAAAGTACAATGGAAAGCTCTAGTATGGAGAGAAAGGAACCATAGCACATTTCCAATGAGGACATGTGTTCACTTATTATCTGTGTCATTGGGAAAATCATTTCTCAATTCTACGCCTCGACTTTTCTCATCTATAAAATTTGGTGAGTTGGACTAGATCCCCTCTAAGGTCCCTTCCACCTCTAAATCTATGTCCCCTAGATACTATCCTGTCTGTATAATGGGTATCTCCTCTTTTCCATAACAATTTGAGGACTTAGTTTCCTAAGACTGGTAATTATGACATTGTATTCTTAAATCAAAACAATTTCAGATAAAAGTTGAAATGGTGGCACCATTTCATTCCTGTGCTAACACTGGATGCCTCTTGGCAACTCCATTGTGTATACCCATTCCTGAGTCACAAAGCAAGCATTTTCTGCATTTGTGTGTGGAGTTTTTAATGCCCTAATAAATGGTCAGTTTGTCTATAGGGTCTTTTGGCAAGATTCAGTTTTCCTACTTTTCTTTTATTTAGTCTATTTTTGCTTTTATGTTGTCTGAGATCATGATTACTACCACTTTTTTTTTTAATTTCAGCTAACGCGTAATAGATTCTGTGCCAGCACCTTATTTTAACTCTACGTGTATCTCTCTGTTCCTAGTGTGCTTCTTGTAAATAAAACATTTCTGGATTCTAGTTTCTAATTTCTAATCCATTCTGCTATTTCCTTCCATTTTATGGGTGAACTTATCATATTCACATTCACATTGTTTATTACCAACTATTTCCCTTCAATCTATTTTATCCTAATTATACTTTTCACTCTCTTTCTATCTTATCCGTACTCTAAAGTTATTTTTTTTTTGCTTCTGACCACTGCCTTCTTCTCTATATAGAAAATACACCCCTTTCCAATCATAATGCAATAAAAAATGACATTCAATCAAAGACTGTAAGAGCAGGGACTTGCTTGAGATCTCCCCCAAACTCCTCTACATACCTGTAAAATGACTCTAAATAAATTATTGAGCTACAGAACCCAGAAAATGACAGAGTGAAGTAAATCTCCAGCCTAGGACAACCAGGAAGGTTGGCAGGAAGGGTACATTGCACTGGGCTGGGAGCAGAGCACAGTCTAGGGTGGGACATGCCAGCACAGATAGGCCTAGAGTAAGCCTCAGAGGAATAAATAACTGGCTGCTGTGGTAGTTTCTAGACTTCTCAATCAACAAACACCAAAGATAGTACAGAAGGTCAATAGAAAAACTCTGTGGGACCTGGGTGAAAGACAAGCAGGTGGGGTCCAGCCCCAACCCCAGGGTAGCAGACATGTAGGCAGTGGTGACAGCAGAAGCTGCTCCTGGAGTTCTAGGCATGCAGACAGTGGGGAATCAAGCGAATGATACAAAACCCCTGAAGCCTGGCACAGTACACCCACTAGAAGCTGAGTCCTACCTTGACAAAGAGTTAAAAAGTCAAGCATTTGGCTGGGAATATGAGAAAACAGCATAAAAAAACTGAGACTACAGAATCTTACTTTCTTGACAGAGAAGATAAAAACATAAATCCAGAAGAAGACAACAAAGTCAAAGCTCCTGCATCAAAAGTTTCCAAGAAAAATATGAATTAGTCGAAGGCCATGGAAGAGTTCAAAAAGGATTTTAAAAGTCAAGTAAGAGAAGCAGAGGGAAAAAATGGGAAGAGAAATGAGAGTAATGCAAGAAAATTATGCAAAACCAATCAACAGCTTGTTAAAAGAGATCCCAAAAATACTGAAGAAAATAACACCTTAAAAATAGACTAACCCAAATAGCAAAACAGTTTCAAAAACCCAATGAGGAAAAAAATGTCTTAAAAGAATGGATTAAATGGAAAAGGAGGTCCAAAAGCTCAGTAAAGAATATAATTCCTTTAAAATTAGAACGAGGCAAACAGAAGCTAATGACTTTATGAGAAATCAGGAAATTATAAAACAGAACCAAAAGAATAAAAAGAAAAAACATAAGACTGTGAAATATCTCAATGGAATAACCACTGACCTAGAAGGAGAGATAATTTGAAAATTATTGGATTATCTTAAAGCCATGATCAAAAAAGACATCATCTTTCAAGAAGTTATCAAGGAAAACTGCCCTGATATTCTAGAACTAGAGGGTAAAATAGAAATTTCAAGAATCCACTGATCACCTCTTGACAGAGATCCCTAAAGGAAAACTGCTAGGAATATTGTAAGCAAATTACAGAGTTCCCAGGTTGTAGCAGCAAACACCCCAGCGTCCCCAGGGTGGCTGCTAACACAGGTTCTTGGATCTGCTTTGATAGAGGAAAGCAACTCAAAATGGGTTAACAAGCTTACTTTAATCAGTCAAACATGTATCGTTTACCTCATTCAGGGGAAAAAGGTCAGCACCCTGAACTTCAGAGTATACAGACAGAATTATCAAGACAGAGGAACAGATCTACTAGACAGTTTCCAAACTGTCCAACCATTACATCCATACCAAATCAACATCTGGGTTTCAACATCTTGGTTTTTCAAAGGGCGGGGGGGAGTCACAACAACAGCTTCCCAGAGTCCAGATCAAATCACAGAACACTTCTCAAAGTGAGCCCCAAAACAAAGCTACACATCAGGGCTTATATAGCCTTCTCCTGGCTCAGAGAATATAACAACCTAATTGACCCACTGGCCAATCAAAAAGTATTTACTGAAAAACAATCCCCCCACCCCAGGCTCCAGGTGCACTTTAGCCTAGGGGCAGGGAAGATCTTTAAAATTTACATTCCCATTACACAGGTCAAGGAGAAAAATATCGAAAGCAGTCAGAAAGAAACAATTTGAGTACTGTGGAACTACAATCAGGATAACTCAAGATCTAACAGTTTCTACATTCAAGGATCAAAGGGTTTGGAATATGCACAAGAGACTGTGGAAAGAGAGATCAAAAGCTAAATGGAAACCAAATAATCTAATCCTAAAGAATGAATGGGTCAAAGAACAAATCATAGATATTATCGATAATGTCATTAAAGATAATTACAGCAATGAAACAACATACCAAAATTTAATGGGACACATCCAAAGCAGTATTATGGGGGAATGTTATATTTCTAAATATGTGTATCAATGAGAAAAAAAGAAGAGATCGGTGAATTAGGCATGCAGCTAAAAAAAAAAAACTATAAAAGGGACAAATTAAAAAACCCTAAAAACCAAAAAGAAAATCCTAAAAAATCAAAAGAGAGATCAATAAAATTGAAATTTTTAAACATTGAGCAAATAAGTAAAACTAGAAGCTGGTTTAAAAAAAAACACTAAAACAAATAAATCATTGTTTAATTTGACTTAAAAAAAAGAAAACCAAAACACCAGTTTCAAAAATGAAAGGGCTTTTTGTAACACTTATTAAGATGAAATCCAATAAATTATTTAGTGTTATTTTTCCCAATTACATGCTAGCAAAACTGATGATCTAAGTCAAATGGATGAATACTCCCCAAAACATAAATTGCCCAGATTAATGGAAGAGAAAATAGAATTCCTAAATAACCCTTCTCAGAAAAAGAAACTGATAAACTCCCCAAGAAAAAATCCCTAGGACCAGATGGATCCACAAGTGACTTCTACAAAACATTAAAGGAACAACTAAATTAAAGAAGGAGTTCTACCAAATTCCTTTTACAACACAAATATGGTTGTGATTCCTAAACCTGAGAGAATAGAAACAAAGAAAACTATTGACCAATTTCTCTGGTGAATGTTAATGAAAATATTTTAAATAAAATACTTGCAAGGAAATTATAGCAATATATCAGGAAGGCCACACACTATGACCAGGTAGGATTAATATCAGGAATACAGGACTAGTTGATATTAAAAAACAAAAGTTATAAGTATAATTGACCATATCAATCACAAATACAACAAAATTATATGTTTATCTCAACACATGCAGAAAAAGCTTTTGACAAAATACATCATCCATTTCTATTAAAAACACTAGAGAGCATAGGAATAAATGGAGTTTACCTTAAAATGATAATGTTAAATTTATCTAAAATGACTGGCACTTTCTTAAGAAGAGAAGCTAAAACTATATTTATAGATTCAGAACACATATTACTGTTATGAATTTCAAAAAATTAAGTTTTATCCCAGTAGGTTTCATTCTTTGTGCTAATAGCTTAAAGATTATTCAAATCATGATTTAATTACCTCAACAAGTCTATATTATTTATGAACTTATTTTTGCAACCATAGCTAAGAGGAGAACAAGAAAATTCCTGCTAATTATGAAGTGTATCTGTAACTAACTCTCTCATTAAAACAATTTTCAATATGGTTGTTGTCATTAGGAGTTCAGTGAGTGCATTTGATAAAATAGCTTAGTTCTAAAAAAAAAAACAGCTCAGGGACTTCATACTGTTGTTTCAGAGTTCTGGATTCAAAATAATTTGTTCAGTCTTGATTATATTACCCTGGATTCCACACAGATATTGAGAAAAATGCATATCTGCTCATGGCTAGCAAAAACAAACAAACAAACAAAAACATTCTTGAGCTGGCTTTTTGTTACAAACAATACTGGTTAGCATCCACACAGACCTCAGCTTCACATCATCCACTAGGGAAAAACCATTTATATTCACTTCCTGTTAGTTATTGATTGCTAGGCTGACTCCAATCTTACTTCCCCTGGGGTTTGTCTCCTTTATGTCTCCCAGTTTCATTCTTACATTCTTCATTGATGCATTTCTTTTTCAATAGGTCATTTTCCTCCACAGTCCTACACTGGCACCTCGATATCCCTGAATTTCTCCCTTATCATTTGTTATATTTCATATGCTTTGAATCCCTGGTTTTATAATAAATGTATTTTTGACAAATTAGTTTTACTGATTCAGAATTACTTAAAATGCATTGCAAACAATAAGAATACATTAGATTCAAAGCAAACAAGTCACTTATCTTTTTGTTTAATGATTGTATCCATTAGAAATTATATAAATATTTCAAATAGTTGTTTGGAGGATGGGTTTCTAATAAAAGGAGTTTTCTCTTTCAACAAAGTATCACATAATAATTTTGACACAACCAATCTTAGATTTATATCTTCTTATAAAGATACTTCTAAATAATACTTCTAGAAAAAAATACTTCTAGAAAGTTCTTTAAATGTCATATTATCACAGGATTTCACAAAAGTTACAAATAAGAAGGGAGCCTTTGTCAATCAGACTAGGAAAATAAACCAAAGGTTGTAAGGTTAGAATGATATAGCATCAGGGGCATCTAAAATGAGATAAAGTTATTGCAAATTACAAAGATGCAAGCATTACATTACGTATGAGAATAGATTAAATTTTGTCTATTCCTACAAAAATTGCCAGTACCTTCAGATACCTGATATTGTATGATGGCTTATTGATGTATTATATTTTGCTGTGATCGATAGTCAGAAGCTTTCCTGTTCACCAAAAGTGATCAAAAATAGGAATAAGAATTCTGAAAGAACAATCATAAACTAATAGCAACCATATGAAGTAATACTAAAAATCACTAATAATAAAAGAAATGTCAATCAAAATACTGATCTTTTACCTCACACACAGAAAAATGCCAAAGATGCCAAAAGAATAGAATAATTAATGTCGGATGGACTGTATAAAGAGCGACACTCTATTGTCAGCAGAACTAAAAATGCATCCGACTACTCTTGAAAGCAATTGAGAAGGAGGATATGAAGACAGTGACCAAACTATTCTTACCTTTTAGCCCAGAGATTTCATAGCTAAGCACAACCCCTGGGGAAGCCATTGATAAAAAGAGAGCACCCACATATTCATCCAAAAAATGTAACAAGCATGATTTTTCACGGCAGGAAAGGACTGTAAAAACGAGATGTCTACTGACTGGGAAATGACAAAAAAAGTCAGAATGTAAAAAACAAGGAATGTCTTAGGAATGTTGATGCACGGATGCAATCCAGCTACCAGAGAGGCTGAGTCTGGTGGATTTCGTGAGTTCAAGAGTTCTAAGCTGCAGTAGGCTATGAGGCATCCATATTAATTCTGGAATCAGAATTAGGGTGAAGCTCCAAGACTGAGGGATATTACCAGGAGCCCGAGGATGGAGGGACGCTACCTGAAGTGGGGGTACCACCAGGTTGCGTAAGTGGGGATAAACTGTCTCAGGTCAGAAACAGAATATAGTTGGATTGTGCCTGAGAGCTGGTCATGAATTTCAAGTTCTAGGAAAGATAGTGTGATTGAAAGCACAGAAGTACTTCACACCTTGTTTCAGATATTGAATTAACACCTTGTTTCAATTCAAGTTTCTTTTGAGCCTTGTATCAAGTCTGTTAAGAAACAGAAAGTGTGAACCCCACAACTTGTGAACCCTAGAACTCATGAACTTCTGCAACAGGAAGGGGAGGAGCTAATGACCATATATAAGGAGAGGTCTTGGCTAGATACAGCAGAACTGTGAAGAGGAATCTTGTGGTGGCAGAGTCAAAAAGGAGAAGACTTGTGGTATCCAGGCATTCTGTCTGCTCTGTCTGTGTTGATGTCTGTTTCTGAGACTTTGTACAGAAGCTCAGGGACCTTACTGGAAGCCTTGAAAGAGGATTTTCTTTTGTATATTTACAGAAGTCCTAGAGGACGGTTTGGGAGGGCCTGGGACTTTATTGATAATTTATGCTGACCTCAAGGACCTTATTTGTGGGTCTGTGTTGATTTCTATGTTGATGATTTGTGTTGAGTTCTCAGACATACTTGGTGGGTCCGAGTTGATTTCACAGGCAGATAGTGAATTGATGATGGTGCTGGCAATGTGTATGAATATTATTATGGCTCTGTAAAGCTTTGTCTTCCCAGAAACAGGAACTGTGAGGGACTATAAGTGGACTGGACACTTAAATATGGAATGGGAACTGGATGAACAACTGGACAAAGAGCTGGACAAGGAACTGGGAGATGCCTGCCTTTGAACCTAGGTGACAGTTGCAGCTGGGACCATGGAAGAGGAACCATGGAAGCTGAGAGCCAGCCTCGAGTCAAGTGGAAAGAAGACTACTTGGATATTATTTATTTTTTTCCATTTTTCAAATGCTTTATTAACTTCTGATTTACATCATTCAATTCTGCCAGATTTTGAGTTACAAATTATCTCCCTGTTTTTCCCCTACCCACTGCCCCAAAATAGCAGTCCCACAGGATATCCCCTCCTCCAATATGCTCACTCCCATATTTTCTCCAATTCCTCTTTTGGGTTTTCCAGTAGGGCATGGTGGATCTCTATGCCCCAGTGCCTATATATCTTATTTCCCAACTACATGTAAAACAGTATTAATAATATTATGTATGGGTGTGAGTGAGTGTGTGTGTGTGTATACACATTTAAACATTTGATTTTCAAACTTTAAATTCCAGATTCATTCCCTTCCTCCCTTGTTACTCACCCTTACTGGGAAGATAAGCAGTTCAGTATAGGTTGTACATGTGTGCCTAATGTAAAACAATAACATAGTAGATACGTTATAAAAGACTGACTATATTTCCCTTCCTCCTATCCCACCTCCCACTTGTTCTATTCTCTACTTTGATCCCATCCCTTTTCAAAAGTGGGTGCTTTCAACTTCAACTTCCCTCCCCCCCAGACTGCCCTCCCTTCCATCATCCCCCCCATGTACTTCCTCCCTACTCTCCTATAGGGTGAGATACCCTATTTAGTGTGTATTTCATTCCCTCCCCAAGCCAACTTCAATGAGAATAGGGTTGACCCATTCTCTTTTGCCTTCCTATTCTTCCCCTCCATTGCAATCATTTTCTCTTGCCTCTTCTATATGAGATAGTTTACCCCATTCTGTCTCTCCCCATCTCCTCTCATTATATTCCTCTCTCACCTCACAAATTCATCTTTTAAGTATCATACCTTCCTATTAAATTGGTCCTGTGCCCTCTATCTATGTATACCTGTAAACATATATACACACATTCACATATGTATTCATATGCCCATATATCCTCATATATAGACATATATATATATATGTATATATATTATTCCCTTCAACTATTTTCATACTAAGAAAAGTTTCATCAGTTACAATTATTGTTTTTCCATACAGGAATATTAATAGTTCAACTTTGATAAGTTCCTTATGATTTCTTTTCCCTGTTTACCTTCTCATGCTTCTCTTGCTTCTTATATCTGAATGTCAGCTTTTCTATTCAACACTGGTTTTTTTCATCAAGAATGCTTGAAAATCCTCTACTGCATGGAATTACCATATTTTCCCTGAAACAGTTTTGCTGGGTAGGTGATTCTTGGTTTTAATTCCAGCTCCTTTGACCTCTGGGATATCATATTCCAAGCCCTTTGATCCCTCAGTGTAGAAGCTGCCAAATCCTGGGTTATCCTGATTGTGTTTCCAAAATATTCAAATTGTTTCTTCCTGGCTACTTGTAATATTGTCTCCTTAATCTGGGAATTCCAGAACCTGACTATAATACTCCTAGGAGTTTTCTTTTGGGGATCTTTTTCAGGAGGTGATTGGTGGATTCTTTCAACCTCTATTTTGCACTCTGGTTCTAAAACATCAGGGCAGTTTTCTTTGAGAACTTCCTGGAGGATGATTTCTGGGTTCTTACTTTGATCATGGCTTTCAGGTAGTCCAATAATTTTTAAATTATCTCTCCCGGTTCTATTTTCCAGGTCAGTGGTTTTTTCCATGAGATGTTTCACATTGCCTTCTATTCTTTCATTTGTTTGGATCTGTTTAACAGCATCTTGATTTCTCATAAAGTCATTAGCTTCCATTTGCTCCAATATAATTCTGAACCAATTATTCTCCTCAGTGAGCTTTTGAGATTCTTTTTCCATCTGGCAAATTCGGCTTTTTAAGTTACTCTTCTCATTGTCTTTTTGAGCCTCTTTTGCCAATTGAGTTAGTCTATTTTTTAAGGTGATGTTTTCCTCAGTCAGGCTGTTGACTCTCATTTTGTAATTTTCTTGCATCATTCTCATTTCTCTTCCCAGTTTTTCCTCCATTTCTCTTATCTGCTTCTTAAGGTCCTCTGTGCCCTGTAACCAGTTCATATTTTCCTTTGAAGCTTTTGGTGCAGGAGTTCTGAGTTCACTGTCTTCCTCCTGTTCCATGCTTTGCTCCTTTTTGTCCCTAAAATAGGAGTCTAATGTTGGAATCTTCTGTCTGCTTTGTTTCCTTTGCCTGGTGATGTTGCCCCTCAGTCACTTGATCCCTGGGCTTTTTGCCACAGTGGGACTCTGCCACCAGACAGGGAACTTTTGTCCCAAACACTGGGGTTTTCTCAGCTGCCAGAGGTATTAGATGTATGCTCTCTCTGAGGCCTCCACATGCTCTGGCAAGCTGGACACACACCCCAGGACCTTCACCCTAGACTGCAATCCAGATCCAAGCAGGTTAAAGCAAGAGCAATTACCTCTCAGACTGGTTGCTTGGCCCCCCTACACTCTGCAGGCCAGAAGCTGAAGCTGCCACGTGGCGCTGGCTGGCTCTGCTGGGTGTCTCAGCAGCTTCTCACCCTGTGGGCAAAAGCCAAAGCACTCCCACTTACTAGGTCCCAAAGTCCAGACTGCACTGACCTCTCACTTTGTCCTTCGCATCTATGTGTTGATAATTCTGGAAATGGCCACAGCTGCTGCTGATCTTGAGTCCCTCTGGCCAGCAGCTGGTGAGACCCTCCCTGGGGCTAAAGCCTCCAGCTCTTGCGGGCCTGGTCTCAGCTCCCAGAGTGCTGCCCTGTCCGATTCCTGCCAGCCTGCCAGGCTGTCCTCAGAGAGAGGTTAGCTTCTCTGTGTCATTTTGTGGGTTTTGCAGCTCCAAAGTTTGTTCAGAGTCCTCTTTTTACATTGATTGGGGAAGGTGGAAGCCAGAGCCGCTTGGTGGTCCTGCTTCTACTCCGCCATCTTGACTCCAGACGGCCCCTTGGATATTGTTTATTGACTGAGAAGATTATGATTTACTGTGATCTAGGGGTGGAGAACTTTGATTTTTGTACTTTGTGATTGAATTAAGGATTTTGTGATTGACTAAATGAATGTACTTTGTTGAAAACTATGTGATCACTTTGGTAAAAACTATGTGACCACTTTAGTAATTAGTTGTTGAATTGGGACATGGTGAATGCTGTATTTTTATTTTCTGTGATAAGTTGTAACATTGTGAATGCTGTATTTTGATTTTCTATTAATGTTTAGCTCTTATTTGTTATTCAATAAATAGAGAGTTCATTATATTATATAATCAGAACCTTTATTAAAGCTGTTCACAGCTTTCCTCAGGAAAACTACTTGTGCAAGGCTTTACAGATAGGAATGAAAGAAGGAAGGAAGGAAGGAAGGAAGGAAGGAAGGAAGGAAGGAAGGGAGGGAGGGAGGGAGGGAGGGAGGGAGGAAGGAAGGGAGGAAGGAAGGAAGGAAGGAGGGAAAGAAAGGAGATAGGGAGGAAGGGAGCAAGGAAGGAAGGAAGGGAGGAAGGAAGGAAGGAAGATGAGGGAGGGAAGGACAGGGAAAAATAAAATATATATGGAGAGCATGTAAAGACATTATAAAGTGATATATAGTGAAAAAAAAGCAAAAACAGGAAAATGATTTGCACAATGAATATAATGTAGATGGAAAGAATAAATCAACTAAAATTAAATTCTATGAAATTATAATGATCAAATTTCAACCCAAAGAAGACATAGAGAAGCTGTTCTGTCCTTCTCTATTCAGGTGAGAAACTATAGTCATGGAACACTGTAACTAATGTCAGACTTGTGATATGTTCAGATGGTTTATTTTACTTTTCCTCTTTATAAGGAATGACTTATTGTGAGGGAAAAGGTAAAAAGATACTTTTGGAAATGTAAATGATGTGAAAAAAATTTTAAATGTATTTTAAAGTAAAGAATCCAGGTGAATTAGAGCTAAGCCCCATATACTGTTTAATTCTTATTTATATGAGGCACTGAAGTTTTGCTCACACAATAATAATTGCTTTTATTTATTTCTTTTATTTTGAACTTAATAAACTTAATAAATAAAACAAGCATTTTCATGTAGATGCATGCATGCATATGGAAGTGCTCATTTTATACATATATACATATTATAGAACCTACAGGCATAGAAAATATATAAAGCATGTATGCATATATATGAAACACATGCATATATACATATATAGTTATGGAAGAGAAGATTGTATGCAAAACTATATATCTCTGCCATGTTCACTTTGCTTTTCTTGTATGTGTGTGTGTGGGTGATTCAACATGTAACTTTTAAAGCTGTCCTTCCTATTTGTCTGAGATTCTTTCCATAGTCTTTCTATTATGTGAATTTAAAATATATGATTCCATGACCTTCATTTCTTCCCTTTACTCCTTTATTTTTCTTCCTTCCTCTTTTTTCTTTCTTTTTATTTCTTACTGCCTTTCTTTCTGTCCTTCTTCCTTCCTTCCTTTCTTCCTTCCTTCCTTCCTTCCTTCCTTCCTTCCTTCCTTCCTTCCTTCCTTCCTTCCTTCCTTCCTTCCTTCCTTTCTTTCTTCCTTCCTTCCTTCCTTCATCCTTCTTTCTTTCTTCCTTCTTTCTTGGCTTTCTTTCACTACACTATCCCTATCCCTCCTTCTACCTTCCACCTCCTTCCAGTGGAGAAAAAAAAAAGAAAGAAAAGCCATTCCCTAGCTATGTGTACCCACTTAGTTTCTAGTTATTTTCTTTTTTTTTTTTAAAGCAAGTGGAGGTAAGTAACTTACCCAAGTTTACAAGGCCAGTTTTTTTTTTTGTGTGGGTGTGTGTGTGGGTGTTAAATATCTGAGGCCAGATCCGATCCTGGGTCCTCCCAACTCCAGAGCTGGTGCTTTTACTCACTGTGCCACCTAGCCACCCCTCTAGCTATTTTTTTATGACAACAAAGTGGTCCCATAAATATTTTGGCATATATGGGCTCTTTTCATCTTTCTTTGATCTCTTAGGTTGTATAGACTTAGTGGTGGTATTACTGGGTTTAAAGGCATAATTTAGTGGTTGTAGAATGTGATTCCAGATTTAATAGCAATTAATTTTGGCAGCAAAAATACATATGAAACTGGTTCCCCATTTCCTGTCATACCTCCTCACATGAATTTTTTTGATGATTTTCAGTTCATAGCTCTATGTAGCTTTATGCTTTAATATGACTTTTTTTTTTAAAGCAATCAGGGTTAAGTAACTTGCTCAAGGTTACATGGCCAGTTATTATTTCTGGGTGTGGTGCTGAGTATCTGAGCCCGGATTTGATCCAGGTCATCCCGACACTGGAGCCGGTGCTCTCGCTGAGCCACCTGGCCACCCCTAATATGACATTTTCACTATACACAAGTGTGATAATAATAGAGATTGCATTGACTCTAATTAATATTATCCTAAGAGTAGTGCAGCTTAAAGTATCGTGGATTTATAGTCAGATGCATGTGATGTATATAAGATCCTTTTAATTCAAGCTTAGCCATTGACTCCTGACTCTGAATGGCTTTGGCCACATTACTTGATCTTTCTGGCCCTCCATTTCCTCCATGGCAGATTAGGGGATTGGACTGAAGAACTTCTGAAGTCCCTTTTAATCCTAGATTTAGGATACTATGACTATATCATTGAAAAAAGGAGGAAGCAGAGGGTCAGAATCCTTTCTGCCTTTCTTGGGAAAATGTCATTGTTGTATTCACTACATAGTAGAATGGCTTCTTTTCAGTGGAGAAGGAAATCCAAATCTGCATCTGTGCAATTTGAGATATATACTTAGAAATTTCCATATGTTTAATGGAATTATTTGAATTCATGAAGAGACTATCAGTCTTACCAATCTTAAACTCTTCAGTTGCAAAACACTTTAAAGTATCTCACACTATAGCATTCTGAGGTAATCAAATAAAATCTTTTTTACTGGAAATGTGATGCAGTCTTTCTACATTGTTAAAAAGTAATAGTGCAATAATATTTTGCTGATCTGAAATGATGTTTAAGGAAAAAGTCATGTGTCTTGATAGATAAATTTTATTATATGAATAATGTTTGGGATGATTTGGGGGACATTTAACATATTTAATGTAAGTAAGAATCCAAAAGGGCAGATGCATTTATTTTTCCCTTTAGAAATTTCAAGTGACATTCATAATATTTATTTTAAAAGATACAGATTGTGGCAAAAGATAAAGAGACGACTCACTGTGATTATCCAAATTTATGAAGGACAGTAGAAAAAAGAGTAAGAAAATTCCTCAAGTTCCAAATGTGAGCAGGAGAATAATTTAATTTGGTCATGTGTTGTTGCCGAAGACAGGATGGTGACAGAGAGACAGGAGAGCTGCATTCAAATCTTGGCTCTGACATTTACTGACATTGACTCCTCAGGGCTTCAGTTTACTCATCTATGAAATGGAGACAATAATACCTAAACTAGCCAGGACCACTAGAAGAAAAATACTTTGCAAAATTAAAATTACTTGTAAGTATGTTATTATTATCTTATATAAAGGAAGAAGGGAAACTTTGACTTCCTATCATTAGTTCCTATGATGAGGCTTTTTAGTCATGATGATTTAAATGTTCTGACTGAAATCAAAGGTACAGTAGAGTTGGTGGAGTCTACAAATAGACTTTCAGAATCAGAGTAATTATCCATTTCCTGTGAAGAAAAGTTCATAGTTCTTCCAGGATGATGTCCTTCAAAGTGAAGTACTGGACAACTGTTCTTTCACTTTTTTGTACTTTCTTACAATAACAATGTCAGAGATTTGGATCTAGGAAAAGTATTTAACTTTTTCATTTGCTTTTTTCTCCCACTGACAAAGTTGTTCACTTTTTTAGTATTTTAACTTTCACTGGCAAATTCAACTGTGTTCCAAGATTAATGCTCACTGTTACCTATGATATTACAAACGTGTGACTTGTGTGATCTCAGGCACATCATCTAAAGTCACTGGGCTTTTGTATCTTCATCAGTAAAATCAAGGGGTCTGGATGTTCTCTTAGGATCCTTCTTGCTCCAGATACCACAATCCAGTGATTCAAAACTATCACTACTGTTTTGTTTTCAAAGATAAAACATGGCTGAAAGGGATACAATAAGTCTGATTGGAAATTCAAATTCCCTTTATTAATAGTGTGTGATTACACAGGGCAAAATCCATGTTAACATGTTCACAAATACATCAATGGAAGAACCATGGTAAGGCAGAAATAGCATGTTCTGAGAAGCAGGAAACTTAGATTCCAGTTTGGGCTGCTCCACTAGAAGTATACTTAGGCAAGGCATTCAAATTCTCTTTGCCTCAACTTACTTATCTGATGATAGTATCTGCCACTCTACTATAAAATCTCAGAATGGACAATGATTTCCCAGTTCGACTCAACTTCTAGACTAACTTATACCCAAATCATGTATATTCTCTCCAAAAGGTTGCTTCTGTTTAAAGACCTCTAGTGATAAGGAGCTTATGACCCTTTAAAGCAGCATGGTCTATTTCTAGATAACTCTCTTACTGTTTTTTTCTTTCTATTAAATTGAAATTTCCCTTCCCATAACTTTAACCTTTTAACAAAATTCTCTACAGTAGAGAACTAGTAGAACAAGTTCATTCCTCTTTCTATATGAGAGTACTTCAAATACTTGAAGACAGAAGTATAATACTGTTTCAAGTCGATTTTAGGTTGGGGTGCCTAGGTGGCACAATGAATAGAGCACTGGCCCTGGAGTTAGGAGAACCTGAGTTCAAATCCGGCCTCAGACACTTAACATTTACTAGCTGTGTGACCTTGGGCAAGTCACTTAACCACAATTGCCCTGCCCTCCCCCCTCCAAAAAGGAAGAAAAAAAGTCTATTTTAAGTTAAACATTCCTAGTACCTTTGACTAATCCTTTAGTGGTATGGCCTCCTATCTCTTGCTACCAGTTGCCATCCCCAAGATACTCTGCTTATTTTGCTGGGATGGTGTGATCATACAATGAAATTTTGTAAGTGCAACTTGCAGTTGCATTTTGGAAAGATAGAAAAAATATAATATGAATATAAAATGTCATAGACATTTAAAACATATTATTTACTTTTAGAAATACATTTTTAAATATTCTTCCATGCATTTGAATATATGTGTGTGTGTTTGTATATGATTCCATGACTTTGTTTTCTTTTTTTCCCCCATTACCCTATCCTTATTCCTTTTCCTAATTTCCATCTCCCCACCCTCCACTGGAAAAGAAGAAAAAGAAAATCCTTTTTAACAAATATGAACTGTCAAGCGCAACAAATTCGTACATTGGCTATGTCTGAAAATTTATGATTTATTTTACATCTTGGATGCATCAACTCTCTGTCAGAAGATAAGTAGCATTTATTTAACTAAACCAAATTTTACTAGAGAGGGGTAACAACTTAGTTTTACTCCTGTATTACTTGGGAAAGCTTCCAGTAGACCTCAGTTGAAGAAAATGTTTGTTTTGGATTTAGAAAGATTTTTATAATAAAAAAGAAGATCCCTCTAGGCCTATATGCCATGGAATTATTTAGCATATATGAGTACTTGGTCTAAAGCTTTTTCTACTTCTAGTGAAAATTATAGTTTCCAAAATGTTTGTTTTACAAAAAAATAATTATATTGAGTGCTTTCAAAATGCTGAACTAATCTTACATCTTGGATATAAACTCAAATTTATAATGAATACTGTGTGTGTGTGTATCCCTTTTTCCCTCCAAGGATTCCCTCACTTATTTTCTCCTACCCACCCACCCTTTCCTCTTGCCTTCTTGTTTCTATGTGAATTTAGAAGACTTTTATAGCTTTCCAAATGTTGTTCCCTCTTTAATTCATTCCCAATAATCTAGACAACCTTCTAAACCTGCTACCCCTTATCCTATTCCATCACCCTCTTATTTCTTTGTAAAATTAGAAAACTTTTATGCCCTTTTCTGTTTGACCTAAATCTGATGTGAGCAGGGCTCCCTCTAAAAATCCCTCCCCACTCCCTATGCTTTTATTTTTATTTCTTTTTAAAATTTCTTCACTTTTAAAAATCTTTTATTTCTTTCTGAATTTAGACTTTTATACTCTTCTAGATATATATGTGTTTTAATTAAGTAATTATTAATTCATTCCCAATGAGAGTAGGGCTTGAGAACTACCTTCCCTCCTCCCCCATCAGATGCCTCAATGTCAGTTTTTCCTCTTTTGTTCCTCATTTGTGTAATTACTCTTTTTACCTTTTCCTAGATTGTATTGCTTTTTAGAATCATATCATACTCAGCTCTACCCAAATCTTTCTTTCTAACTATCCAAATTACTAATGACAGTGTTATAGATACAGTTTACATTTCCTCATATAAAAAGTAAATGGTTTGTTCTTATTGAGTCCCTTGAAATTAGTCTTTAATGTTTTCCTTATATCTCCCTGGATGTCAAATTTTCTATTAAGTTCAGGTGTTTTTGCAATAAAATCCTGAATATCTGGCAAATTATTGAACATCTTTTTTTTGTTGTTGTTGAGAATTATGTTTAACATTACCAGGTATGATATTTTTAGTCACAACCCCAATTCTTTTGATCTCCAATACATAGTGTTCCAAGACCTGCAGTCTTTTAATGTAGCTGCTGCTAGGTCTTGTATGATACTTATTGTGGCTCTGCCACATTTAAATTGATTTTTTTTTCTTTTTTTCTCATAATATTTTCTCCTTGAGTTGGGGGCTTTGGAATTTAGCTATGTTGCACAGAGGCCCAGGAGACAACTCCAGGAGGTACAGAGGACCATAAGATGACCCCAGGAGGCACAGAAGCCTGGACATAGTGGCACACAGAGGTCTGGACAGGGCCTAATCAACGTGGCATCAAGTTGACCCACCAACCACAAGGGCCACTTCCAGGCCTATCACTGCAGGGCCAGGACTGGACAGAGCAGGGTAAGAGTCAAATGCAGGGCCCCTGGCAGGGAGTGGCCTGCCCCAGGCTACTTCTGGGACTACCAATCCAAAGCCCAGAAATTTTAAAAGCCCCTATCTGGACTTTCAGGGACCAGGATGACAGAGTGAACCCTGACTGCTCCAATCCCCCCTTCTGACCCCGAAAACATAGCAATTATTACCCCAGGACAAAACTTTAAACAGTAAAGGCCTGGGAACCCTAGAGGAAGGGCATGGCTAGGACTCTACCTCAAAATGGGTAAAAAGCAGACTGCAAAGACACAGACTCTGGAGTTCTACTATCCTGAAAGGGAGGAACCAAATTCAGAGGGAGACAGTGTTGACTCCACACTCACAGCTGAAGCATCAACAGAGAACTGGTCTGAAGCACAGAAGCATTCTTAGATGAGCTCCAAAGGAACTTTGAAGACAAAATTAGAGAGATAGAAGATAAAATGAATAATTCTTTTAAAATCAAAATTGCAAAACTAGAAAAACATAACAATGAAGAAAATAGCTCCTTTAAAAGAAAAATGTGTGATATGGAAAAGGAGCTCCAAAACCTAACCGAGGAAAATAATTCACTAAAAACTAGAATCCACCAAATTGAAGCTAATAACTCTGTGAGGAACCAAGAATTAGTCAAACAAAACATCAAGAATGAAAAATTAGAAAAAGAGGTAAAATATCTCAAAGGAAAAATAACTGACATGGAAAACAGATCCAGGACAGATAATCTGAGAATCATAGGCCTACCAGAAAATCATGATGAAAAAATTAGCCTGGACAACATCCTCCAAGAGCTCATAAAGGAAAACTGCCCTGAGATACTAGAACCTGAGGGCAAAACAGAAATCGAGAGAATCCACCAGACACTGCCTGAAAGAGATCCCAAATTGAAAAGTCCATGAAACGTTGTGGTGAAACTCAAGAACTACCAGGTAAAGGATAAAATACTACAAGCAGCCAGAAAGAAACAATTCAAATATCATAGAACCACAGTGAGAATCGCACAGGATCTGGCAGCCTCTACACTGAAAGACTGGAGTAGGTGGAATACAATTTTTCACAAGGCAAAAGAACTCAGCTTACAATAAAGGATCCAGCAAAACTGAACATATTCTTCCAAGCAAGGAGATTGTCATTCAATAACATAATGGATTTCCAGACTTTCCTGATGAAAAAGCCAGAGGTCAATGAAAATTCAACCTCCAATTACGAGATGCAAAAGAGACATAGAAAGGTAAACAAGGAAAATACACATACACACCCACCCTGTTGTTTAATAAGACCAAACTGTTTATAGACAAGTAGAGGGTGTGGGTATAAAGTACACAAAATGACAATAAAAAAAAAACCTTATTAAGGGCTACAAAGGGACTGCAATGGAAGAAGAGGAAAGAATGAAGTGAAAAAGGGTATATTATGCCACATAAAGAGCCTTAAAAACAATATAATAGAGGGAAAGAAGGGAGGGAGATGAGCATTATATAAGCTTTTCCCTCATTGGTTCTAGTGCAAGGAGGGAATGACACAACCAGTTAAACATAGGACTCTATCGAGAAGAGACACAAAACATATCATAATAGAGGGAAAGAGAGGAGGGAGAGGAGCTTTGCATGAGATCTGTTCCTGTCAATCTTCATTCAAAGAAGAAATAACATATTACATTAAGTATAAAAATCTATCATATCCTACAGGCAGCAGGAGGGGAGAAGGGCTACCAAAGGAGGGGTGGTTAGAAGGGAGGGAAGAAGTAAGGGGGAAAGGGAAGAAAAGGGAGGGGGGCTGATAAGGAGGGAATACTGAGTGAGGTAGTGGTCAGAAGGAAAACTCTTAAGGAGGAGAAGGGAGAAGGGGAGAAAAATAAAAGCATAAACAGGGGAGGGAATAGGATGGAGGGAAAGAGACAGATAGTAATCCAAACTGAACATGAATGGATGAATTCTCCCATAAAATGGAGGCAGATAGCAGAATGGATTAAAAACCATAAATTAAAAACCATAATCCTACAATATGCTGTTTACAAGAAACACATCTGAAACAGAGGCATACACACAGGGTAAAGGTAAAAGGCTGGAGTAAAATATATCATTCCTCAGCTAAAGTAAAAAAAGCAGGGGTAGCAATCCTTATCTCAGATAAAGCAAAAGCAAAAAATTCATCTAATTAAAAGAGATAAGGAAGGAAACTATATCCTGCTAAAAGGGACCATAGAGAACGAAGGAAGCAATATCATTACTTAACATATATGCACCAAGTGGTATAGCATCCAAATTCCTAGAGGAGAAGGTAAGGGAATTAGAGGAAGAAATAAATTCCCCATCCAATCAGTCACTCAGTCCCCAAACTGTCTGTGAGCTGAGAGCTCTGGAAGCAGCTGCTGCTGCCTCCACTGCCCAAAGGCTGGGGCTTGACCAAGTTCCTCTCTCAGTCCTGGGATTGGAGGTAGACCAACCTATACCATGACTACGGTCACACAATCCTTTCCTATTTACCTTTGAAGCTGTCTTTGGGGTTTCTGGGTTGAGAAGTCTGGAAACCACCACAACTGCCAGTGATTCAGTCACCTGAGGACTACTTCAGGCTGGCCTGTGCTGGTGCAGCCCACACTGGACTGTGATCTTCTCTCAGACTGCTGCAACAGATCTTTACTGTTGACCTTCCAGGTTGAATTGGGCTGGAAATTTGTTTCATTCTGTCATTTTGAAGGTTCAACTACTCTAGAATTTGTTTAGATTAATTTTTTACAGATATTTGGAGTGGTTTAGGTAAGAGCTCAAGCAAGTCCCTGCTTTTACTATGCCATCTTGGTTCTCCATTCTTTCATTTAATTTTTTAAGTTTTTAAAAAAATTTTTCTGTGAATTATTTTTGGTCAGGTGGTTCTCCTTCAGTTCTACCCTCTGGTCTGGAAGTGAAACCAAGAACTCTGCCTTCCAGTAAGTGTCCACAGCCAGTAATGTCCCTTCCCCATGTAATGGGAATATAAATTTTCAAGATCTTCCCTGCCCCTAGGCTAAAGTGCACCTGGAGCCTGGGGTGGGAGGCTTGGTTTTCAGTAGATACTTTTTGATTGGCCAGTGGGTCCAGAAGGTTGTTACATTCTCTGAGCCAGGAGTAGGCTATATAAACCCTGATTTGAGGCTTTGTTTTGGGGCTCACTTTGAGAAGTGTCTTGTGATTTGATCAGATGAGACTCTGGGAAGCCGTTGTTGAGAGCCCCCAGCTTTGAAAAACCCAGATGTTGATTTGGTATGGATGTAATAGTTGGACAGTTTGGAAACCTATCTACTTGATCTGTTTCTCCATCTTGATAATTCTGTCTGTATACTCTGAAGTTCAGGGTACTGACCTCTTTCCCCTGAGCTAGGTAAATGATATATGTTTGACTGATTAAAGTAAGCTTGTTAACCCATTTTGAGTTGCTTTCCTTTAGCAAAGCAGATCTAAGAACCTGTGTTGGCAGCCACCCTGGGGAAGCTTGGGGTGCTTGCTGCTACACCCCACAACTTCTGCAGTCATGGAGTGTGTGCTGGTTCCTTCTCCCCCAGGGCTCTGTTTAGGAAGCAGAGCTGGACATGGCTTCCCTTATCAGCAGGGGCTGCCTCAATCTTCCCCTGTTCAGATCTCCCCAACTCCTCATACTGTCCAGGGGTGAAAATTCCTGTGACTTGGGCCAAGGCTATCTCCCAATGCAGCTAGGCCCAGGATTTGCCACTTGATGTCTCAGTGGAACTGGTATGGAGCTATTTACACTTTCACAGGGTTCAAACTTCAGTCCTGGGATTTTTCTTCCATTTTCCTCTGGTTGTCCATGGAGGACTACTGTTCTACCCCAGTTCTTGTTTACCACTCTGTGTTCACTGTGAGGCACTATTTTGTCTGGAGAGCTTGGAATTTACTGACCTAGTCCACCATCTGTCCATAGTCCTCTCCTAGCATTTTTTTTAGAAATTTTTGAAATTCCATTTACACTTGTATCTTTTGTTTGTACAGTCTTAGCATATTATTTGCAATTTTTGGTGCCTTAATACATGATAAAGCTGTGTAAAGGGGGCATGTGGTGTTAAGAAATATATATATTTTCTCTACTGGTCCCATTGAGAAGATGGCATACATCATTAAACCCTAATTTCTAGAATTTGTTAAATTCTTTCTTCCCTTTTGTTTCTCTGTTAGATTTGTTTAAAATTGTGATAAAAAATATCAAAATTTGTTATTGTTAAACTACCTTTTTTTGCATTTTGGTTAATTTTGTCCTTTATATAATGATTAGAAGCTGTCTATATCATCTGGAGCACATGCGTTTAGTGGTGATATTGGCTTGTTATATTATGATTTTTTTTTTTGCTTTGATAGCATGATTGAAAATCCTGCATCTCATTTTTATTCTAAGTACGTCTTTACTTTTTTAGATTTGTTTCTTGCAAACAACATATTCCAAGGTTGTAAGATTTGGTTGTCTTATCCAATGTTACTGTTTCATTATATTAGATTGTTTATTAATTGACATTTAAAGTTATGAAATGCAGTTTTCTATTTCCTTAATTTATGTCTCTAGCATTATTTTATTAGGATCTTTTATTCCTTTTCCTGTTTAAAAGTGTAATTTATTTCTCCAATTAATTTTGCTAATTTATTATGAAATCCAGTTTCCACAGGATACCTTGCCCTCTCCTAACTTTCCTTTCCATTTTTCAACGATTTCTTTTGTTTTGGAGTTTTAGTCAAATTATTGGTTTCTTTTTATTTAGTTAGTGGTTGATCTTGTCCTTTTTTTTCTTTTCTTTTCCTTCTCTTGGTAAAATGGTTAGTTTAGATCCCAGCTTTTTTTCTTCTCCAACTTCTTTCATTTTTTAATTTTTTTCATTTTTATATTTATAAAGATATGCTTATATTTTTTAATTTCTTTAGTCATTTTCTTTATTATTTCTCTTCCTTTTCTGTCTCGTTTGAACTTTGATTCTTTGATTTCTGGTTTATATGCCTATTTATCCCTTCTTTAATTTTTTTGTATTACTCATATAAGTAAAGCATCTAAAAGTACCAAGTTAAAACTTCTCAGATCTTGCCTTATCATCTCTTTTTTTCTATTGTGCCTCCCTCTTAGATATATCAATTTCTGAGAAAAATAATGAACATAGAAGTGTTATCCCCATGATAGAAATTACCATGCTTCCTAAGTCATGAGGTCTGATTCTATCCCCTTTTATTACTTTTAAAATTCCATTTTAACCTAGATTATACAAATGCTTTACATAGCTAAGCATAGAAAATTAATGTTTCAGACAAAACATCAGAATGCAAGCAAACAATCTCATTTTGTCTACTAATTCTCAATATGTTAAAGAAGGATTAAATTTTAAAGGAGTACAATGAATCTGAAAATGGAATTCTTTAAGGCAATTAAAAAATTTCAAGCCTGGTAAACATACCTCTAACAGTAAATTCAACCCAAGGAGCTCATTTTATTGACTTCATAGTTAATAGTTATATTCTGACATGGTTGAACATCTAGAACAAAATTGCAATTATAAGATTGAGAGACAAAAAAAAAAAAAGCCAGTGTCCTTGAGAAACATGTATCACTTCAGATCAAAATATATTTAAGGTTACAAGGGACGTTATTAAGTCCAACCCCTCCATTTACAGATGAGGAAACCAAAGCCCAGAGAGGTGAAGCAAAAGAGGTGCCCCATGTCACAAAGATGAGATGCGATGTGTATCCAGGTTCTCAAATTTCCAGTAGAAAAAAAATTGCTTTTTTCTACTATACTAAAAGGAAGAAATGATGCCAGTGTCAAGGTATAAGACAAAGGGAAAAAGTAAAAATAGATGGGTACCTAACAACAGAGAAGTAATCGTGATAAAGCCCTGGACTTGGCTCGGGATGAATTAGAATCCTGGACTTGGAGGCAGGATGATTTAGGTTCAAATCCCATCTCCAATTCTTGTGAGATAGATATGTGACTCTGGGCAATTCACGTAACTTCCTATGTCTCAACTGTCTTATCTGTAAAATGAGAGGGTTGGTTTTGATGATCTCAAAGTCCCTCTCACCTATATATCTCTGATCCTATTGTTCTTACCTCTGATATCCAAACTTTCATAAATTGGGTCATCAGAAATTTATTCAGTCTAAGTTAAATGATCCGGAAAAAAGGAGAGGTATTACAAGATTGGAGATGTGAAAGTGCTCTAATTTTTTTAATAGGAAAAGATACCATTTTTAAAAGTAAATTGTAGTCAGTAAGCTTGACTATTCCTGGGAAAATTCTAAAAAAGGATTACTGCAAGTTTTGTTTGAAAATATCTAGAAAGATAAATGGAGATTAAAAGAACTTGAATACTGTTCTCAGACTAACCTCATTACCATTTTTGAATAGGATTATTAAACTTAATTTAGATTAGGATAATCCCATGGGCATAGTTTACCTAGATGTTAGAAAAGTTTTATCTCATACTAATAATGTGGGAAAATGAAAAGTTATGAATTAAATGATACTACAACCGATGATTACAGGACTACTTGGATGGAAAGACTCAAATAGAATTTTGTAACAGTTACACCTAAACAAGGCTAGAGCTCTCCAAGGGAGTATACCAGGTATCTGTGCTAGACTGTATACTGTTTTTTTTAATCAGTGTCTTAGAGAAAGCTATGAGAATCTAATCAAATTTACAAATGACCCCAAACCAGAAGGGATACTTGAAACATAGATAACAGGATGTAAAGGCATTGTAACAGGCTAAATTGAGCTGAACATAATAAAATTAAATTCAATAGGAATAAATACAAATCCTTGCACTTAGGTTCCAAAAGTAAATTTCACAAATATATAGTGGGCCAGTTATGTAGAGAGACCAGTTGTTCTGAAGAAAAAAATAGATGTGGATGTTTTAGTAGACTGTATCCTCAATATAAATGAGTATGTGATGAGGCATATTCCTCCTCATCCTCCCGCAAAAAAAGCCTGAATAAAAACAATCTTGGGCTAGATGAAAAGGGGCCTTTCCTTGGCTTTGGAGTCAGGAAGAACTGGGCTCAGAGTGTGACTCTGACACAGAATTAGTCTTTGAAATCTCTGACAAGTCACTTAGCCTCTAAGATTTATAATTGCACATCAGGAGCCAATCTCCATTTGGGTGGGGTTGGGGCAGTACTCACTGGAAATTCCCTATACTAATGAAATTAAAGATCTAGTCCAAATCAAAGAAATCTCCTTTTGGAAGGTTTAAAGAAAGATTTAAGACACAATGCCTATAGCCTACCTGGCAAAATTACATGATAACATCCAGATTGGAACCAATATAAATGAACATTTGTCAGCATTTTTTTTTAATGTAGATTTAGGTTAAAAAAAAAACTTCTGTTACATAGTGTGTAAGAAAATACATGAGAGCAGGAAAAGGCAAAAAAAATTAAAAAATCACTGGTAGAATTGCTTCCTGTATAAAAACTTTTACATGAAGAGACCCTAAACTGAAAAGAAAAAACAATCCCTACTACTTTAACTTTGTCTTCAGCTGAAGTGACTTTCTGTGGTGAGGATAAGATTTTCCCCTCAAATCAACTTAATCTTAAACTCTTTGCTCTTTATATATGCTTTCCAAAATACTGTTTATCACATAATGCTGAGCACATAGTAAGTACCACATAAATATCTGTTTATTGATTCAGGTATAACATATGCAATCCAAATAATTATCTACATATTTCTAAATATTGAAACATATTCTTACATATAACAGATAGCTCTTGCTTGATAAAAGTAGACCATTCCACAGAACTCTACTTGAAGATTTTTACATAATGTAAATTTGCCTGAGGACCTAGAGAAGGGAAGGAGAGAAGGGGCATAAGCCCTACCCTTCTCCCCTCAAAGATCAAGACAAGAGCAGGAGAAGGAAAACAAGGTAGCTGGGGCCAGTCTTCTCTGAGTCTGCCCAGAACCAAGAGAAAGAACATGCTGGGGGCAAACATGTGTGGGCCAGATATGGACAGAGATAGGAGAGCACAGGTAACATGCAGGGTCCAGGAATAGATAAGCAGTCCAGAAGCATGGAGGGAAGACAGATATGAGAGGGATGGGCAAAGATCTCTTCTCTCCCTCCTGGAAATCTAAAGCCAACCCTCTCCCCACTCCCCTCAGAACAATTCTTCTGATTTTACTTGGAGAATTATTTGGGGGCGGGGGTTGAAGGAGGGCTGGCGGGTTCAGAGACCACATATCATGGAGCCAAGGGGCAGGCAAAGAGAGAGAGAGAGAGAGAGAGAGAGAGAGAGAGAGAGAGAGAGAGAGAGAGAGAGAGAGAGAGAGAGAGAGACAGACAGACAGACAGACAGACAGACAGACAGAGACAGAGAGAGACAGAGAGAGAAAGAGAGATAGAGAGAGAGAGGTATTGTGCAGTGAAATAATGTTTTTAAGAGTAGATTTCTTTCAGATTTTATTATTAAAGTCAAATTTATGTAATGTGAATTTATGTAAAGCAAGTACTGTCAGTAGTTCAAATCTAGGTGTTTTTCCATCAATAAGATCACTATATTCACATAAGTGACTAAAAAAATGAAAAACCTCAGCTGGACAATGAACTAAAAGTAATATTAAATAACACATATAATAATGTCATAGTTTCAGCTTCTTTATTAAATATGTAGTCTAGGTATATCTATGTGGTACTCCATTTAGACTCTTGTATAATAAACTGTTCATTTCTGGTGAAATGTTATTTTGTGTGCCTTATATTCTTCTACCCTCCCCTTCAGAGTAAATGGGAAGAGGTTTCCAGAGTGTAACTAAATAATTGAAAGTCACTGACAAACACAATAAGATCAGCACTTTACTGAAGGGAGAATGTCACTTCCTAATATGACCTTGTGGATACAGTTCAGTGATTTTTCCATTTAAATGACATTTTTCTGTTATTGAAGGTTCCCCTCACCCATCTAAAGGTATTTAGTAATGTCACTAGTATTATTAAATATAATCTTTGTAAAAATTGTCCATTCCACTGAACTTGGCAATGTTTAACAGGCTTGAAATTGCTTAATTGGCTTAAAGGATGACAATTTACAGTTGATATTGTTCAGTTGGAATGTAATTCGTGTTGTGCAAATTTCATGAAAATAATTGTACAGCAAATTACATAATAATAACTTCAATTTTTTCAAATATACAGATTATTTCTTTGACATTTACTACCTAGTTCCATTGTAGAATTGGTGATTGGGAACAATATATAAGGAACAGAAAAACAACCCTCCACAAAAAAACAAAAGCGGAATTCCTTATGAGTGTGGAGGTGGCCCTGGGTTCTGAAAGGTCATGCAGGTACAGTAGGAGGCCTGGTATGACATATCAAGCAGTAAAGACTGAATATGGCCTAGGGAACAGATTGAGCCTGTTTTTCAAGGGCTGGCCACACTAATCATGGAGAGGTATATTACCAGGAAACTGGTCATAAGGTTATAAAATATTTTTGGCCATGGAGACCCATGAAACAGGAACAAAATAGCCCTTGGTAATATTCATTCCTCTCTACATCATACAATACTCTCTATTTTTGTAGTGATAGCAGTATAATGGTGAAAAAGAGGGCAGAGGATGTTAAGATTCCCAGTTTTTAGACCATCAATAAACTTGAAATTCGCTAATGGTTCTCTAAATGTAAGAGCCCTTGTCCAATGACTGAGTATATATGTTGCTTAAGGAGCTTAGTCATATCAGTCTAGGCATTCTTGCTACATACATAACTTGGAAAAGATGGAAGTCATAGTTAAGTGAATGTCTCATAGATGCTACTTGGAAAGGAAAATGAAGTAATTGGTGGAATGAGTTTTATATTTTCAGTAACTATAAGAAATATTCCATTGTACATTTGGTCATCACATATTAGGGGACAAATGATACATATCTGCAAAAAGACCAAAATAAAAATAATTCTAGCTTACCGATATCAGTTCTTCAAGATTTTAAAAAATTTTATGAATGACTGGATAAAATCAAATCAACATCCAGTTAGGTATTTGGTGTCAATGTGAAGGTAGGAAAAAATGAAGATTTGGAGAAACATATGGGAAAGCAAATTTTGTTCAGGAAACAAAAATGAAAGAGGTCAGAGGTTATAAATAAGCCTCTTTAATATCATGAATGCCTTTAAAAAATTGGTGTTCATCAGACACGGTGAGTACCAAGTAGCATTATAAATAATAAAACTGATTATCATGTTAATGGAAAGGAAAAGACTTATTTCAGATATGAGAGTAATCCCTGAATCAATTCATCCAGACCATCAATTCACTGGACCTAGGATCAGAATTTATAGTAAATAAGAAGAAAAAAAATAGAAACAAAAAAGATATGGCATGCAACTTAAATTTTCAATGCTAAATTGTTTAAGCAAGCTATTGAAAATAAAAAATGGAAAGCAGAAAACAGAAATGACATTCACAATGACTATATTTCATGAATTGCTATAACAAGCAGACCAAAAGGGCCTAGAAAGTACCTTAGTTAGGAAAGATTTGTCTTACTCACTGAACACAGAGAGAGATGACTGTCAAAAACAACACTGACTCAGAGTATAAACTCATCTATAAAATCTTACAAAGAAGGATGATAGATGATTATGTACAATATCATCTCAAGATGAAATAGAGGGTAAAACCAGTCTAAAGAATTTCTGGAAAGATATTCAACTAAATGTATCATCCCAAGGGCATCCAAGGATGAAACCTAAAAGAAGGTCACAATCTAAAGAAAAATTCAAATATTTGAAAAAATTATTATGATAAACTTTTCTCCATAAAGTAGAACCACCATATTTGGACACTAATATCACAGTTTCTGAGGTGCTTGCAGAGTCAATGTGAAATGGCAATAAAGATAATTATGACTAGAAAAACAGATTGAAATAAATATACATATATTATTAGATATAGATATATATTATACACTTTGAAGATGATATGATTGTGGGGGCATTGAGGGACCAATTTACAAGGTAGCTAAAAGAAAAGATAACAAAGACATGAAAAAAAACTCTGACATATTTTCCAAAGAGAGTATCAACAAGAAAGCATCAACAACTACCAATCTATATTACTATTCTCTGATTCATACAAAATTTTTATTAGGGTGATCTATACATGAATTGCATAAGGCAGTTATGTGGCACAGCAAAGGAATACTAGGCTTGCAGTTAGGAAGACTCAACTTCCTGAGATTAAAGCCAGTCTCAGACACATAACTGTGTGACCCTGGGCATGCCACTTAACCCTGTTTGCCTTGGTTGCTTCATCCATATAATGATCTGGAGAAGAAAATGGTAAGTCACTCCAGTATCTTTGCCAAGAATACTCCAAATGGGGTCACAAAGAGTTGGATATAGCTGAAAAATGACTGAACAACAACAAAGAAGTTTTCACAAATGCTATTCACCATTGTTAAATAGTCTTACCCATTTCACAACTGATTGAAAATTTTTCAGAGCACAAGATCCTGCTATATTATTTGTTTGTTGATTACAAAATCAATTAATCAATCAATCCATCATTTGATTTGGCAGAGAAAAATTTTACAGATTCATTTACAAATTGACTTCTATCAATGTATCAAGATCATTGAAGATTTCTTAAAAGATTTAACAATAGCAAGTTCCAGTTAAATGACTCATTCATAATAAACCTACCTTTCTTAAAGTTCTATCATCTTTATGTTGATGGAATTATATGTCTAGATACATGTATATATAGACATATATATATATGTATGTCTACATCTATATGTAGACATATACAGATAGAGAGAGAGAGAGAGAGAGAGAGAGAGAGAGAGAGAGAGAGAGAGATGTTATTATTCTTCATCTTTTATTTTCAAAGAGGACCAGTGACATCACTGGTGATGTCTTGACTTGAGCATGAATTGGATTTAAGTGAAGGATAGCTGCCCAAAATCTTCAGCCTCACTCTCTCTTTCAGGGTCATTAAAAGTCCAGTGGCAAGACAAAAATCAAGACAACAGGTGATGGCCTAGGATGCAGTGACTAGCATCTTCGATGTGTGACCAAGCCCTAAGTATTCCATGGTATCTGTTCCAGTCACCTTCATGGATACTGGAACAAATTGTTCTCATCCACTAATTCCACCTGGCAAATTCTTTATATTCTTGGGATAGACATCCCCCTAACTCACCAATGGATTGGAGGCCCATCAATCACCCTTATGTTTATGGGTTTAGCCCATTTGCCAAGAGGATTTGACTGTGGTGTCTCCAATCCATCCTATATACTGCTGCCAAAGCACATTTCCTTAAATGCAGATCTTACCACATAACTGCATTACTTAACAAATTCCATTGCCTTCCTTTTGCCTCTAGGATCAAATATTTTTAAGCAACTGGGGTTAAGTAACTTGCTCAATGTTACACGGCCAGTTATTTCTGGCTGTGGTGCTAAGTATTTGAGCCCAGATTCGATCCCAGTTCATCCCAACTCTGGGGCCAGTGCTCTTACTCACTGAGGCACCTGGTTGCCCCTATCTCTGACTAGCTTTTAAAGCTGTTTACAACATGGTCCCAACCTGTCTTTCCAGTCTCACTGGATATCAATGACTTCTTCTCCTATGCTCAGCAATCCAGCCAAAGTGGCCTTCACCCTCTTGCTCATACTATACTCCATTTCCTGTCTCTATTCACTTGCACTGACTGAGCCCTATGCTTGGAATGTACTACATTCTCACCTGTGCCTCATGGAAGCCCTCTTCTCTTTTAAGAGGAAGTTCAAGCATCATCTTCTTCAAGAAACTTTTCCTGATCCCTCCCAATGGCTAAAGCTCTTCCTTCTAAACTACTTTGTATCTACCTACTTTGTATATATTTAGATTTGTTCACTTTACATACACACACACACACATCCGTGCACAGACCCACACATATAGGTATGTGTATGTTATATTTACATATAATATACACATACAAACAAACATATTTTGTTGTCAAGTCCATTAAAATGTAAGATAATTATAAGTGGAAATTGTTTCATTTTCTTCTTTATAATGGCATATAGGATTCCTAGCACCTAGTAGGAATCAACAAATGTGTGCAAATTGACTGTGAATTATGTGATTACCAAAATTATTTACTATTATGCTAGAGGAAATGTAGCATAGACTACAATTATAGAAAGGATTCCTTCTGGATAGTAATGTTTTCCAGATCCTGTTATTTGCACATGATGTTATGGTGACTGCATTGAAGCCCTAGCCACCTCAAAGCACTTTGGAAGAGTTCTGCAATCATAAAAAAAAATAGCTAGTCTATGCATACAGGGAAGATGAAATGCATAAAAAATATCTATTTAGATGTAACTATACATATGAATGGATGCTGACCAAAGCTTGTCCAAAAGTATGTATTTTGCGGATGAACAACACAGATGGACAGTAAGTTAGGCCCAGAGTAAAAAAGGAAGAGGAAAACAGAATAAGTTCTTTCTGGGAAATTGCAAATCACTTTTACCTCAAGTTTCTCTTAAAACCAAAATTTCACCTTTTCAATACATATATTTTGCTAATATTACTGTATGGCAATGAAATTTGGAAGATCACTGGCTATCAAAAAACTAAATATAAATTTCACACAGAAGGTAATGCAAAGGCATCTGTGGACAGATTGCAAAATATAACCAAAAAGGAAGTCTGAGCAATAGGAAAAAAGGATGTCATCAAAAAAACTATATGACAGGAAGACAGGCTGATCACATGATAAGAATGATCAATAATAGGATCAGAAATGGTCTTCTGGTAAACTCAGGAGGTTGGGAGAAAGTCAGAATGGCTTCCAACATGTGGAATGGACTCCCCGTGGTGAGCTTTTGAGATGACATGCTTTAGATTATCATGTGAAAGGTGGGGATGGAAGTACTAGAAGCTGCATTATTGTAAGGGATTCTCAACCCAATGAGATCACAGATCTATGAGTACTGGAGAGAAATATAGTGAAGCCATTTTGAATATCTATTGATATAAAGTGTAAAGATTACAGCCCCCTGATTAGTTGAGTAGAGTTGGGGCAAGTAACAAATAATCTTTAGTTTTGAAATGGTCTATTCCATACCTGAAGGAAGAATCATGATCACAAAACTGAGTCTTCCAGTTAGTGGTAAAGAATGGAGACAAGCTTAAAGAGACTTAGAAGGATCTGGGGCATAGCCAGTCTATGAAGGCTAAAAATGTATATTTCACCTTCATTTTTTTTTGGCAGTGGGGAGGCAGTGGATGTTCTGTTTCTGAAAAATGTCTGATGAACCTTTCTAGGCAACTTTCTTTTTTTTAACAAGCAATTTGGAGGCAATTTAATTTAATATTTCTTCTCTTGCTTTCTAGTTTTCTATTAGTTGCTACTTAATAAATGAAATTACAGTTACATTTTGGACAAATATAATGTGTCATCATCAGGATTTCTTTTCTACTTTATTCTCATTGCAATTTGGCTTAATGACACAGATTGCAAAAGAATATGAATATGTGAATTCTCAACTACAAAAATATTTTAAGTTTTTTTTCTTTATTATTATATAATCAGTCTTCATAAATATCTAATGATGCTTCAAAATGAGTTGGAAATAAAATAAACTAATAAGTAGAGTGGAATATGTTGAAATATATTACCTATGTCCAAGAACATATTGCTAAAACAGTAGGGTCAATTTCCCTATGGCTTCAGCTGAGAGAATACTATAAATATTTCCTCTAAATATGGGGTGGGTAGAGAAAAGTCGCTTTCTCCCCACTTTTCTCTTGGTATTCTCCTACAATTGTACTTCCTGTGATATAACTTGGAAAATGAATTGTCCAGCAGCTGAAAAAAAAAAAAACATTGAATACTCATTTTGGCATGGAAGCTAAAACAATAGCTGGTTGGAAATGCATTCAATGTTTGTAGCAAAACCATACCCCCTGGCAAACAGAGAGGATAGGGTAAGTCCATCTTTAAGAACAACTACACAAGAGATCCTCCTTACTACCATGTCTGCACTGCAGATTGTAAAAGTAGGGTTGTGGGGGCTCATAAAGGATGTTTATAGACTAAGTAAAATGAAAAAGTCATCTCCTAATCTCAATTGATCTCCCAACAGGAACACACTCTGGGATTTGTGTGATGTGTTTCTGTAAACACCTATTCTTCGGATAGAAAATTTAGCTCTTTAGTTATTTTCTATCTAATTCATGGGTTTTATTTTTAAATTCATAAAATTTAAATCAAGAAAGAACAATAGTTTCCATCTACTACAATCCCATTATATTACAAATTAAGAAAATGAGAATGCACTAAACTTTAAAAAGTGAATCTGAACATATTTTAGAGTGTCAAAATCCACTGGGAGACGGAGGGTGGCAGAATCCAGCCCAGGAAAGTGCCAACTTGGGTCTGGACAGGGGACCACGGAGCATGCAGCAGCTGCACTAGCCCGGACTAGAGAGCAGACTACAGCAGAGAGAGAAGGAGCCCCAGCCAGCAGACTCACCCACCCCAAGAGTCATTTGCAGTCTCCACTGGACCAGAGGATGCATCTGAGCTGGGTAAGAGAAAGTGCAGGGCCCACAGCAGAGACAGCAGCTTCTCCTGGGGCTATCAGTCCACAGCCTGGAAGTTTAAAAATTACCTGTCTGATTTTCCAGGGGACAGGATGGCAAAGTAAACTCTAGCTGCTCAGATTCCCCCTCCCTGACCTAGAAAAACCAGAGATAAATGTCTCACCCACAGTAAAATCCTGAAATAGTGGAAATAGCCTCAGGCTCAGGAGAAACTGAGAAAGGGTTTAGCTGAGGCAGTAAGGAGTCTGAAGTGAAGGGCGGTAGGGGTCCCAACAAGCCCCACCTCACCTTACCAGCAAAAGCTCCCAAAGGTGAGGGGTTGGAGCCATTAAGCACTAACAACAGAAGCCCAGGTGGACCACAGCACTACCTGGGGCATGTGAGGACACCAGCCAATGCTGCCAGCCAACACCTGCTGAGCCTTCCTGAGCTGTAGCCCAGGGGCATAAAGGCAGAAATCTGAAGTGGCCAGACCACCCCTCCCCAACTGGTTACTCTGTGAGTCTCAGAATAACTCAGGGGAAACACTGAAAATCCTGGCCTTGGCCTCAGTCCAGACACCCAGAGGCTACAGCACAACCAGGCCCTTAGCTCGCAACCTGAGAAATTAGGAAATAGGAAATTACAATGGGAAGGAAGGACGCTGAGAAGGAGGAGGGGAAGGCAAGAAAATCGATCAGAGCTTATTATAGCAAGCAAGAAAAACCAAATACAGAGGACAACATAGACTCTATGCTCACACCTGAGATCACAGAAGGAAATATGAACTGATATCAAGCCCAAAAAGCATTCTTGGAAGATCTCAAGAAAGATTTTAAAACTCAAATTAGAGAGGAAGAAGATAAATTTAAATCTACAGTGACAAAATTGGAAAAAAGTCTCACTGAAGAAAACAAATCCTTAAAAAAATAAAATTTGTGGCTCAACTGGAGAAAATACCTCCCTAAAAATGGACCTTCAAAAACTAACTGAAGAAAAAAATTCATTAAAATTAGAATCAGTCAAATTGAAGCTCAGGACTCTATGATGCACTAAGAGTCGATCAGGCAAAACATGAAGATTGAAAAATTAGAAGAAAGTGTAAAATATCTCACTGGAAAAACAACTGACTTGGAGAACAGATCCAGCACAGATAACCTAAGAATTATTGGTCTACTGGAAAGCTATAATGAAAAAAGCAGCCTGGACAACATCCTCCAAGAGATTGTCAAAGAAAACTGTCCTGAAGTCCAAGAATAAGAAGGTAAAATAGTTATTGAAAGAATTCACCGAACTACTCCTGAAAGAGATCCTAAATTGAAAACTCCAAGAAATATAGTAGCCAAATTCCAGAATTACAGGGTTAAGGAGAAAATAGTGAAAGCAGCCAAAAAGAAACAATTCAAATATCTTGGAACTACAGTCAGGATTACACAGGACCTAGCAGCTTCTACATTAAAAGATTGGAGGGATTGGAATTTGATATTTTGTAAGACAAAAGAGCTAGGACTGCAACCTAGGAACCTGGCAAAACTGAGCATAATCTTTCAGGCAAGGAGATGGTCATTTAATGAAATAAGGGACTTCCAGACTTTCCTGATGAAAAAGCAAGAGCTCAATGGAAAATCTGATCTTCAATTACAAGATTCAAGAAAGACATAAAAAGGTAAAAAAGGTAAACAAGGAAAACACACACTCACATACACACATGCACACTCACACACATAAGCACATAACATGGGATACAAAAAGAACAAACCATTAACATTCCTATATGAGAAGCTGATACTTGACAATATTGAAATTTATATGATTGTCTTGACCTTTAAAAGGGATATACATAGAGGATGTGGGTATAAATTAACTAATCTGATGATAAAAAAAACAAAAAAAAACTTTATTAAGGGGTTCAAAGGGACGGCAATGGGATAAAAGGATGAGGCAGAAAAAGGTAAATTATGCCATACGAAGAGGCATAAAGTCAAACTATAGTAGAGGGGAAGGGGAGAGGGAGATGAACATCATTTAAACATTATTCTCATTGGTTCTGGTACAAAGAGGGATTAACATAGTCAATTAAGTTTAAAATTCTAACAGGAAAAGACACAAATATTCATTAGAATAGAGGGAAAGGAGGGAGGGAGAGGAGCACTATATGAAATTTACTCTCATAGTATGGGGTCAAAGAGAGGATAACATACTCTGATAAGTATAAAAATCCATTGTGCCCTATAGGCAGTAGTTGGGGTAAGATGGGGATAAAAACGGGGGGGGGGGGGGGTTGGGGGGGAGGAAAAAGGTGTTAAGGGGAAAGGGTAGGAAAAGAAGCGGGGGGTTACAGGGAGGGAATACTGAGGGAAGTGGTGGTCAAAAGTAAAACCCTTAAGGAGGGGAAAGGAGAAGGAAGAAACAAAAACATATACAGGGGAGGGAATAGGATGGATAGAAAGAGACAGAGAGTAATCATTACTGTGAATGTGAATGGGATGAACACTCCCATAAAACAGAGGCAGATAGCAGAATGCATTAAAAACCATAATCCTATAATATGCTGTCTATAAGAAACACATTTGAAAAAAGGTGATACACAGAGGGTGAAGGTAAAAGGCTGGAGTAGAATATATTATGCTTCAGTTAAAGTAAAAAAAAGCAAGGGTAGCAATCCTTATCTCAGATAAAGCAAAAGCAAAAATAGATTTAATTAAAAGAGAGAAGGAATTATATCCTGCTAAAAGGCACCATTGAGAATGAAGCGATATCATTATTTAACATATATGCATGAAGTGGTATAGCGTACAAATTCCTAGAGCAGAAGGTAAGGGAATTAGAGGAAGAAATAGACAGAAAAATTATACTAGTGGGGGACCTTAATCTCCTCCTCTCTGAATTTGATAAATCTAACCTCAAAATAAATGAGAAAGAAGTTAAGGAGGTGAACAGAATTTTAGAGGCTAGATATGATAGATCTTTGGAGAAAACTGAATGGGGTTAAAAAGGAATTTACCTTCTTCTCAGGGGCACATGTCATAAACACAAAAATAAACCATGTACTAGGGCATAAAAGCTCACAATTCAGTGCAGAAAAGCAGAAATATTAAATGGATCATGCTCAGATTATGATGCAATAACAATCATATGCAATAAAGGGCCATGGGAAGACAGACTAAAACCTAATTGGAAAGTAAACAATTTAATTCTAATGAATGAGTGGGTCAAACAAAAAATTGTAGTAACAATCAGTAACTTCATTCAAGAAAATGACAAGAATGAGACAACATACCAAAATTTGTGGGATGCAGCAAAGGCAGTTCTTAGGGGAAGTTTTATATCCCTGAGTGCATACATGAATAAATTAGAGAAAAGGGAGGTCAATGAACTGGAAATGTAATTGAAAAAGCTAGAAAAAGAACAAATTCAAAATCCCCAATTAAATACTAAATTAGAGATAATGAAAACCAAAGTAGAGATTAATAAAATTGAAATTAAGAAAACTATTGAATTAATAAATAAAACTAAGAGCTAGTTTTATGAAAAAAACAATAAAATTGATAGACCTTTAGTCAATATGATAAAAATAAAAGAAAGAAGAAAACCAAATTATGAGTATAAAAAACTGAAAAGGGTGGATCTACCTCCAATGAAGAGGAAATTAAAACAATAATTAGGAATCATTTTGCCAAACTGTATGCACATAAATTTGACAATCTTAGTGAAATGGATGAATATTTACAAAAATATAAGTTGCCCAGATTAACTGAAGAGGAAGTAAATTACTTAAATAACCCCATATTAGAAAAAGAAATTCAACAGGCCATCAGTGAACTCCCTAGAAAAAAATCCCCAAGGCCAGATAGATTTGCTAGTGCATTCTATCAAACATTTAAAGAACAATTGATTCCAATACTCTATAAACTATTTGGGAAATTGGTGAAGAAGGAGTCCTACTAAATTCATTTTATGACACAAATATGGTACTGGTACCTAAATCAGGAAGAGATAAAATGGAGAAAGAAAATTATAGGCCAATTTCCCTCATGAATTTAGATGCAAAAATTTTGAATAAAATATTAGCAAAAAGACTATAGCAACTTATCACAAGAATAATACACTTTGATCATGTTGGATTTATTCCAGGAATGCAAAGATGGTTTAATATTAGGAAAACCATCAGTATAATTGATCAACAATAAAACTAGCAGAAAGCACATGATTATCTCAATAGATGCAGAAAAGACTTTTGACAAAAAACAACATCCATTCCCATTAAAAAACACTAGAAAGTATAGGAATAAATGGAGCCTTCCTTAAAATAATAGGTAGCATCTATTTAAAGCCATCAGCAAGTATTATATGTAATGGGGAGAAGCTAGAAGCATTTCCCATAAGATCAGGGGTGAAACAAGGGTGTCCACTATCACCCCTCTTATTCAATCTGTTACTAGGAATGTTAGCAGTAGTAATTAAAGAGAAAGAAATCAAATTAAGCAAAGAAGAGACCAAGCTATCACTCTTTGCAGATGATATGATGATATACTTAGAGAATCAAGTAAAAAACTACTTGAGACAATAAATAAATTTGGCAAAGTTGCAGGATATAAAATAAACCCACATAAATCCTCGGCATTCCTATATATTTCCAATGAAATTCAACAGCAAGACATAGAAAGAGAAATCCCATTTAAAGTTACTGTAGACATTATAAAATATTTGGGAATCTACCTGCCAAAACAAATCCAGGACCTATATGAACACAACTACAAAATACTTTTCACACAAAGTCAGATCTAACTAATAGGAAAAACATCAATTGCTCATGGCTGGGTCAAGCAATTATAATAAAATGATAATTTTACCTAAATTAAATTACATACTTAGTGCCATACTAATCAATCTACAAAAAAAAATTACTTTATACCACTAGAAAAATAGTAACAAAATACATTTGGAAGAACAAAAGGTCCAGAATATAAAGGGAATTAATGAAAAGAAATGCTAAGGAAGGTGGCCTAGCTATACCAGATTTTAATCTGTATTACAAAGCAGCAGTCATCAAAACTACTTGGTACTGGCTGAGGAATAGAACAGTGGATCAATGGAATAGACTGGGGACACAAGACTCAGCAGTCAATGATTATAGTAATCTACTGTGTGATAAACCCAAAGACCCCAGTTTTGGGGATAAGAACTCACTATCTGATAAAAACTTCTGGGAAAACTTGAATATAGTATGGCAGAAACTGGGTATAGACCATTATCTCACACCATATACCAAAATCAAGTCTAAATGGGTACATGATCTAGGTATAAAGGCTGAGACTGTAAGCAATCTGGGAAAGCAAGGAATAGTTTACCTGTCAGAAATATGGAGAGGGGAAGACTTTATGACCAAACAAGCATTAAAAGCATTATAAAATGCAAAATGAATAATTTTTATTATATAAAATTGAAAAGCTTCTGTACAAACAACACCAATGTAACCAAAATTAAGAGGGAAGTAGAAAATTGGGAAAGAATTTTTACAACCAATGTCTCTGATAAAGGCCTCATTTCTAAAATATACAGAGAATTGAGTCAAATCTATAAGAATACAAGTCATTCCCCAATTGATAAATGGTCAAAGGATATGAACAGGTAGTTTTCAGAGGAAGAAATTAAAGATATCTATAAGCATATGAAAAAATTCTCTAAATCACTATTGATTAGAGAAATGCAAATTAAAACAACTCTGAGGTACCACATCTCACCAGTCAGATTGGCTAAGATGACAAAACAGGAAAATGACAAATGCTGGAGAGGATGTGGACAAATTGGAACACTAATGCATTGTTGGTGGAGTTGTTAACTGATTCAACCATTCTGGAGAGCAATCTGGAACTATGCCCAAAGGGCTATAAGTAATTTCATACCCTTTGTCCCAGTTATACCACTTCTAGGATTGTATCCCAGAGGGATCATAGAAGTGGAAGGAAGACCCATATGTACAAAAATATTTATAGCAACTCTTTTTGTGGTGTCAAAGCTTGGAAATTAAGGGGATGCCCATCATTTGAGGAATGGCTAGGCAACTTGTAGTACATGAATTTAATGGAATATTATTGTGCTGTAAGAAATGAGGAGCAGATGGAATTAATTTTTACCTGGAGAGGCTTATACGAACTGGTGCTGAGTGAGAAGAACAGAACCAGGAGAAATTCGTACACGATTATAGACACAACATATTTGTGATGACCAACTTTGATAGACTGGACTCTTCTGAGCAATGCAGGGTTATAAGCCCACTCCAAAAAACTCATTATTGAGAGATATATCTATATTCAGAGAAAGAACTAGAAAGAACAGAGTTTGAATGTGGATTGAAGCAAACTACCTGTTCTCTTTCTTTTTCTTGTTTGGTTTTGTTTCCTCTTTCCCATTGTTCATTCCATCTGATACAATCCTTCTTTATAACCTGACTAATGTCTAAGGTGAAACGACTTGCAGATCCTATACTTGATTGTATGTCATCATGGGGTGGGGCGACGTGAGGAAGGGGGAGAAAATTTGAAACTCAAGGAATTATGGAGTTGAATCCTGTAAACTAAAAGTAAACAAACAAATTAATAAAGACCAAAAAATTAAAAGAAAAAAAGAAAATGAGGATGGCAGAAGCAAAGTGGCTTAGCCAAAGTCATATCTGTCAATCAACCAAGTAAGTATTCACTAAGCAGTCCATCAACTAGCATTTATTAAGCCATTCTAAGTGCCAAACACAGTATTAGTCAATAAAGACATAAAGATCAAAACAAAGCAGTCCTTTCCCTTAAGGAGCTTCCCTCAGATCAACTAAGTGCCACATAATTTGGTGAGGGAAGCACTAACCCCTAAGATGATCAGAAAAGGCTTGATATGGGAGGTGACAGAAGAGCTGAGATTTGAGGGAAACTCCAGTATGGATAGGTAAACGAGGAATGTGTTCTAGGCATGGGTATATATAGCTTGTGGAAAGGCACACTTATGGGAGATGAGGAACAGGAAAACTGCCAGTTTCACTGGACCAAAGAGTCCCTGAAGGAGACTCATTGATAATAAGACTGAAAAGTTTCATTGTGAAGAGATTTAAATGTCAGAGGAGTTTTGATTTGACCTGAGAAGCTACATGAGAAGAATTTGTTGAACAGAGGAATGACACAGTAGACCTGTGCTTTGGGACATGCCTTTGAAATGCTCTTTATGACATGAATTATAGAGGGCAAAGACTTGAGGCAGATTGACTAAGTAGAAAGCTACTGAAATAGTCTAGGCAAAAGGTGTTGGTTTTATGAGTGGAAAGAAGGGGATGCATGTGAGAAATATTGAGAGAAAACCAACATAAATTAGCAACTGATTGTATAAGTGAGCTGAGGGACAGTGAGGGTTCTTCTGAGCATGGCTCTGAGATTGTGAACCTGTGTCCACAATTTATTGTTCAAATGTGACCTGAGTGATAGTCAAATGGGAATTTCAGAAGAGGCATGAGTTTGGGGAGAAAGACACTTAGTTCTGCTTTGAACATGTTTAGTTTGGGAATCCTATAGGGCATTCAGTTTGAAATGTACAATGGCAATCAGGAATGTGAAACTGGAGCTCAGAAAAAAAAAACAACCTAAGGACAGCTATATAGATTGGGGAGTCATAAAGAGGAAACCTATGAATCATAGATGCAAGTGACAACGCTCAAATTTAAATGTAGAATTTTAAACTCAAATCTGTGTACATTTCATGCATTATACTGCCTCCCTCCATGATTAGAAGAAATGTTTATTCAAAAGCAATGCGTTAATAAGCATTTATCAAGTGTTTTTGTGGTGGTGGTGGTTTGTCCTTCATTCTTGAAGAAGACCATGACATTACTGTGCTAAGCACTAGGGATAGAATAGAAAGGAAAACAGTCACTACTCTCAAGAAACTCACATTCTAATGAGTGAGGTAACATTTAAATACTAGGTACAAACGAAGATATATACAGAGTAAATAGAAGGTAATCTCAGAAAGGCATTAGCAACTTTGGAGACCAGGGAAGGTTTTTTGTGGAAGATATAAGGTGAATTAAGCGTTGAAGGAAGCCAAGAAACTTAAGAGACAAAGGTGAAGGGATAGTATATCACTGGCATGGGAGACAGACTTTCTGCCCAATATAAAATACTTTGCAGGTACAGAATACAGTGCAATCCCTTCCTTTCTTGACTTTGGCAAAAATACCACAAAAGTAGTAACAAATATTTTCGTGAGAGTTTTCTTTATATATTAGCACCAACTGACTAAAAAGGAAATGATTATTTGTCGATCATGAGAAAATATTCTTAATAGAGTGGGATGTGCAGATGGCCTTGTTATCTCACTTAAACTGAACATTTTTTAAATAGAGGAAGCCAGTTCCATGACTCCCTCCAAAGCATTCAGCAGAGACCAGCATGAGGGTAATAATAACTATAAGGTTGAAGAAGCTGATTTCCAATTGAGAGGCAAATTTAGTACACACTATTAAATATAATTCCCCCAAACAGGAGGCCTAAGTTATCCTTGTTAATATCTCAAGACTGAACAAACAGTAACTCCATTTTTATATAAACTATTGGAAAAAATAATCTTTATGATTTATCAAGCCAGTCATTCAGTTGGTTGTCCAAATCTCATTTGTTCAAATATGTAAACAAAGTTTTAATAAAAGAGCTGACACTGCCCTTGTTCTTCCAAACGGAGTGCATTGGACAAATACATGTGTGTGTCTACACATATGTAGACATATACACATACACACATATACATGAATATGTATATATTCTGTTTTGACACACACATACACACATGCATTTACTCAATTAAATTTCTTTCAAATAAATATATAAATCACTGAAACATTATAAACCACTCTATTCTGAACCTGTTCATCAATGATCTTAGCAACAGCATTAACATTTCAAAACTATTCACAACAATAATTTATATAATTGACAATAATTCTAGGCTTTTATGAAGGTCTTTTTTATACTTTAAATTTTGCATATTTGTTTCTTTTATTATTTGTTAAGTAACAAAAGTTTGTACTTGGATGACTGTAAAGCACTTCCCCCAACAACCCCATAAAATGGATATAGTATTATTATCCCCTTAGGGAAGAGGAAATGAAGATGGGAAAAGTTAAATGACCTAAGCATGGTCACACATGAATCAAAGTGTAAAAAAAAATGGGATTAGAATCCAAGTGTATTGACTACATGTCCAACACACGTTCTGCAAGCTAGAAATTACTTTTCTTCAAGAATGATTAATCATATCCTAAAAGTCAAAATAGGCATGGACCCACATACTATAATCTATTAATTGTTTTACATTTATTTTTAAAATTTTTGGTTTCTAAATGAATTTTTAAAATGATAATAATTTCCTGGCATGAACTCTATCTGTCCTTTTAAATCAAAACCATTTTACAAAACTGACTGAACACTGACCTTATCTGATAGGATATGCAAAATGATCTTCCCATAGTCTTCAACCTCTTTAGCAAAAATAAAGAAATGTGCTTCCCTACAAGACTGGTCATTGCATTTAATGCATAATCAGCTACCTTTTAGCACTGTGTTCGTTTATTGTAGTTATCACCATGTACATTGTTCTCCTGGTTTCCCTTTTTTGTTGTTCTATATCATATATTTATCCCTGTCTTACTGAAAGAGGTGGTTCAGTAAACCCCACTTCATGCATCTGTGATTCCATCCAAACCCCTCTTCTTCAGCACATTGTCCCTACTTACATCACCACTCTCTTGCTGTTTAGTTCAACTATCCATATGGGTGCTTCTTTACTGCCTACAAACCTGAGCATATCTCCTTCATTCTTAAAACAAAACAAAACAAAAAAAACCCCACCTTTCTCTCTTTCATCCCTTCAAAGCCCATCTCAAGTGTCACCCTACAAGGGGAACATTCCTTACTCCCTGCAAGTTGCCAGTTCTCTGCTTCCTCAGACCAACTTGCATTTTTTTGTGCATGTGCTATCTCCCTCCTTGTAATCAGGGAAACCCATAACCAATAACTGGGGAGAGAAGAAATGATAAGGAAAAGAACCCAGAGAATACAATTAATTAATTAACTAGTTAGTTAAAAACATTTATTAAAAGCTTCTTTTGTGCTAGGTACCAGAGTAACTTCTGAAGATATGAAGGCAAAAGGAAGACCAACCAGCAGGAGCCTATTTGAATAGTCCAGTGGTAAATGACTACCAAGTTGGTGCCCATATTGGTAAAGAGAAAATCAATCAATCAAGAATCCTTTATCAAGCATCTGCTATGACAGTTCTTGCCTTCAAGAAGCTTATAATCTAACGTGAAGACAACATGTAAATAAATATCTATATGAAACAAGCTATGTACAGGATAAATAGGACATAATTAACAGAGGGAAGACACTGGAATTAAGAGGTGTTGAGGAAGGTTCCTGTAGAAGGAGGGGTTTTAGTTGGGACTTAAAGAAAGCCAGAGAGGTTGGTAGTTAGAACAGAGGAGGAAGAACATTCTAGCCATGGGAGACAGTCAGAGGAAATGCCTTAAAATAAGAGATGAAGTATCCTGTTTGTGTAAAGGCCAGGAGGCCACTGTCACGAGATTGAAAATATGTGTTAGCACCTATCAAGTTGGCTAACATGATAAAACAGGAAAATGATAAATGTTGGAGATGTGGGAAAATTGGAACACTAATGCATTTTGGTGGAGTTGTGAACTGATCCAACCATTATAGATAACAATTTGGAACCATGTCCAAAATGCTATAAAACCATGCATACCCTTTGACCCAGTAATATGACTTCTAGGTCTGTATTCCAAAGGCATCATGAAAATGGAGAAAAGACCCACATGTACAAACATATTTATAACAGCTCTTTTTGTGATGGCAAAGAATTAGAAATTGAGAGGATCTCCATCAACTGGGGAATAGTTAAACAAATTGTGGTATAGGAATATAATGGAATACTACCGTTCCATAAGAAATGATGGGCAGGCAGACTTCAGAAAAAACCTGTAAAGATTTACATGAGCTGATGCTGAGTGAAGTGAGCCAAAGCAGGAGAACACTGTACAGAGTAAGAGCAACTTTGTGTGATGACTAACTTTGATAGACTTAGCTCTTCTCAGCAATGAAAAGATTTAAGACAATTGCAAAAGACTCATGATGGAAAATGCTGTCCACATCCAGAAAAAGAACTACAGAGTCTGCATGCAGATCAAAGCAGACTATTTGCTCTTTTTGTTGTTGTTTGTTTCTTCTTCCTCATGTTTCCTCCCATTGGTTCTAATTCTTCTTTACAACACGACTAATGTGAAAATATATTTAACATCAAGGTATATGTGGAGCCTATATCAGATTGCATGCCATCTTGGGGAAGGGGGAAGAGAGGGAGGGAAAAGAAAATTTAGAACTCAAAATCTTATGAAAGTAAATGTTGAAAACTAAAAATAAGTAAATAAAATTTTAAAAAGAAAATTGGAGGTTAAGGTGTAAGAAAACTGTAAAGGTAGGAGGGGCCTAGGCTATAAAGGAATTTGAGTGCCAAAAAAGAGCATTTTGTATGTGACCCCAGAGACAAAAGGAAGCCACTGGAATTTATTGAGTAGGGAGAGGGAGTGTGACATTGTTGTACCTGTGCCTTAGGAAAAAAGTATGAATGGCTGAATGGAGTATGGGTTGAAGTGGAGATAGGCAGATCCATTAGTAGCCTATTGCAATAATGCAAAAGAGGTTATATATGAAATCAGAAATGGTACAGTATAACAACAGGTTGGATAGGAGAGGTGAGTAAAAGTGAAGATTTGAGGATAACACCTAGATTTTAAGCCTTGGTGATTGGAAGGATGGTGGTATTCTTCACAGCAATAGGAAAGTTGGGAAGAAAAGATGTTTTGTGGTAAATCATGAGTTCTGTATTGGACATGGTACATTTGAGATGTCTATGAAACATCCAATTTGAGATGACAAAAAGATAGTTCATGATACAATAATGAAGTTTGTGAGCAAGGTTAAGCCTACATAGACTGATCTAGGAATCATCTGCATAGAGGTAATAATTGAACCCATAAGAGCTGATGAAATCATAAAGCAAGAGAATACAGGGGAAGACGAGGGCCTAGGAAACAGACTTGGGAAAGATCTACAGTTAGTGGGCATGAATTTGATGAAGATTCGGCAAAAGTGATTGAGGAGTGGTCAAACAAATACAAAGAGAACCACAAGAGAGCATTGTTGTGAAAACCTAGAAACAAGAGGGTGTACAGAAGAGGGGGATAGAGATAGGGTCAGAGACTAAAGAGAAGTGAAGAACAAAAATGAAAAAACTCACTCCCCACATGGAGTTGATATTTTACTGAAGGAAAAATATTCACATGCATGAATAAACACAGAGTAAGCACAACTAGGAGAGAAGGCAATGGCAATTAGTAGCATCAGGAAAGGAATAATAATGATGTTGATGATAAATATCTAGCACATTAAGGCTGGCAAAGTGCTTTACAAATACTCTATCATTTTATTTTCATATAAGCCTTGGGAGATAGGTGCCATTTTAGGTATTTTACAGTGGAAGAAAATGAGGCAGACAAGTTAAGTGACTTCCCCAAGGCGCACACAGTATCTGAGGTTATATTGAACTCAGTTCTCCCTGACTCCAGGGACAGTGCTAAATCACCTGTACCACCTAAGTGGCTATGTAAACAAGGGCTTCTCCTGAGGGGAAGAAAAAAGGATTGGAATTAGGTGCTTGAAAAGAGAGAAGGCATATAACATCTAGGATGAGTAGTAAAATAAAAAGTCAAGGGGGTGGCTAGGTGGTGCAGTGAATAGAGCACTGGCCCTGGAGTCAGGAGGACCTGAGTTAAAATCCCATCTCAGATGCTTAACACTTTACTACCCCGGTGACCTTGGGCAAGTCACTTAACCCAATTACCCTGCTCTCCCCCCTCCAAAAAAAAAGCAAATATAAAAAGTCAAGTATGGAAGATAAAAGCACTGTTGTCTAGTCTACTTCACTTTAGGTAACATTAATTTGTAGTATCCAGAAGCCATCAGTGGGTGAGACTAAGCAGGGAAAAAAACATTATTATCATGTAAGAGTTTAGACAATAAAAGCAATCAGAAAGAGAAAAAAAAGTAAGAGGAGAAGACTGAGGATTTAGGGAAGAGAAGGTACTGAAGTTGAATCTTGAAGATGGGCAGAATCTAAGTAAGCAAAGAAGGAAAGACCTGGTGGAGTAAATGGCATGAACCAAGCTGTGGAGGCAGGAAAGTATAGGATATACTCAGATTATAGCAAGAAAATTATTCTGCCTAGAGTTGAATATTTATGTTTGAGAGCAATGGGAAGTAAATTTAGTAGGGTCTGATTAATTGAGGCCTTGAATGAAGGACAAAAAACTTGGAATTTATCGTGTAGGCAATGGAGAATCGCTGAAGTTTTTTGACTGCCAGAATGACATGAGTACAGCCATATTTTAAGAAGATTCATCTGAGAGAAATACAGAATAAATTGGAAATGAGAAGGAGATTGGAGACAGGGGCAACTGTAGTGCATTGGGTCAGAATTGATGAGGGTCTAACTAGATCCTGGATAATATATTAAGATATTAATCATCTAATAATCTAGTATCTCACTAGAATATGATCAATCACTATGCCTTGGATCAGGCCTGCACAACTTGCAGCAGGGCAAAGGATTTCCTCTACATCTCAGGGATGTTTTCCTCTATATTTTTTGATGACTGAAATCCTTTGAAGTGATGCAAGTGACCCCACAAGTTGTGCAGGCCTGCCTTAGATATCAGTAATGCTTAAACTTTTCCAGGTATTTCCTTAGTTAGAAGTACCGAAAGCAGATTTCACATAACATGCCTTCACTTCATGAACAACATTATGGAGACGTAGAAGTGTATGCAAGTTTTATAAATAAAACTATATACTGTGGAAAAGCCACAGACCAATAATAATTCTTTTAAGAAGCAGATTAGTATTGGAAAGGACCATTTGGCTTGTATAGGGAAAAGAGGGGGGGGAAAGTAAACATTTTAATCAAATCCATTACCTGGTTATTGATTTCTCTTTGCCAGACCAATCTCGTAGAATACTTATATAGCCTCTGACACTGAGATGTTTGGGGAAACCTATTGGATTAGTCTAAGTAAAGCTCCGCTTCTGCTATAATCTCTAGTATTTCACTTATATGTGATTTATTCCTTTGTCCACGAGAAGTTCTTTTTTTATTGATAAAATAAATGAAACCAAGAATCCCAAAGGGAATTTGATGTCCACTCACATGAAATAGGTTTGCAAAGTGTAAGTAGCAACCTAGAAAAGGATCGAATTACATGGAGCTTGTTTCTTTGGATATTTTGTAGCAAAGTCAATACCACTCAGATTTTCTGTCCTTTTATGTGGTAGCCAATTAGTTATCCTTGAAGTTTCAAATGACTGCTAGCTATGCTCCTACATTTCAAAGGCTGGTTATGTTATTCCCCAAATTTAATGTCATTTACTGCCATTAAGTCTGCACCTGCTCGTTGTTGGAAACTTTCACACAATATCAAATCTAAAAAGCTTTTGAAAGGCACTCTCTCCTGGCAAGATTGGCATTTTCTTGTTTGCTTTTCTGAGGTAGGACAATTGTCAAAAATATCTTGACAGGCATTAAATCTGTCAAGCTGAATATGCTCTGTGGGCCTTTTGATCAGCTTGAAACATCACAACAGACCAAATGTTTCAAAATAATGTCCTTTTTAATATTTAATACAACAACAGCAGGTTTTATTGAGCTCTTTGTCAATCAAAATCATCTAAACACATGGAGAAAAACACATTTAGAGTCATAATAAACTGCAATTTTAGGATAATTTCTGATGAATACACATCAGACTATTTTTAGTTAGTGGTAATAATGGTGACTAGAGAAGACAAATGCACCTTTTTAGTGCCTCTAAATCAAGATCCTTTAGTAAATTGTTCCTTCCATGACTCTTGATGGCACTGGAGATAATCCCGGGTTTTCAAAGGCCATGCATAAACTCTGAAGAGTTTACCAGGCTGCAAAAGATGAAGATCCACTAGACATCTGCTGTCCAAAGGCTAGCCTTACTTAAGAAGGTTGACCATCAAGTGACTGAGTTATTTTGAGGGGACATAACAATCCGTGCAATGGGCAACCCTTTTAATAAGACCTGGAGGAAGAGAAGGGTTGGGTCTGCATCTGTCAAATAGCCACTCATGCTAATCACAATACTAACAAGAAGTGGTGTTTATATAGAGTTTTAAATTTCATAAAGATTTTCCTATCCACTATTTCATTTGAGGCTCACAAAATCCTGTTTGGTAGTTACTATAATGTTCATGTTATGAAGTAAGTAAAGTGCTGAGAAGTGCAATGATTTGCAGGACTAGCTTACTACTCAGGTTTAGATCTTACACTAGGTTCTGGACAGCTGTGAGTGGCCTGCATATTTTCTAAACCTTTACTTCCTTCACTCTATTCTAAGGTAGGTACAAACTGTGCAGTGATGTCACTATTGCATTTATTTCCAATTCACAGATTCTCTCTTCCCTTTCTTCTTTATTAATACAACTCTTTAAGGTAAATGTAGCCAGGTCTGTGGGAATAATTCAGAATTCAAGGGGGAAATACCTAGGCTATGGTGTGGATAGAATTCCATGGGGAAATTCCTATTCTATACATAAGAAATATTACAAGTGACAAAGGGGTGAGGAATACTGGTGGGTAAGACCCCCCCGTTCTTATTTAGGCAGTTTGAGCTTGAAGTTTGTTTCCTTTCATGTATAATTTATGATTTTTCACTGGTGATATGTAATTGAAGGACCCCCTCTCCACACCACATAAAACCTCTCGATTCAGGGAGAAGGGTGGCTCTTTGTAGCAGCAAACACTGTAGCATGCCCAGGATACCTGCTAGCACAGGTTCTTTGATGTGCTTTTCTGAAGTAAAGGCAACTCAAAAGGGTTTAAAAATATCAGTTTAATCAAACATATATAACTTGTCTAATTCAGGGGGGTAAGTCAGCACCCTGAACTTCAGAGAAAATACAAACAGAAGTCACAAGCAGACAAAAAAAATAACACAATACAGCAGACCAACAGACAAGGCTTCTTGCTGTCTGACCATTACATACATACAGTTAGTTACCAGAGAGAGAAGCACCTAGACCTGAGTTTTCAAAGCCAAGGGGCTCAATGACTACCCAAAGTCTCATCTGGCCAAATCACACAACTCTTCCCAAAGTGAGCCCCAAACAAAACCTCACTCAGAGGTATATAGAGTCTTCTCCAGGGTCAGAGGACATCACGACCCTTGTGACCCACTGCTAATTACAAAGTATCAAGGGTGGGTCTTCCCCAAAGCAAGCTTCTCCTGTTGGGCTCTGTTCTACCCCTCTGTAAACTCTTCCTACCACAGGCTCCATGTGACCACATTCAGCCCATTAGGGGGCAGAGTATATTTTCAGATCAGGAAAAGTTCTCAAATTCCTTTAGACTTATTAAGGAGCAGGGAAGATCTTCTAATTCCCATTCGCATTACACTCCTCACACCTGAAAGTGTTCCCCATCATGTAGGTCCTTACTAGCCATTAGATACCATTGTGAAAATAGTCTCCATGAGAGAGAGAAAAGGGGAAGTCTTGGTGCTTTGTTGAGCTAGCATCAGAACTACCAAGATCTACGCTTACTGTATTCAACATCTATGTCCTCATAAGCTAGGTAAAGCTATTCTCTTATAATCTCCTGCTTGTGGTAGCTCACTCATTTAGATGTATAGGCTTATGATGATATGACTGAACCATTATCTACTAGGGTTCCCCTTTCCCTATCTCCTGGATTAGGCTGGCGGGCCCTTTTGCTCACACACATTGGCCTACGCTCAAGACCAGTGCCACTTGATGCAGCTTCCTAGTATCCTCTGATCACAGTAGCATGACTTTCTGGTTATCAAAAGGCATAAAAGACCCACCCACCTAGAGTCTGAACCCTTCAGTTTCCAGACACCTATAATGGTAATGGGAATTTGATGATCTTCCCTGACCCTTAATAGGCCTGTGGGAATTTGAAGATTTTTCTTGCTTTGAAAATATACGCACATATGCATTGGTGCTACATTAGGACAATGAGGGTACAACATCACACCTTGTCCGAATGACCAGGCATGTGCAACTGTGGAGGCAAGGTAGACCTCATCTACCCAAGGAAGAGCTAGAGTCTCTTCACTAAATACCTTTTTCGTGTTCTGGTTAAGTAAATTCCCTTTTGTTAACTCTTGGATGATATATGAAACACTCATTTTTGCCACTACCAAATATAAAATATAAAGAAATATTCTCCAAAGGTTTGATAATATCAAATCATGGAAATGGATGAGACTGTCAATTATAGGAAAAGAAGATAAGACAGCTAAAGACAAAACTTTAGGAATCATTCATCTTAAGATATGGAGAAAATGAAAAGAGTTCAGTGAAAGAGTCAGAAGAAGAACTGTCAACGAAAGAGAAAAACTGGGACAACATAGGATCATGAAAGCGAAGAGAGGACTGACTATCAGAGAGAAATCGTGTAGTGTGTGAAGAAAGGTCAAGGAAGATGAGACCTGAGAAAAGAACATTATAACAACAAAGAAAGCGTGCTTGTCTTTAATCCTCCATCTAGGTTTCCGTGTTGGTACTTCTCTCTTTGTCTCTGTTTTTCTAGTAATATAGATCTTTAAAAAATTAACCAGTCTTTCCAGACACTAGGATTCTGATACCAAATCTCAGATATTCCCAGTCTTTAGTAGGCTAGATCTCTTCTACCTTACTGTCAAATTCCTTCCCCCATGTGCCACTTCCTCCTCATTCTACCCTCCTGCCATGCCTGCCACCCCCATCTATTTACTGTCATGCCAGACTAACATCTGCCAACATATAACACTGCTGATCCTGCCCTGCTGAGACTTCCATTAACTGCCTGCCATAATACTCTCCTAATGATCCACCCACTTTTCTATACTTGTTTCTGCTCTTCAGGATTGAGATCTGCTTGGATTAATTATACCACCCCAGCCCATTCTAAGTAGTGACTAGTGACAGTCTTCCCTCCTTTGCCTCATCCCTCTGAATCCTAGTATTGATTTTTGGACTCTCCCACTCTCCAGATGACAGAGTCCAATGCTTATCATAATAACCAAAGTCTGCTTAGAACTCCTTACCCTCATAAGGACAGAAAACCTATACCACATAAAGCAGGATATCTTTTCACAGTACTTCTACAGTCATTAATTCTACATCATGAAGATGAAGCTTCTCTTTTCTTTTGAGGCCTTTTGTTAGGATGGGGCAAATCTGACCAAGGCTATATTTAGATGTGTGAAATCAACATATTGGATACAACCTATTTATTTAGTTTACTCAACTGATATATGGGCAAGTGACATAAATTGCGAAGATGATTTGAAAGAATTAGTTTGATAATCACATACAGACATGACCTCAGTGTCACTGACATTAGGAAACAGGGTGAGGCCTTTAGAGTTACTGTCTATAAAGTTTCCTATAATCTTTTAAGGAGTAATAACCCATCAATTAGAAACATTCCACTTATGATGTTCTCCAAGGCATAAACTACAATCTTTACTACTGTCTTTGCAGCAACAAAATTTTCTGAATCTTCAAGCTGCATGACAAAGTTTCCTTTATAGATTAATCAGACCATCAAATAGCAAGGATAGGTCATACAAGCTAATATTTCTTTACAGCTTATGTATAACCACATACTTCTTTGTTTAACTAGGGGTAAAAATCTTGGTTCTTTATGACAGTTAGCATATCCTATAGTCATTATTTTGACAGTATCTGTTTGACCCAGGAACCTTCTTACCTTATAAAAAACAGTGCAGAATCTACTTATTAAAAGAAAATGGATTAAAAAAAATCCAAGTTCTTTTTCACTTTCTTTTTCCCAAGCTTTGAAGAAATAAAAGGTTAAAAATAGCCCAACTTTGGAGAATTATGATATGACAAAAAGATGAAATTTTTCATTAGTGAATTTTTAAAACTGACAACATGGCTTAAACAACTTTGACAATTGTCATTAAATTTACTATATTTCTTTTCCTTTAAGGATTATGTGTAATATTGATTACTCAGGTCCAAAAGAGATTAGAATCTGTTTCAACCTAAATTAAAGGCTTATTCGATACAATACCATGATACATCATTAAACATAAATCCCCAAGGAATGAAGCTCCCTTTAGAAAAAAGGGAAGGAAGAAACGATATGTTAAAACAAAGACAACAAAATAAAATTAAAACTCCATAGATCATTACAGAAAAACTGTAGTGTATGGCTTCTATTTACTATCTCACAAATTATGAAGTCTTGGGGGTTCATCCAGAAAGTTTAGATAGAGATGAAGAATCCAATATCTTCCTTTTACTGCCTGAATGATTGGATCATCTTACTAGCAGAAACTTTCTTTTACTTTGCAAAGGAGAAAACTAAGGTTCAGAGAGATTAAATGAAAACCACATAGCACATCAGGAGATTTGAAATTAGAACTCATATCTCTTGACACATGAGAGGATGACAAAAAATAGCTCAAGATTAAGAAATGAAAGAAGTCACAATTTTGATTATTCAGAACACTCTGAACTGTATAGAATGAGTACTTTTTTCAAGAGAGTCTTAAGAAACTAATTATGGCAATTATTAAACAATATCATATAAAATAATAGTGACAATATCTTAACAAATAGAAAATAGCTGGTTACTGACACAGGATTCATTTCCAAATCAGCTGTTTATGTTTATTCCAGTCAACTAGTTAGTGCAAAGGTTAAAATAAACATTAAATTAGAAGAAAGAATAAAAATGTGAAAAATATACTGCTGTAAATTATAACCATTCAAACCTAGCATATTTAAACTAACTGTTGACCCTTAAGAATGGAAATAGGTAGAAGAAAAAATACTTACTCCAATTATTTCGATTGTCCAAAAGAGATTAGGAATGTTTCAGCCAAATTAGATATGTTTTCCATGGTGCAATGGAAAAAGCAGAGTCACTGAAACCTGAGTTAAAATCTTGACTGCCCTCACTCTCTGTTTGACCTTGATTGAATCATTTAAATTTTAAGGTCTTCAGGTTTTTTGTCTTTAGAATGACAGTATTGGACAAGATAACTTCAGAGATCCCTTCCAGTTATAAATTTACAATCTTTTGGTATACAGAGGAAATACATACTGGAGATGACATAGTTTTGAAGGCACTTAATCATATATTTTCAAATATCTGAGAGGGAAAGAGCAAAATAATGATAAATATATTATTAGTGCCTCCCTGACTAACCCCAAGCAACTGAGAAACATCAATAATTGTCAACCCATTTGTTAAGAACTTAATAGGTATTGGGTATTGTGTTGAATGCTTTGAAAAATTAAACTAGCTGGGACAGCTATGTGGCGCAACAAATACAGCACTGGTCCTGGAGTCTGGAGGGCCTGAGTTCAAATCCAGCCTCAGACACTTGACACACATACTAGCCATGTGACTTTGGGCAAGTCACTGAACGCCAATTGCCCTACAAAAAGCCAAAAAAGAAAAATTAAACTAGTCCCTTGCCCTCAAGGAGCTCAATGGAGGATTAAGGAAGCAACATGATCTGATCCACACTTCAGGAAGATGACTTTAACAGCTGTATGAAAGTGTGGACTAGAATTGGGAGAGACTTGAGGTAGAGAAATGGACCAGGAGAGTATTTAAATAGATTGGGGATGTGTAGCGGCAAGCACCCCAGCATCCCCAGGGTGTCTGCCAACAGAGGTTCTTGGATCTGCTTTGTTAAAGGAAAGCAACTCAAAATGGGTTAACAAGTTTACTTTAATCAGTCAAACATATATCGTTTACTTCGTTCAGGGGAAAAAGGTCAGCACCCTGAACTTCAAAGTATACAGGCAGAATTATCAGGACAGAAGCAGATCAAGTAGACAGCTTTCCAAACTGTCCAACCATTACATCCATACCAAACAACATCTCGGTTTCAAAGCCAGGGGGCTCACTTTGAGAAGTGTTCTGTGATTTGATGAAACTCTGGGCTAGCCGTTGTCCAGAGCACCGCCCCCCCCAGCTTTGAAACCCAGATGTTGTTTGATATGGATGTAATGGCTGGACAGTTTGGAAATCTATCTACTTAATCTGTTTTTGTCTTGATAATTCTGTCTGTATACTTTGAAGTTCGGGATGCTGACCTTTTTCCCCTGAACGAGGTAAATGATACATATTTGACTGATTAGAATAAGCTTGTTAACCCATTTTGAGTTGCTTTCCTTTATCAAAGCAGATCCAAGAACCTGTGTTGGCAGACACCCTGAGCATGCTTGGGTGTTTGCCACTACAGCATGGAATGATAAGGGCCTTCACCAGGTTGGTATCAATGTCAGAGAAAAGAAGAGGATATACATGAGAGATATTGTAAAGATATAAAGGACAGGGCTTGACAACAGAAAGAATTTGTGAGGCAAGTGAGAATAACGAACCAAGACAAGAAATAGGTTGTGAGCTCAGGTGACTGGGAGGATGTTGATGCCCTTGACATAATAGGGAAGTTGGGAAGAGGGGAGAATTTGGCAGAAAATGATAACTAGTTCTATTTTAGACATGTCTAAAATAGAACTAGTTATCTCCATTCTTACTGTCAAGGACAGTATTTATTGCTATTTGAGGTGCCTATGGAATATCCAGTCTATACAGTCCCAATAACAGTGGTTCATGGACATACCAATGGTATAATTGATGAAATAAGAGAAATAGGATGATCATATCTAAGATGATTCTCTATAGATGATCACATCTTCACAATCATGCATTTGATTTAAAGTTGCATAAAATAAGATAGATTCCCTATCTCTAAAGGCAAACCTATTTTAAATGCTAATATGATGGCCAATCACAGAATGTCACAGTCTCAAGAAATCATAATTTCAGAGTTCCCTAAAACATAATTGGTAAAACTAGATTGTAGCATTTTACCATTTGCCCTGAAATCATGAAAACAGAGATGCCAAATGCACAGCCCCTAGGCAGAGAACAGATTAAAATGTATATGAGAAACATTTAACAATAAATAAATAAATAAAATATTAATTTGTGATTTTTAAGTCAATATGATGCACAGGGATCTGTCTTTATTTGAGTTTGACTGAAATGGAAAGAATGGAAAGGCATCCTTAATGACATATGTGATTGGGAAAGAAAGTGTGCTGACCTTGTCACAAGAGCTAAATGTTACACTGATCCAATCCAGTAACCGTGTATTAAGTGGTCTGCTATGTCCCAGGAACTCTGAAAGGCTCTAGGGATATAATTAATAAAAAGAAAGATAGTCTCTCCCTTCAAGGAATTTATAATGGAAGGGGGTATATAACATGCAAAAAGAACAGGAAAGGAAGGGGATGGGATAACTGGGGATATCCAGGATGGGGACACCTTATTTGAACAAGATATGGAGTTGAAGCTAAGTAGAGTAGCAAATACAAAGTGGACCAAGCTTGAGAGTCCATTCTCTATCTCCTATAAAGGAAGGCATTGAGAAGCGTTTGGTCTTCCACCCTCCAGTCTTCCAATGAGAAAGGAAAGGAGGCTAAATTAAGTGATGTCAATCAAGGCTGGAGTTAGCATCATGGTGGCAATTTTAGAGGTGATGAGTTTATCCTGGGAGGAACATCTTTTTTTTCTAAGAAATTGGGGTTAAGTAACTTGCTCAAGGTTACAAGGCCAGTTATTTCTGGATATAGTGTTAAGTATCGGAGCCCAGATTTGATCCCAGGTCTCCCGACTCTGGGGCTGGTGCTTTTACAAACTGCGCCACCTGGCCGTCCCTAGAGGAACATCTTGTAGAGTCGAAAACAGGCAGGGACAGCATATGCAAAATAGAGCACATCAGTATCCATTAAATATTAACAGACCTAGAGGAAAACCTCCAACATATTAGAAAGATTCCCCATGGACAATACATGGAAAGCCATGAACAAGACTCACAAAAAAAGAAAAGCATAGATTTATTGGAATCTTTAATGGTAGAAGAAATGCCTGCTCTGATAATGTCATGACTCCACTTACATATCAAAGTGTCTTAACTTCCAGCACAGTGCTCTTTTCATTATACCCATGACTTTGTAACATTGACTGAAATTCTACTAATTAGAGATTGAAATTAAAATGTAACTATATTTTAACAAGGAACTATCTTTAAGATATTGAAGGGTTGTCAATCTCTCATACTTCAGAGAAATTTAATTGAATAATATTACTTTTTTCCTAGCAAACAGCTCTTATCAATTGCATTGAAGGTATGATTTGGTAGAAGCAAGGCAAATACTTTTAAATATTGAATACTTTGGGGGAAAGGGCAAAGTAGACATGCTGCAGTATAGATCTTACAGAAGTATGACAATATCAGAGAAGGGCACAGAGATGGGAGAGAAGTAAAGAAAGGGAGATGGGAAGATGACAAAGATAAACTTTGCTTTGTTTAAACATTGGTAGAACTAGTTCTGTAACAGGAAAGGTAGATGGAAACTTTCTTTCTACCATGTGGCCTCCAATATCCAGAACTCTTAAGTGAGACTAGTTCAATTAATACTGTAGTTCAAATACATGACACGTGTGATTGGGTTAAATAGTTTTGTGGGGAATGTCCTGGCGACCCAGTCATTCTAAAATTGTTTGGGAGAGAAAATACACCAGAATTCCAGGTCACTGAATCATAATGAGATGTTTGTGGCATAAGCTATTTTTAAGGAGAAACTACTGTATAAATTGTGGGATATTTGTTTAAAAATGAATGATTTTATATTGGTAGTGCCCATAATGCCTAAAGAGAATCTGGTGGATGGGTTGTTAAAATGGAGCAGCCCCTGAAGTTGATCACCATGACAAATGTAAACTCTGGATTTTTCCCAGCTCTCACAGATAAGTGATAGGTAGAGTTCCAGGTTGAAAAACATCATACCTTAAAGTTTTTGTCAGGGAAGTTAGAAAGATCAGCTGTGTTGATAAGTAAAAGATTGCTATGGCAGAAGAAGTCAGAATAATACAGCTTAAAAAGGAAAAGCACCAACATTTATATGTGTGTGTGTGTGTGTGTGTGTGTGTGTGTGTGTGTATTGCTTTTTGGTGGGGGGAAGGTAGGGCAATTGGGATTAAGTGACTTGCCCAAGGTCACACGGCTAGTTTTTGTGCTAGGTGTCTGAGGACAAATTTGAACTTGGGTCCTCCTGACTCCAGGAACACTAATGCATTGCTGGTGGAGTTGTAAAATGATCCAGCCATTCTGGAGAACAATCTGGAATTATGCCCAAAAGGCTAAAAATAATTTCATACCCTTTGACCCAGCAATACCACTTCTGGGGTTGTATCCCAACGAGATCATAGAAGTGGGAGGAAGACACATATGTACAAAAATATTTATAGCAGCTCTTTTTGTGGTGGCAAAGAATTGAAAATTAAGGGGGTGTCCATAAATTGAGGAATGACTGAACAAGTTGTGATATATGAATTTAATGGAATATTATTGTGCTCTAAGAAACGAGGAGCAGACGGTCTTCATATTTACCTGGAGAGGCTTATACAAACTGATGCTGAGTGAGAAGAGTAGAACCAGGAGAAATTTGTACACAGTTATAGACACAACATATGTTTGATGACCAACTTTGATAGACTGGACTCTTCTCAGCAATGCAGGGTTATAAGTCAACCCCAAAAGACTCATGATGGAGAGAGATGTCTACATCCAGAGAAAGAACTAGAAAAAAACTGAGTTTGAATCCAGATTGAAGCAAACTACACACTCTTTTTCTTCTTTGGTTTTGTTTCCTCTTTCCCATTGTTCATTCCATCTGATTCAATCCTTCTTTATAACCTGACTAATGTGAAAGTATTTGCAGATCCTATACTTGATTGTATGCCGTCATGGGGGATGGGAGGAGAGGGGAGGGAAGGAGACAAAATTTAAAACTCAAGGAATTGTGGAACTGAATCTTGTAAACTAAAAGTAAACAAACAAATTAATAAAGACCAAAAAAAAGGAAAAACACCCCATAGATTAGTAAACTTTAGGGGAAAAGGAAAAATGATTTATTAATAAATGTATGGTAATTGACATAAAGGAGAAAATATAATAATTTATACTTTTTCAACATGTTGCAGTTTACAAAGAACTTTCACAAATGTTACTTCATCTGTTCTACATAGCATTTCAGTGTGGTAGGCAGGGCTAATGTCACTATTCCCATTTTAGAAATGAGGAACCTGAGAAACAGAAGGAATAAATTCCTCACACAATGATACATAGCTAGCAAGTGATAAAGATCAAACTAGGTCTTCTAATTCCTCCTTCTCCCCTAGTTAAGGAAATCTGTTTTGCAAAAGACCAATATGATTATCTTTGACATAATGTTTGAGTGAGAAATGAAATTTAAAGCCAAGACGTTAGATGCTCCAAAGTGTGTTTTATCTGTTATTTAGCCCATCAAGACTAGCCTTGGGTGTTTGAAACCCAGAGTTATATGGCATTCTCAAGGCTTACATTAATAGGCCAATAAAATTCACTGCAGTGTCTTAATGCTAGGTTCCTTTTTCCTTACATTATGTACAAGTGTAATGCTCAGAGACATTAATATAGGGGTGACTATTAATAGAGTGCTCAGTACTCAGATACTTTTGCTACATTTTCTTCTTCAAAACCAGAACTGAGTCCCTGAAACAGAGTGCATCTATTTACATATTTTTACAATCTAGAAGCAGTTGGGAATGGGGACTTTAAATAACTTCACAGTGCTGTATTTTATGTATGTGATATTGAGGATCACAGCCCAAGGCTGAAATTCACCTGACAGCATCCTGTTCAACGCAACTTTTACCCTTATGGCCTGATTTATAAATTGTAAATAAATGGACCTTTCCAATATCCCACAAACTCTCCCATACTGTATGAGCTATCCATTAATATATTTATGGGGTGCCTAGAGCCATGCCATGCAAGCTCCTTGACAAGTATACTACTTAATGGAAAATGGACGATTCAGTTTCCTACCCTTCTCTCCATACTCCTACACCTTCCTCCCACCCTGCCAAAAAAAATGCAGGTGGTTCTTTGACCTTTAGAGTTTGTTCTTTCAAAAGAACAACAGAGAGATGGACAGATCTTTCCCTTTCTCTTGAGCAGTATAATGTTGGAGATGATCCAAAGTTCAAGAGGAAAGAAGATTAATAACCCTTGAAACCTCAACTGCTTAGGCCAACTTTCAGGGTTTTTACCAAGCTTGACCTAATGTTACAAGGATGAAGACAGGATAAAGGATACTTGGTGACTATGTGGTTATTTCAGGAATCTCAAGTTCTCCTCTGTTCTCAAAGCTCATTTTTACAGGAATATTCTGTGCAGCTACATAGCTACATATCACAGGACACCATGATATCAGATAAACAAGGGCATAGAAAAAATATATGGCATAAATATGCATAGCTGTGTAAATAATGTATGTGTAAAGTGCTTAGCAAAAGACCTGGCACATAGTAGGTACTTAATACTTATTCCCTTCCCCTCACTTGGACATGGGCTGTAGCATATTATCAGTGAAGACATGCACTCAAGAAATGGCCTAGAAGATATCATGGACATCTCTGCCTGGAAAAGGGGGCAGATTTCCCATACAGGGAGACTAAAGGATAATAGATTGGGCAGTCTATTACAGGATGAGAAGGCATAAGTGGCTTGCAATTTGAACTGGTGGAGACAGTGCTTACATTGATGAGGTCTCAGAATTGTTTAAATATCTAAATAAATCTAAGAGGAAATTGTTGCTTAATACCAAATGAATAAAATGTGTCTGAAAGGGCACACATATTCAGTCTCCATTCTTGTGGACCCCAGATTTTTGTATTAAGGGCCAGAATTCTGAACCTAATTTTCTAATGAATCGGTAGACTCATCCTGAGAAACAGCAAGGAGTCAGGAAGAACTGTGTTAATGTGCTACTTCTGACATGTATTGGTCATATGACCCTGGTCAGGACCCTTAGACTTTCAGAGACTGAGGTAGCATAGTAGAATGACATGCTACCCATCTTATGGACCTAATGCCAATCTACATTGGTGAGAAACAAGTACATCATTGGAAGTTCTCCTACAATGAAATCGCATGGATGGAAGGAAGGAAGGAAAGAAGGAAGGAAGCAAAGAAGGAAGGAAGGAAGGAAGGAAGGAAGGAAGGAAGGAAGGAAGGAAGGAAGGAAGGAAGGAAGGGTTCTATCCAAGTGATCTTGGTGGCCATTTGCCATAATTAGAAAAGCTGCTTCATTTTACATAGGGATGGCTATTTCAGTGACCTTTTTTCTAGTTGTCCTAACTTTACATATTTAAAATTGGCTAGAGTGAAAATTAGTAGAAATGAGATCAACTGCCCCAGAAGGTGGTGTGCTTCTCCATCAATGGAATTTTTTAAAGAGGAGTTTGGCTTTATTAGCACTGGTCAGAGGCATTCAGATATGGTTTATTTAGGGGGCTTCTGAGGTTACCTTTGAATTTTAAGAATGTGTTCCAATCAGAATATTGTTTTTCTTTTCTTTCTTGTTTATTTATACTGATTAATCTTAATAATGAATATTAATGTAATATAAATTAATGTTTGTTATTAATATTCTATTTATATTAATTAATATTTATTTTCTTCCTTTTTTAAAGGCAGCAGAATTTTGACAAAGTAGCTTTTGATGGAAGTATTTTGGGCTATGCTGATCTTTGGAAGATCACAATCATAGAATCTAGTAAAGGTCCTCAGTTGTGTACCATTATTTTTCTAGTATTACAACTTCAGTAAAACTTAGTGCCTCAAAATTATGTTGCCTTTTACAATCAACTTGATCCAATCACACTTGTGAATGAGACAGTTTACACAATCTAGGAATGTCAAACAGGGGTATCATCATTCCTTCATTAGAAATCAAGGGAATATCATCCATAGAATATAACAGTATTTTCCAGTCTTTTCATAAGTTTTATGGGCCATAGAGGTGACTCAGTCATCATGTGAAAACTGCTGCAGGATGGTTACCATAAGAGATGAAAATGTTGAATAGAGTAATTCATAAACAAATCCTTGTACCATGAATCAAATCCCATAAATTTTAAATTCTCATGCAATCAAACTGTGACTGAAGGCTAAGAATCCCATGAAGTGAGCCCATGGAATCTTTACAATAAATCCCTAAGTTTCAGTTCTGAAGCATCTTGTAGAGAAGGTTCAATGAAAACTTGGGTGTGTTTTGTATAAGATACTGTGAATTCTTGGTAGCTGTGGATTCTTGGTATTTAGTTTAACTGAAAAAAAAACTTGGTATTCATGATTACATCAGTATTTTTTTATAAGATATGGATTATTTTTAAGAGGTTAAATGAAAGAATCCCTCCAACTCGCCTTTAAATTAGTGAGATTTATTATAATGTTTGGGTTTAGATTCATTTTAGATAGAATCAATACAGATTGGCTTTCAATTTACTATTTTTCTTTAGATTAATTATTTTAATCCTCCTAGGCTTTAATTAATCAGCTTATTAACATTTATGTGGTTCTCTGATGAATTGAGCTATGTTTGTTTTTATGAGGAAGAGAAAGAGACACCAACATATATAAATTATTTGTAACACTACATATGAATCATTTGAGTATATTGTGAGTGTATATTATTATAGATGAACATATATAACATGCTATATATATTTATTATATTGTATGTGAATCTCTAAAAACAAGCAAGGGAAATATAAGCCCAGTTTGCATTTAATGTTTGAATTGACTTTTTTTTAAAAAGTGGATGGAAATCCTAAGTTATATTGATAGAAACAGAGTGCCCACAATAAAGGAGGTCAGAGTCCTGCCACTGTCCACCATGATCTGGCTGTCTGAAGTATGGTGTTAATTTCTGGAAATAATATTTTAGGAAGAACATCAACACCCTGCATTATATCTAGAAAAGAGTGACCTAGATAGAAAAGAGACTAGAGAATGTACCATAGGATAATTCTCAAACTTTTTGTTTTCCCCTGCTGACAGCTTAGCCTTCCATTCTATGAGGAATCACAGCACCCTGACAGAAGAGTTCCCTGGCAGTCAGTCTTCTAGAACCATTCTGCTTGCCGTGAGATTCTTCCATCTTTTCTTCTACACCCTCCTCCCCCACTCATTCTCTTCCATCTTCACATCCCTAGGACTTAAGTAGGGAAAGGGCTCAGCTCGTGCCTCTGTTATGACTTCCCTAATGCTGAGCTAGAAGAATGTAGCTGGTGGCAGCAGTTGAGAAAGGGGGAAGTCTCCTAGTGTAGGCATGTTGTTGTCTTGAGGCAATAGGCCCCAACCAGGAGGTATGAGCAGATTTTTCTAATTCAGACTGGAGTTCAATATAGTTCTAGTGATTCAAAATGATAATAACAGTAACAGCTCATGCAGTGGTGCCTATCATAGTGAGTTGGGGACCTGGCAAACAGGCCTATCTGCAACTCCTATTAGCCCTACTTTTTTTGTGGGTCAGACTCGGTTTCCCCTTTGGGTGCGACATTCCTTTAGCTCTCCTGCTGCTCTTTCTCCCTGGAGGAGTGACTATCTTTTCAAACCAGGCTTATGAAAAAATGATGGATCCCCACCTCAGTTCAGGGCAAGGCAAGGCAATAAACATTTCGGAATCCCTTATTATGTGTCTGGCACAGCACATAGACAAAAAGACAGTCTCTGCCCTCAAGGAGCTAACATTCTAATGGGAGAAGAAAACACATAAAAGGAAGTTAAAAGATAAGGTGGAAAAGGAAGGCAGGGATGGTGGGAATGCCTGGATGGTGTATGAAGCACAACTGAGAAGGGAAATAGTCCTAATTAGTAAGCAATGACTTGTAACTCATTAGTCTAGGTAAACCACAATGAAAGTATTCTCTCTATTCTGGAAAGTTGTAAAATGTATCAATAACTCCCTTTTCCACCTCTGAACCCAAAACTAAAGAACTTTCTCCCACAAAATATTGATGTTTTAAATTTCTCTCCCTTCTAGGAAGCTCCTTAATCATCTCTTTCAATGTAGTATTTGAATAATAATAATATAAATTAGCATTAGTGAATGCAAATAACATTAGGAATACAGACGATTAATAGCTTTTGTCATATCTACTAGCTTAAGATGCAAATTAAACATTTGACCACAGAAAAGTAAGCAAAAGAAAGGTACTCTTCTGGTGACATAAGAAACAACAACCCAAACATAGAGAATCATGAGATTTATATGAACTGATACAAATTGGAGTACCAAGAAGAAAATGCACAATGATAATAACAATGTGAATATAAAGAAAAACATCAACAAAATAATTTTTAAAAATGAATGTCACAGTATTACAATGAACTTGGTTCCAAAGAAAAGACTTACTCTTTTGCAGAGTGAAGAATCCACTGGTGTGGACTTTGAATATGAATGCATTTTCAATGAATTGAATGAATTTGCTATTGTTTTATTTTCCTTTATTTCTCTCTAAAAAATTATAAAGGATTTTTCTCTGGAATAGAGATGGACAAGGTATGAAAGGTCAAATTTCTGTGTCATAAAACAAAGAGATATCAATAAAACTGCATTTTTTAAAGAGACAAAACCTGTCCCAATAGGAAATATCAGAATCACAGTGGTAGAAGAGAGATAGCTGAGAGGAATTTCATCAAAGTAGTATCAACACACATTACCTGGGGTACAGAGGTGGATCTGACACGGGAAACCTTATAGTTATAACTCTTCTCCCATTTTCATAGCAGACCCACTGCCTTCAGTTTCCAGGTCACTTCTCTATTTCCTTTGCCACAAGTGCAAAATCTGGCATAGAGCAAGTTTAGCAGTCAAAATCAGGTTCTCCTCCAATCTCAACATCAAGGCACAATCCCCCAAGGATAACTGTCAAGGAGGACAAGGTCAGGAGATTTTTGCCACAGCAACAGGTGTTCATCTCCAGTGTCCCGATCACCATAGAGGGACATCTGAGGGCATTGTAGTCAAAGCAGCACCACACATATTTAAAAAGTACTTTTAAGATTTTCAAAGAGTTTTCTTTACTACAAACCTTTGAGTTGGATAAGGCAAGTATTATTATCACAAACTTGAATATGAGGAAGTTCAGTGAGTTGCCCATATATACAGGGCTAAAAAGTGTTGAAGTCAAATTTGAACCAGGCTCTCCAGCCTTCAATTCTAGTATTTTTTCTACTATTTCATCCTAGTTCACTTCTTTCTAAAACTTAGAGATGCTTCAAAATAAAATATAGGCTGCCTTGGACACACTAAGCTCCACCTCAGAGGAGGTATTCAGGCAGGTGCTGGATGGTCACTTGGAGTTTCTTTTGAGGAGACTTCTGATTAGGTATGGGTTGGACTGTCTGTCCAAACTCTGGGATCCTAGGATATGATATAATAAGGATTACTAATGTTCCTTCTAACAAAAGACAAGTAGAAATCATTCCAATCACACATGATTCTTGTAGTTTTCTGACAAATTTACTTTGTGATAACCATGGGAATTGCACATGGACTATAACATAACATACCTCCTGAAAACACATTAGAAGGTTTACTGTAAGGGAGAAAATGACAAAAACAACACTCTTTGGTTTTACTTTTCATTCAAATGCTAGAATAACAAGTTGGAAGAAAAAAAACAAACAAACAGAGGAACATTTATTTGGATTGTTGTGAATATTTTGACATCGGTAGCGCCCTTATGTAGTGTATTTTATTTCTAGAGTCAATGTAATAGTTTAAATGCACTGGAATAGGAGACAGAACACTTAGCTTTGTGGTCTAGCTTCCTCACTTACCAGCTGTTGTGATCTTAGACACTTATACTATTTATATCAAAAGGTTTGTTGCGAGGATTGAATGTAATAATCTATGTCAAGTATTTTATAGGTATAATGTGTTCTGTAAGAATCTGTTCTTATTCTTTTACAGTATTTTCTGAAATAACAACTGGAGTCCACGTTTGGATCTACAAACAATAATGTTCTTATTGATAAAAAGAATGAATTCCTGTGGCAAACTTTTTGAGAGGAACTTTCTAAGCTGGGCAGAGATGTGTGAGATCTAATGTAAACTGAGTTAAGCGAGGCCAGGAAAACACTGTACACATTGACTCCAGCAATGTCAATGGTAAAAAATAAAACAACAACAAAGCAACAAGGTAACTAAAATGAATACAGGAGATGATAATTAAACAAAGTTAGACCCAAATAAAAGACATGAGAAGAAGCTCTTTTTCGTTTCTTTTGCATAAGAGAGGGAGGGGAGTACAGGTATAGACCACTGCATATAATGTCAGACTTATAAAAAAATTCATTAATCAATTTTGCCCATTTTATTCTCTGTCATTTTAATTTTTTTTAATAGTGATGGTTCTCTGGGAGAGTAAGAGGGATGGACACAGGAGGTTAATTTTATTTAAACAGGTTGAAAAGAGAGAAAATGTGGGGAGATTTTCATAGGAAGGGCCTAGCATCACACCTGTACTTTCAGGTAGTCCTAGAAGAGCTGGAAACAAAGAGAAACAGGTTATTTCAAACCTAATAACTTGATGACTAGACCTCTAACAGTTTCTAATGGGCTAACCCTGCTTTATATCACTACCATCATCATCATCATTATCATCATGTTTTATTGTTAGGGAAGCATAGTGGGTATCTCCTCTATACTTTTTGACCATAAAAAAAATCATTGGAATAAGTCACATTTATCTTTAGAGTCAGATGAATAGTCTTTGTGTAATTCTGGGACTTCCTCTGAAACTGGAGAAGTCTCCCCACTTGCTTACAAGAACTTATAGTTCCTTTAGACTTTCATTTAAAGGAAGATAATTCCACAACTGCGATGCACTTCATTTTAAGAACTTCTTTCCTCTGGGGCAGCTAAGTGGCACAGTGAATACAGCACCAGCCCTGGAGTCAGGAGGACCTGAGTTTAAATCTGGCCTCAGACACTTAAGACACTAGCCATGTGACTTTGGGCAAGTCACTTAACCCCAATTGCCCTCCAAAAATAAAAAAAAAAATTTGAATTCGGCAAGGGGATGCCCGCCAAGTTATAAGAGGGCAAGAAATAATAAACAAAATATAAAGAATGAAAAAATAGAAGAGAATGTGAAACATCTCATAAGAAAAAGAGCTGATCTGGAAAATATATCAAGAAGAGAAAAAATAAGAAGAGTCAGACTACTTGAGAGCTACAATGAAAAAAAAGAATCTTGATACAATAATATAAGAAACAAGGCGGAGACAAGATGGTGTAGTATAAACAGGACTTCCATGGGTTCAGGCTCTTACCTCCTCCAATTCAGGTAAAAGGTGACTCTAAAGAAACTTTGGAGCTACAAAACCCACAAAATGATACAGAGAAGATACCCTCCTGCTGAGGACAGCCCGGCAGGTTGGCAGGAAGCAGCCAGCACAGCACTCTGGGAGCTGAGCCCAACCCCATGCGAGCCAGAGGTTTTAGACCCAGAGCAGCCTGACCAGACACTGGCTAGAGGGACTTCAGATCAACCTCAGCTGTGGCGGTTTCCAGAATTATCAACCCATAGATGCTAAGGACAAAGTAAGAGGTCAGTGCAGTGTGGACTTTGGGATCCAATAGTTTGGGAGAGCAGTCTGGGATTTATCCCCTGGTGGGAGAAGCTGATGAGGCTCTGCGGCTGTGCAGCTGCCCCACATGGCAGCTTCTGCTCCAGGCCTGCAGATTGTAGGGGGACCAAGCAAAAAGTCTGAGGGGTAATCTCTCTTGCTTTAACCTGCATTTAACTGGATTGCAGTCAAGGGTGGAGGCCCTGGGGTGTGTGAGCAGCTCGCCAGAGCATGTGGAGGCTTCAGAGAGGGCACCCAATTAATACCTTCAGCAGCTGAAAAAATCCCAGCAATTTGGATAAAGCTCCCCTGTCAGGTACCAGAGTCCTACTGTGGTAAAAAAAAAAGCCCCAAAGTCAAGTAATTGAGTGGCAACGTGAGCAAACGAGGGAAGCAAAGCAAGCAGAGCAACCCACCTTTACACTGCTATTTTAAGGACAAAACAGATCAAAGCATGGAACAGGAGGAAGACAGCAAAGTCAGAACTCCTGCACCAAAAGCTGCAAAGGACAATATGAGCTGGTTACAGGTCATAGAGGACCTTAAAAAGGATTCTGAAAATCAAATAAGAGAAGTGGAAGAAAAATTGGGAAGAGAAATGAGAACAATGCAAGAAAATTATGAAATGAGAGCCAACAATCTGACTGAAGAAAATAACACCTTAAAAATAGACTAACTCAAATGGCAAGAGAGGCTCAAAAAGGCAATGAAGAGAAGAAAGCCTTAAAAAGCTGAATTTGCCAGATGGAAAAAGAATCTCAAAAGCCAACTGAAAAGAATCATTCCTTCAGAATTAGATTGGAGCAAAAGGAAGCTAGTGACTTTATGAGAAATCAAAATACTATTAAACAGATCCAAACAAATGAAAAAATAGAAGGCAATGTGAACTATCTCATGGGGAAAACCACTGACATGGAAAATAGATCCAGGAGAGATAATTTAAAAATTATTGGAATACCTGAAAGCCATGATCAAAAAAAGAACCTAGAAATTATCCTTCTAGAAATTCTCAAGGAAAACTGCCCTGATGTTTTAGAACCAGAGGGCAAAATAGAAGTTGAAAGAATCCACTGATCACCTCTTGAAAAATATCCCCAAAATAAAATTCCTAGGAATATTATAGCCAGGTGTTATAGGAATGTAAATTTTTAAGATCTTCTCTACCCCTAGGTTAAGTACATCTGGAACCTGTGGTGGGAGGCTTGTTTTTCAGGAATGCCCACAACTTGGTGCTTTAGAAGGCTATATAATCCCTGATGTGAGACTTTGTTTTGGGTCTCATTTTGAGAAGAGTTGTGTGATTTGACCAGATGAGACTCTGGGGAGCCGTTGTCGAGCCCCCTGGCTTTGAAAACCCAGATGTTGATGCTTCCCTCTCTGGTAACTGTGATTATGTATGGATGTATGTAACAGTCAGACAGTCTGGAAGCCTGTCTGCTTGATCTGTTTCAGTGTCGTGTAACTTCTGTGTGTATACTCTGAAGTTCAGTGTGTTAACCTTTTCCCCTGAACTAGGTAAACGATATGTTTGATTGATTAAAGCAAGATTGTTAACCTATTGTGAATTGCTTTCCTTTAGAAAAGCAGATCTAAGAACCTGTGTTGGCAGCCACCCTGGGGATGCTGGGGTGCTTGCTGCTACACCAAGTTCCAGAATTCCCAGATCTAGGAGAGAATATTACAATCAGACAGGAAGAAACAATTTCAATATTGTGGAAACAATCAGGATAACACAGGATCTGGCAGCTTCTACAATGAGGGATCAAAGGGATATTGATATTCCAGAGGTCAAAGGAGCTGGGATTAAAACCAAGAATCACCTACCCAGAAAAACTGAGTATCATGTTTCAGGGGAAAATATGGTCATTCAGTAGAATAGAGGAATTTCAAGCATTCTTGATGAAAAAAAACAGAGTTGAATAAAAAATCTGACATTCAGCTATAAGAAGCAAGAGAAGCATGAGAAGATAAACAGGGAAAAGAAATCATAAGGAACTTATCAGAGTTGAACTATTTACACCCATACATGGAAAAATGATAATTGTAACTTATGAAACTTTTCTCAGTATGAGAATAGTTGAAGGGAATAGAAATATATATATATATATATGTGTGTGTGTGTGTGTGTGTGTATACTCACACATACATACATATATATGTCTGCATAGGAGGATATATGGGTGTATGAATACATATATGAATATGTGTATATATGTTTACAGGTATACATAGATAGAGGGCACAGGACCAATTTAATAGGAAGGGATTATAATCCCAGGCTCAGACACTCAGCACCACACCCAGAAATAACTGGCCATGTAACCTTGAGCAACTTATTTAACCCTGACTGCTTAAAAAAAAAAACAGGAAGAGATTATACTTAAAAGGTGAAATTAAGAGGTGAGAGAGGAATATAATGAGAGGAGATGGGGAGAGACAGAATGAGGCAAACTATCTCATATAGATGAGTCAAGAGAAAATTGTTACAATGGAGAGGAAGAACAGGAAGGCAAAAGGGAATGGGTCAAACTTATGCTCATTGAATTTGGCTTAGGGAGGGAATGACATACACACTAAATTGGGTATCTCACCCTAAGGGGAAAGGGGATGAGAGGGGGGATGATGGAAGTGAGGGCAGGCTGGGGAGGAGGGAAGTTGGAAGCACCCACTTTGGAAAGGGACAGGATTAAAAAAGAGAAATCTAAATTCAGAAAGAAATAAAAGGCTAAGGCGATAGAGAGAGGGAAAAGATTTTTAGAGGGAATTGTACTACTCAAATCAGATCTGTATTAAAGAGAAAAAGAAAAAATATATATATATACATATATACATGTGTGTATATGTATATAGCTATAGATATGAATAAAACTCTCCCAAATTCATAAAGAAATAACATTGTGAAGGAATAGGAAAAGGGATGTTATAGAAGGATGTCTAGATTAATGGGAATAATATAAAAAGGCAACAACAAATATTCAGAAGGCTATAAAAATCTTCTACATTCAGATAGAAACAAGAAGGTAAGGAAAAAGGGTGGGTGGAAAAGGATAAGGGAAAGAGCTTTTCAGGGGGATAGATTAAGTTACAGGAGGGCAAGGTAGTACAAAGAAATAAAGTAGAGGAGTCAGGAGGAATAGGAAATAAGAGAAACACAAACACAGACAAAAAAAATCAGAAGTAAAATTTATTAGAGAAAAAAAGCAGATGTAGTAATCATGATCTCAGACAAAGTTAAAGCTAAAATAGACTTAACAAAAAGAGATACATAGGGAAACTATAGCGTTAGCCATATTAATCAATGTTATTTTTGACTAAAATAATTTGAAAGTATAAGTTTGGAATATTGCTGTGGTATAGGAAATGATGAGTTGGTAGATATAGAAAAATATGGAAAGACTTGGTCTTATGAAAAAAAGATGCTATTGACCTTCAGAGAAACATTACAAATGAGCATAGTACTGTCTTGCATAGATGCATAGGAGTGCATGAACACTTGTGCATGTGTGTGTGTGTGTGTGTGTGTATACCTAATTGTAGCCTTTTGGGGGAAAAGAACAAAGTAAAAAGTGCACAGCAGAAAATAAAATAAAACCTACAAGGAAGTAAAGAAGATGGACAGCTCTGAAGACAATATATAGTATTTATTATATAAGCTTTATTGAAATAAAAATATATTGCTTTATATTATGAATCCTCTCTTATGTTTGATGTATACATGGCAATGTTTTATTTTTTTCTTTTCCTTTCTTATTTGGTATTTGTTTTAGCATAGTTGTTTTTTTTATCTTTTCTTATTTTGCATTTGAGTTTAATCTTTTTTTAATTGGCAAAAATAAAAAAGGAATGTATTCGTATCATAGAAGGAATTGGTGGAATCTCTTACTATGTTTATGCTTATATGTTAATAGCTTATGCTATTGGAATTAATTTTTCTTTAAATGTTTGATAGAAATATTTTGAAAATCTATCTATGCCAGCATTAGTCTGTTTTTCTCCCTCTCTTCCCCCTACTTTGGGAAATCATTTGACTTACTGAACATCTTTTCCTGAGATTGGGTCATTTAGGTCATCTACTTTTCATTTTACCTCATTCCATTCATCTGGGCATTTTGAATTTTTGTAAATATTCAACTAATGCATTTAGATAATCTATTTCATTAGCTTATGATTGTGCACAAAAATGGTTTTGAATAGTTTCCTTTAATTTTTGTTCATTTGTTGCCAATACACATTTTTTTGGATATTGGTAATTTTATTTTCCTCTTTTAAAAATCAGATGAAAAGTTTCTAGCTATATTTATTCTTCAATTAATTTTATTTTCAATTTTGTTAATCTCTTCTTTGTTTTTCAGGATTTCTATTTTTGTGTTTAACTGGTATTTTATCTTTTTGCTTTTATAATTATTCTAGTCACATGCCCGATTTATGGATCTCCTCTTAGCTTTTTTATTGATTAAAATGTTTAGAGATGTAATTTGTCCACTAAGGCTATAACTCAAAAGTTTTCCTGTGCTATACTGTTCTTGTTTTTATATTTAATGAAACTACCTATTGTTTCTATGATTTGTTCTTTAGGATTCTTTAATCTCCAATTAATTTTAAATTGTTTCTTCATCCCTTTCTTTAATGTGATCTTCATTATGATCCATAAAAATATGATCAACATTCTTTCTTTTCTGAATTTGTAATGTTTTCATGCCCTAACACAGTCAGTTCTTGTAAAGATGCCTTGCACAGCTGAGAAATGTGTTTCTTTCTACTTTCATTTGGTAATAGCCAGAGGTCTAATTTTGACCACTTCAAATGAAAGTGAAGTAAAGCTGGCACTGCTTTTCCCATCCCTTTCTCCTTGTTTAGAGACAGAAATTTATATAAACATATACAAGACCACATAGCATTCTACTTCCATACTCCAATAATGTGATACAAATTTCTTCATTCTTTCTTTGACTTTCTTCCTCAAGTTCATTTTCTTCTCCATTTCCTTTCTTTTTTGAGATAATAAAAACACAACAAAATCACTCCCAGTGCCTGTGTCTTATTAATATTTTTAGAGGAAGCTCTAGAAACTTTAGATACTGAGTATAACATTCCTAGACGATTCATTTTGGGGCTTCTTTCAAGAAGTGACGGGTGGACTCTTCTTTTTGCTCCCATATACTAAAAGATCTGGGGAGTTTTATTTTTATGATTTCTTGAATTATGGTTCTAGGTTTTTTATTATTTTTATTTGGTTAATGACTTTTAAATAGCCCACTGATTCTTAAACTATCTCTTTAATCTGTTTTTCAGGTCAGTTATTTTTGCTGTGACATACCTTTCATTTTCTTCTCTATTTATAATCCTTTTAATTTGTTTTAATATTCCTTGTGCCTCATAAAGTCACTAATTTGTATTTAGTCCATTCTAGTTTTCAAGTTTTCTGTTGCTTGGTAAAGGCTTACCCCTTGTGCCTAGCTTTCATTTTTTTTCCATTATTGATTCATAGTTCTTGTTTATTTTTTAATATTTTTTAATTTTTGTTTTTTGGAGGAGGGAAAGCAGGGTAATTGGGGTTAAGTGACTTGCCCAAGGTCACGTGGTTAGTAAGTATTAAGTGTCTGAGGTCAGATTTGAACTCAGTTTCTACTGACTCCAGGGCTGGTGCTCTATTCACTGCACCACCTAGCCGCTCTCTCATTTATTTTCCATGTTTTTCTCTAATGCTTTCCTTTTATTTATAAAATTGCTTAATTTTTTTAAATACTTGCTTCACTACTTCCAAAATTCCCATTAAATTTGTGCCCAACCAATATTCTTTGAAGGCACATATTTTGGAGTGATTCTCTTCTTTGTTTGCGTCTTGGGCATTTCTAGCACCACAACAGCTCTATATGGTGAGGTTATTTTCTCCACCTTATTCTTTCAGTCTTATTTTTCAGTTTCATGCTTGCTTTAGTACCAGGCTCTGAACATCACTGGAGAGAATTTCTGAACCCTCTTCAACTCATTCTTTTGTCCTATTGGTTTCCGCAGCTTTCTCCCGGCATTGAGTGTTGTGTTATTCAAGGATCTCAGAGACAACTCAGATCGGGACCTACAGTCTTTCTTCCTTTCTTCCTTTCTTCCTTTCTTCCTTCCTTCCTTCCTTCCTTCCTTCCTTCCTTCCTTCCTCCCTCCCTCCCTCCCTCCCTCCCTCTCTCTCTCTCTCTCTCTCTCTTTCTTTCTTTCTTTCTTTCTTTCTTTCTTTCTTTCTTTCTTTCTTTCTTTCTTTCTTTCTTTCTTTCTTTCTTTCTTTCCTTCCTTCCTTCTTTCTTTCTTTCTTTTATTTATTCATGTGTTTGTTTGTTTGTTTGTTTAAAGCAATTGAGGTTAAGTAACTTGCTCAAGGTTACACAGCCAGGTGTTTCTGGGTGGGTGCTAAGTGTGTGAGCCTGGATTCGATCCCAGGTCATCCAAACTCTGGGGCCAGCGCTCTTACTCACTGTGTTACCTGGCCTCCCCAGACCTAAAGTCTTTCAATGCATCTGCGGTGAAGCTTGATCATCATCATCTGTTTCTTAGCTTTGTAAGTTCCTGAACTGGGTTTGGGCCTGAACCCCACAATTGCGAGCTTCCCCCTTGGTTGATTCAGTCATTGTCAGATACCTAGAAAGGTCTAAAGGTTCAAAGATACAGAATTTCAGGGTCTTCTGTGGTCTGAATTCTGGGCCATGGTTACTATGCTGTAAACTCTGCTCTCAAGGTCAGGGACACAGACCTAGTCTTCTTTACATTCCTGCTCTTTGTTAGCTACCCAGTCTTGGGACTGCAAGCATTCCTTTCCTTGAGCACCACCCTAGGTACAGGTTCTCTCTTCAGCTTATATTGGCTTTATTATGGGGCATGAAGAAAAGAGCTGCCATTTAGCACATCTACTTGCTCCCTGAACAAGAATTCAATGCTTTATGTTGGACCAGAGACCTTTTGTTGCCTTAGAACAGAGGTATAGGTCTTTCTTCAGCCCCTGCACTGTATGCTCTGTATGGTACATTCCTAGCTAGACCCTTCCTCCTGTATCCAAGAGACTTTTGGTATATCTCCATTTATGAACTTGGGTTGGAAATATTATTTTTTAAATTTTTCAATCAGGATTCAGTCTGTTACATTTTCTAGATTTTGGTGGAATAGTTTGTGGGGAATTTGTTGGAGGTGGATGGGCTATCCAGTTCTATCATTTTGGTTCCCTTTTCCTTCCTTTTTGAATTCCAAGTATAACAACTTTCATAGCAACAGTTTTAGGGGCTCAGTCATTGAGGGATATGGAGCATCTATTTATTTGCCTACTTCTCTTTATACCTTTGCAAGGCTATGTACGATTTCTAATGATTTTTTTAATTTCTCAAGACATCTTAGAAAAATATCTTTTATGTAGCTTGGTACAGTTGATAATGTTGGGTTTGAAGCCAAGAAGAGCTAAGTTCAAATCCTACTTCTTACACGACTAGCAATGTGATCCTAAATAAGTTGTTTAACCTCTATGTGTTTCAGGAACATTTAATTCTCATCCTGGGACTTATATACTAGTTTATAGACAATTTTCAGTTACTTTAGTACAACAAATTTCCATAGTTCTAATTCCCACATTTGAGGAAATAAGTGATTCAAATATCTTTCTAGAGCCTGCCATAATCTTGTGAATACCCCTACTGGTGGAAACTCTTCCTAAGAGAGTGGATTTGATTTTGGAAACAGTCAGAAACTATTTGGCAAGGACTCTGGTGAATAATGTGTATGATCAACAAGGTTAATATTTTAATTTTAAATAAAGTATGACTATGTGAAGAAAAAATAATGTAACTGATTTTCTTATATCTTCCCAACTTAATACTTCTAAACTGGTCTGTAAGGTAATCTCCAAAGAATATTTCTATCACTACTTTTAGAAGCAGAAACAGTAGCTTTTTAACATGACTATTTTCAAGTACCCTAACATTTTGGCTATATACAGTAAAAATGAAACAAGCTTTAATGAATTATATTCATGTATCCCATATAGAAATATAGACTGTAATTATCTCAATAGTAGTCTAACTTCAGATTTTCCTTTGCCAGGGTTTTTTTTTTTCACTTTATTGAATTTTTCAGATCAGTGTTCAATTTTGTTTAGCTGACTTTTAAGAAATAGAATGGTGGCCCAGGTAGGGTATTTGTTCAAATGTTTATCAGCTGTTCCCTGAAGAGCAGAAAGATAAGAAAGTATTTGAAGGTAGTGCTTTAAGGCTAAAGGCCAGGAAATGTATCCAAGCCAAAAGACAACATGAGTGCCCTGGACCTCCATGGAGGATACAGGAGAAAAAAGACATGTTAGCAGATTAAGGAAGAGCCCTTTGTCATGCAATATCTCAGGAAAATGATAAGATATACGTTTTCCATATAAAAAAAAGATTTAGAAAGGAAAAAGGAAGTTATATAAAATATATTGGTTTTTTATTTAATTACTCAGATTTATTTTTTACTCTCAATAAAATACAAATTGAATTCATTAGAAAGAAAACTTATCCTACATATCTTATGACTAATAGGATAAAATGCTATTAATAACTCATGCATGTCTAGGTTGTTCTAACAAAATTCTTTTTTTTTTTTTGGAGGGCAATTGGGATTAAGTGACTTGCCCAAAGTCAAAGGGCTAGTAAGTGTGTCAAGTGTCTGAGGCTGGATTTGAACTCAGGTCCTCCTGATTCCAGGGCTGGTACTCTATTCACTGAGCCACCTAGCTGCCCCTAACAAAATTTTTAAATATCTATATGCTCAATATTTTAATCACCTTATGTTTAAAAAAACCTTTCATTTAAGAAATTTCATTTTGTGCCTAGCAGAATATATTACATTCAATATTAAATGGAATAATTCTGGAAAATTAAAGATAAAACTGAAAAATATGTTATATATTTAAATTTAGAAAATAATTTGATATGCTCAAGGTCTTAGAACAGCATGAGCTCCTGAACTTCAATGAGACAGAGTATGTTGTACAGCCATTTTCTTATGGTTCACAATCCAAGAGCTTACCCTGATTATGGAATACCTTTGGGAACTATAAATCCATGCCATATTGGAATTATGTTGTACAACTAGTACTAAGTGTGAGTTCAGTCTCACTCAGGGGATGGAATTAAATCACCAGATATTAACTAAATCATATACCTTATACTTCCTTGCTCCCCAGCATTTGTAATGACAAACCATGGAAGGTAACACTTGCGCTAATTAATACCTCGCTCAGTAATCACAGGACCTTAAAGGTATAAGGACCCAATCTGGTGCTTTATCCATCCCGTGGTTGACCAGTTTTTACCTGCTGCTCTTATTCTTATGATTCATCATAGCTGTTTAGTATGGCAAAAATTCTTCCTCCCTATACAATTCAGTTGAGCCTCTCCAAAGTTCATGCATACTTCTGCCCTCTTGTCCAATGTGTTGCCTGAAACGCCCAACCTCATTCCCTATTACCAAACTCCTCTCTAACCTAACTATCTTACTTCACATGCTCCATCTTCTGGCACTATTAAGAAGATACATACAACATTGTTAGTCACTTTCTCTTTCTAGTGCAAGTTGGCTTCCCCTCCCACATCTCATGGACACATACATCTAGCCAACAGGAAGATTCAGCCTGCTCCTTCCTATATATCATCATATCCAGAACCTCTGTCCACCACCAAAAACCTCTATCAGTACCTGGTCCATAGTCTTCCTCTCGATTTCTTTCTTTTTTTTTAAACATACAATTGGGAGATAAGATATACAGGCACTGGGGTATGGAGATCCATCTTGTCCTACCAGAAAGTCGGAGGGGGTAAGGGAGAGGATATAGGAGAGAGCAGATTGGAGGAGGGGGTATTCAATGGGATCTCTTCTGGGGTGGTGGGTAGGGGAAAGATGGGGAGAAAATTTGTAATTCAAAATATTGTGGAAATGAATGTTGCAAACTAAAAAAAAAACCATAAATTTAATGTCCCTTTTAAAAAATGGGTGCTTCCAACTTCTCTCCCCCACAGCCTGCCCTTCCCTTCCATCATCTCCCCTCTCATACAATTCCCCCCTATTCTCCTGTAGGGTGAGATACTCTATTTAATGTTTATGTCATTCCCTCCCTAAGCCAAATTCAATGAGAATAAGGTTGACCCATTCCCTTTCACCTTCCTGCTCTTCCCCTCCATTGTAACAGTTTTCCCTTGTGTAATGGGAATGCAAATTTGGAAGATCTTCCCTGCCCCTAGGCTAAAGTGCACCAGAAGCCTGGGGAGGGAGGCTTGTTTTTCAGTAGATACTTTTTGATTGGCCAGTGGGTCAATAAGGTTGTTACATTCTCTGAGCCAGGAGAAGGCTATATAAGCCCTGATGTGTAGCTTTGTTTTGGGACTCACTTTTAGAAGTGTTCTGTGATTTGATCTGAATTCTGGGAAGCCGTTGTTGAGAGTCCCCCGACTTTGAAAAACCCAGATGTGGAAACCCAGATGTTGACTGGGTATGGATGTAATGGTTGGACAGTTTGGAAATCTGTCTACTTGATATGTTTCTGTCTTGATAATTCTGTCTGTGTATTCTGAAGTTCGGGGTGCTGACCTTTTTCCCCTGAACAAGGTAAACGATATATATGTCTGACTGATTAAAGTAAGCTTGTTAACCCATTTTGAGTTGCTTTCCTTTATCAAAGCAGATCCAAGAACCTGTGGTGGCGGCAAACCCTGAGGATGCTTGGGGTGCTTGCTGCTACACCTTGCCTCTTCTTTATGAGATAATTTATCCCATTCTGTCTCTCCCCATCTCCTCTCATTATATTCCTCTCTCACCTCTTAATTTCACTTTTTAAGTGTCATCCCTTCCTATTCAATTGTTCCTGTGTCCTCTATGTATACCTGTACACATACTTACACACACTCACATCCTTTGGTAAGTTACTTATGATTTCTTTTCCCTATTTACTTTCTCATGCTTCTCTTGCTTCTTGTATCTGAATGTGAAATTTTCTATTTCACTCTAGTTTTTTCATCATGAATGCTTGTAAATCTTCTATTCGATTGAATGACCATATTTTCCCCTGAAATATGATACTCAGTTTTTCTGGGTAGGTGATTCTTGGTTTTAATCCCAGCTCCTTTGACCTCTGGAATATCATATTCCAAGACCTTTGATCCCTTAGTGTAGAAGCTGCCAGATCCTGCATTATCCTGATTGTGTTTCCACAATATTCGAATTGTTCCTTCCTGGCTGCTTGTAATATTTTCTCCTTGATCTGGGAACTCCAGAACCTGGCTATAATATTCCTAGGAGTTATCTTTTGGGGATCTTTTTCAGGAGTTGGTAGGTAGATTCTTTCAACTTCTATTTTACCCTCTGGTTCTAAAACATCAGGGCAATTTTCCTTGAGAATTTCTTGAAGGATGATTTCTAGGTTCTTTTTTTGATCATGGCTTTCAGGTAGTCCAATAATTTTTAAATTATCTCTCCTGGATCTATTTACCAGGTTGTTCCAATAAGATATTTCACATTGCCTTCTATTTTTTCATTTGTTTGGATCAGTTTAATAGTATCTTGATTTCTCATAAAGTCATTAGCTTCCACTTGCTCCAATCTAATTCTGAAAGAATTATTCTCTTCAGTGAGCTTTTGAAATTCTTTTCCCAACTGGAAAATTTGGCTTTTTAAGGCATTCTTCTCCTCATTAGCTTTTTGGTCCCTATTTTCTTCAGTCAGGTTGTTGACTCTCTTTTCATGATTTCCTTGCATCATTCTCATTTCTCTTCCCAATTTTTCTTCCACTTCTCTTACTTGGTTTTCAAGATCCTTCTTAAGCTCCTATATGGCCTGTAACCAGTTCATATTTTTCTTGGAAGCTTTTGGTGTAGGAGTTCTGACTTTGTTGTCTTCCTCCCATCTGACTTTGTCCCTCAAAAAGGAATATAATGTTTGACTGCTGTGGTGCCTTGCTTCCTTTGCTTGCTCATGTTGCCATTCAATTCCTTGACTTTTAAGCTTTTTTGCCACAGCAGAACTCTGTTTCCAGAGAGGAGAGTTTTGTCTCAAATTGCTGGGGTGTTCACAGCTTCTGGAGCTATTAGTTGGGTGCCCTCTCTGAAGCCTCCACAGGCTCTGGCACCTGGTCACACACCCCAGGACAATGATCCAGATCCAAGCAGGTTAAAGCAAGAGTGATTACCCCTCAGAGTGGTTGCTTGTTCCCCCTAAGATCTGGAGGCCAGGAGCTCTGAAGCAACCACATGGTGGTGGCTGCATGACTGCAGTGCCTTCTCACCCCAGGGGCAGAGGCCAGACAGTGCACTTTGTTCCCCTGTAGCCACAAGGTCCACACTGACCTAATATTTTGCCTTTGGCATTTATGGGTTGATAATTCTGGAAACTGCCATAGCTGCTGGTGATCCACTCTCCCAAAGTCCCTCCAGCTGCTGCTGTTTGTGGCCACACCTGAGGCTAAAACCAAGGGCTCATACAGGGCTTGCTTGGGGCTCCCAGCTTGCTGGGATGGACCCTTCTTGTCTGCCTATCAGGCTGCCTTCAGCAGGAGGTTTGTTTCTCTCTGTCACTGTGGGTTCTGTAGCTCTAAAGTTTGTTTAGAGTCATATTTTATAGGTATTTGAGGTGGTTATAGGGGGAGCTCAGGGAGTTTTCCTGCTTCTTCAATGCCATCTTGGCTCTGCCCCTCCTTCCTCTTTATTTCTACATGTGCTCTCATACCTGGCTTCCCAGTTCATTACTTTCTCCACTCCCATTACCTACACAACCTGAAGTGAGTCAGGTCTCCCTGAAGGACAAACTGTGAAATGGAATTCAGTATTTATAGGGGGAAACATGCCTCTTGATTAGTTAAAGGACTGCTTAGACCACTTTTTATGTGTGGAAAGATCTCAGAGGAAAGAGAGTAGCAAAGATTGAGGGAGATGTGGTTAAGAGAGAAGACATCAATTTTTGAATATCTAATGAGAATCCCTGGAGCTGAAGGCATGTGGAAGAATCTGAAACCCCACATATTCCTTGACTTCTAGTCCCTGAACCTGAGAGACTGCTCAAAATAAAATTGCTCTCTATTTGGTTGAGCTGAGATGTTATATCACCAAGGAGTCAAAGGGTTCATTTACTTTTGTGTATCCTATTGTCTACCATAATTTATAAAACTTCCCCAATTTCTGGTTTATTTTGTTTGATGTTTATGAATGTCTTTAGTATAATGATTGTTGAATGGGAGAAAGCTAAGCTAAGTGTAAGCAATCTTGTCCCTTGGGAGTGACTCAGGCAAATGGCTGTTGTCCTGAATCCCTAAAAGAACATCTAGATTACAAATATACAATGTGTAAGAGACAGACATAATTGTAGCTCGGCACTGAGCTTAAATCTTTTGGAGACTGGAGGGTGAAGGAATGATCCCTCAGCTAAGGCTATCCTTGGTGCTGACCTTCCCTTCCCTTCCAGGCACCTGGTGATACAGCTGCTACTTTACTCCTATTCTCCACAAAGGCAGAAAGTAGAGATTCCTAGATCCTGGATCATTGCTAAATAATATATCTATGTCACATGTGAGACAGCTGTTCAATTTTCTACACCTTATTCTACACCTTTCTACACAATTTTTTACTCCACCTTAACCGCTTAAGGGGTGGTCAAAACTTAGAGCTAATCCTCCCCAATTACTGTGCTATCTCAGTGATTCTGAACTTTGAAATTCTTTTCTATGATCATAAATTCCTTCCATGTTATCTCTTTTTTTCCTTTTTCCTCCTTTAAATGTATTTTTCATCCTTAATATGACCTCCAGTTCCTTTATCTTTTCCTATTCCCCCAGGCTGTCACCCCTGCTCTTGCCTAATTTCCTGCCCTTCATGTTCTTGATACTACAGACAGCAAGTTCAGCTATATACTTTTCCTCACCCTTGAATCTCATGCACACACATCCTACTATTATTCATGTATGCCCTTCCAACTCTTAATTCCCTCCCAACTGCCACCTATTCTCCTATTCACATGAAGCTGGAGGAAGTCATGCAAACCTGCCCACTGAGGTCTCTATAAACCATTTTATTTAAATTCATCATGGCTATCCCTGAAGGAAGGCAAACTTATTTTTAATCTCAGCCCCTGTAGCAGCTGTTCCAAATCTTTTTTCATTCTCTTCAAATGCCTCCTAGAAATTGCACAAGAAATCATCCCCTCCCTCTTTCATCTTCCATTTTTTTCTTACTACAGACTCCTTTCATGCTGCTATAACCATACTCTGATTTCTGTCATCCAAAAAACAAACAAACAAACAAACAAAAAACCCCTTATTCTTGCCATATCCTCAGTCTCTATTCCATTTGTTGGTCAAGCTCCTAGAAAACATGGTCTATCTTGATCCCTCCATTTGCTTAGCACTATCTTATTTCTCTACAGAATCAGGCTTCTAACTCATCATAATGATGGGATATGGGCTGTGAACACATTCCATCCCCACCTTTGGACTTTCAACCCAGTCTCTAAACTTTCCCACACTGCCAAGTCTCAGGTATTCCCCTAAGGGACCCATACAATCCCAGAATAATTCTTTTAACTGCTCTTCCATTAAGACCCTCATGGTCTGCACCTGGCCCCATCCCAGGCTATTTGCTACTCCTTAATCCCATATAAACCCCTTCTCTGTTATTTCAGGGTCACCCCAACCTATTGGCCACTCCTAGATCACATCCAGATTTTCCCACAATCTTTCTGTATAAAAGGTCCATCTTGGCAATCATTAAATGACTCAGATTCTTAACATCTGGCCAATGGTGCAGATTCTTAAAATCTCACCCACCCCAACAGGGTTTTAATAAACCTTGTCTCTGACAAGAAGGCTGGAGTGGAATTATATTGAGGCAAATCTTGTGCAATTTGCCCTTGAATTTCAGGGTTCCCAGCACCCCTAGACTGCAACAATTCTACTAAAACTGCTCTCTCTAAGGATATTAATGACCTAAATTCAATGAAATCTGTACCATTTTTACTGATCCTGGATATTCTCTTCTCCCAAGGACTCTGTTAACACTTGCTTCTCCTCCTCTTCCTTCTACCTGACAGTTTGCTCACTGTCCATCTCCTGTTTTTGGGATGGTGGTTATTTGTTCTTCTTTCTGAAGAGGACCATGGACATCCCGGAAGTGAATTGGATTAATGGATTTAAGTGAGGGAGGGCTATTCAAGGTTACAATGATGGGGTATAGGCTCTGGGAAATCCCTTGAACTCTGACTGAATCTTCCTACTTGATGAGGCATTTGCCTGAGGCTATAAGCCTTTCATTATAGCTGGGCCCAAATCTATGTTACTCTTAGCCTAGCCTAGTGCTCCATTGTCCAGCTACTGCCCACCCTTGATCCTTTCAAAATATCTATACCCAAACCTGTTACCCCTAAACTAGCCTAGCCCTCCACTGTCTGTCATCTCCAGGTAGCCTTCAGCTATTTCCCACTCTTAATCCCTTTCCTGGAATCTGACCTCAATTCCATCAAGATCCTCCTTAGATTCTTCCTCAAGACCCTCCCCAAACCCCTCCTCTAGACCACCCCTAGATCTCTCCCACAATCTTTCTGTATATAAGATCCATTTTGCCTCCACGAAGGGACTGAGAGTAATCTAGTTCACACTCACTCTGTGTCAGACTATTCTGGTCTGCTTGTCAACAAAAGCTTCACAGATACTTAGGGTCCTCTACCCATTATGACAAATCTTTAATAAACTTTGCTTTACTTTGGCTAAGAGAATTCATTATGCAGGACCCAGCATATTGATATTTTGGGGTCTCAAGCACCCCTAACCATAAACCTCAACAATTAGCCTCACTTTCTCCTCTGGAGCCATCTGGGTCCAATGCCAGATATGTATCCAGACAACTGGAGATGATCCAGGATGCAACTGGAAATGGCCTTCCTTCCTTCCTCCCTCCCTCCCTTCCCCTACCCTCAGTCCACATACAGTATCACACCATTACCTTCCAATGCTCTCTCCAAAGGAAATGTAAATTTCAATCTCTGAAACTTTTTTCCCCTTAAAAGCCAGCCCTTACCCCCCAATCATTCTTGTGCTCATTGATTGGTCAATAATAGGTCCCAGCCCGAGTCCTACTAGGTCACTGTTTGGGCCTGGTTTGGCTCAGAATGAATGCAAATAATATAATGTCAATAAATAATGTATGTATGAAAATAAGGTAAATAAATAAATGAACTGTTTCTGTTTTGGCCAAAAGTCCTGAGGGTCTCCTCTCCCTGCTTAATTTTTTTTTTTATTTTTGACTACCTAAAGACACCATTCTCTGATTCAATTTTTATTAAGCCTTAAACACTGAATATGTGTTGCCTCACTCAAACTGAGACCTATTAAAGACAACTTAAAAAGGCAAAGGTCTCCTCACCCATCTCCTACCACCTGAGTGAAGTTATCCACTTATGTTCTATCCTTTTCCCACTTTTTTTTTCCACTTTACATTCTCCTCCAGGATGATTTCATCAACTACCACAGGTTTAACTGTCATTGTGACACAGATGACTCCCAACTCTAAATACATTTCTGATCATTCTCCTAAAGTTCCATTTTTCATTGTCAACTGCCTACCACACATTCTTCCCTCCCCACCAGATGTCCACCAGCTTTTACAACTCAACACATTCAAAACAAAATTCATCATCTTTACTTCTAATTCTGTTTCCCTTCTAAAGTTTCCTGTTTTTCATTAATGGCACTACCATCCTCCTAGTCACCAAGGCTTATAAACTTGCAGTTATCCTTAACTCCTTTTCCATCACCACCCACATTGAATTAACTGCGATCTTATGATTTTAACTCCAGAATATCTACAACATCTATGCCTTCTCTCTGTTCACTGTGATAGTAATGGCAATTAAAGATTCCCCTGTATTGGCTTGGTTTT
>NW_027187376.1:5723119-5748952 GCF_028583685.1 Petaurus breviceps papuanus
GAGGGGCTTTGTGGTGGACTTAATTAAGGTATAGCCTAGGGGTGGAGTAGTATTTAGAACAGGGACTTTGTAATTGATTGAATGATTGGAAGATCCTGGGGTGGGGTAGTACTTGGAGATTATTTAATCACACTTAGTAAATGCTGTATTTTGAATGATGTCATGTTTTAATCTTCTCTGTTCTTGGTTGGTCACTGAATAAAATGGAGAGCACCTATGCTGGTATTCTGAACCTTGGGAAGTTGCCTTTCCTTGGCATTACATTACACCCTGGTATGTTAACTATTAAAGAAACCAATGTTAAACAGCATCCCCTTTTAATTTGATTATGCAAAAGCTTCAGAACTAAAGTATTCTTAAGCTGCCTGTTATAGGGTAGGAATATTTAGGATTTTTGCTTCCAAGAAGATTGTTCTAGAAGTCACAACAAGTGAGATGGGTGTCTAAAAGGTTTTGGTCCAGGCAATGCTACAAATTGATAAAATCCATGTCTGAGGTTAACCTAAGTCTAAGACAAAGTATAATAAAATTCACGTATAGCAAAGCAGGGGAAAAATGATGAAAGGAAGTCACGATTGGATGACAGGTGGCCATGGAATAAATTCTGATAAGATTTTGCTGCTTAGGCATTTTGTACATAGACTGGTGTAAGCAATAAACCTGTTTAGATTACTTCTGAGTATCTTGTTGCTATTTACTATTTGGTTCTTTGGGAGTTTACCCATGGATCTACTCTCTCTCTCTCCTAGTTTTGCATCTCCAAACTAAATGAATCAACAACATTAGAGGGCTGGTTTGTGCAACTTATTTCTTACTGATATGTTTTATCCTTTTTAGTATTCTTTGAATCATTTAATTTGCAAAAATCTCCACTACCTCTAGATTTTGAAGATAGCATCATTCTAAAAACAAAATGTGAGATTAACACAAAGAATGCAAAACTTGGTACATATTATTGACTAAAAACCTACACGATCTTTTCATGGTTTATGAGTGCAAGGAGAATTAATAATGCTTGTCCTGAAAAGCTTATTACTCTTTGTTAGATGCATCAGCATGTGGACTAAGCTTCAGATGTACCAAATACCAAAAGCAATCAATCTAAAGTCAACATAATGAAAGCCAGAGGAACATTTATCTACATGTTTAGAAATTCAGTGGAGGGTATGAGATTGCATTGAGAAAGAGAGTCATCAAATCAGTGAGAGGCAGGGAGAAGAGCAAACAAACACATTCCCAATAGGGATTAGCACTGGTTCAGGAGGATGTTTAAACTAACCTTGGATGGAAGCAGCAGCCAGAAAGCCAATCAGTGTGACCACAACCTGTCAGGATTACATTGCCTTTAGGGATGCCCACCATCTTCCAGTGGTGATCTTCACTACAGGAAACTAAGATTTCTTTTCGAGGGTGTATGGCAACACTGCACAGGAAAGGGAGAAAAAAGAAGAAAGTATTAATGCAACATTTAGGGGTTTCAAAATGAGACCTATAAACTCAAAGCAATAATGACTGACAGGGAGGCAGAAACATGCATTCTACTCCCAGCTCTCCTGCAAATTATCAGTGTGACCTTGGGTAAGTTACAATCTATTGAGGCCTCATATACAATATTTGGGAGTTGCAGCAGATGAGCTCTCAATGTTCTTACCTGTTATAAGAGCCCATGATTTGACCAAGTAAGAAAATATAGCACATTGACCTTCCAAGTCCCTATTATACACTTCTTTTAAGGATCTTAAAATCTCAATTCCAATATGAAGTCTTTTGTCTAATCATAAATCAAGTATGTATCAAAGATTTGGAGCTATAAGGACCTTTGGGAATCATTTGGTCCAAGCCTTTTCTTTTCCAGAAGAAGGAACTGAGACCTGTGGAGGGCAAGTGATTCACCTGAAGTCACAGAAGTAATTTATTATGTTCAAGAAATACCTCAAACTTCTATCTGCATTCAGTGATTTTGTATTGGGCTAGTTGAAGAAGCATTCATATTCTTTAATATTGCAGGAAAGTTCCTTGGAGATCATAATATGCCTTAAATCAGACATCATCGACAAAAAGAACATGAATTATTATTTTTACCATAGCTCTATAATAAATATTTTAATGAAATTTTAATTCCATGTCCCAATGTCCCAATAAAGTGAAGTATGTCAAATTCAGTATTAACGCGCCACTTAAATTTACTTCCATTAATGCACAGCATACATATTTCTATGGGCAATCTCCACCCTCTACAGAAAAATAGGGAAATGAGAAAGAAACATACTAAATGATTAACATATTAACCACTCCTACTGGGATGAATTCAGAGTCATCAAAATTTTTTCAATACTGGAGTAAACATTTTCTAAAATGAGGAGCATCCAAGTTTAATATGTGCATGGGGTGACAAAGTTTGGGAGCGCTTCTTTTTAATTACTAAAGCAGTGGTTAGAAAACCTAAGTTACAATTCTAACTCAGTCATTAATTGGTAGCATGACTTTCATGTTCATTATTCCAACCTTAGTTTTTGGATCTGTGCAATGAACGGGTTAGGCTTGAAGAACTCTAAGTTCTGTATCAGTTCTAATGGTCCATGATTCATTCATGATTTCATCTATGTGAATTCTTCATCTTATCTTCACAACGTTTTCTTTGAGGGTCTTGCAGTAATAGGGCCCTCCCTCCCCACAGACAAAGAGCAGAAAAGAACCCCTACTTCTTAACCCTATCTGATCTTGAACTTGGGGGGAAAGTGCTTACAAGTGAAAATATGAATAGAAGGCCTTCAATTTCCTTGGAGCAGATAGGAAAAGAGCCATAAGTACAAGTATGGGCAGCTGCAGTTCTGTTCTCATTCCTCTTCACAATCCTGCCATCCAGATAAATTCAGGCTTTCTGTGGCAACCCCATAGCACAGCTCTTCTAGGGGCTGAGCTACCCATCAGTACAAGTGAACTCCACCCTGAAGCTAAGCAGTCTGGTTTGATAAATGTAAATTCACCTAACTGACTCTAGCTATCTAACAACACCCACATTTCCATTCTATACAGTCATCCCCCAAGGGCATCTTGCCATCCACTCCTCCACAATGCACATTTACCTCTCCTCACTCCCAGCTGCCACATTCCCTGCTCTTGGCACACAACAAAGTATCACCTTTGCTTCCTCAGCTGCTTCCGGCTCTGCTCAAAAGCCCTAAGAATGCCAGATCAAAACTCCCAGCCCTGGCCACCCACCACTCCCATAGTTTACTTGCCTCCTTCTATTAGAATGTAAACACCTTAAAGGCAGGAACTGCCTCACTTTTGTAATTGTATCCCCAGTACCTAGTAAATAATAGGCACTTAATTAATGTTTTTTTTCCTTCACTGAATTTATCATGGAAAATTTAATTGTTAAATCAGGACTTATTTCTCTATAGGCAAGCAAAAGAGCTTTGGATGTCCTCAGTAGGAAGGGTTGGAAGCATAAGCCTCAGGGCCATATACTAGGTAAGTGCAGTGGCCCCTCCTAGTGTAGGATGATTTTAGAGCTGGACAGGACCTTGAAGTCCAAGGTCTAAATCCCTTGTTTTACAAAAGAGGAAACTAAGGTAAGTTAAATGACTTGCTCAGAGTCACAAGGTAATGTTTTATTTGAATCCAAATCCAGTGCTCTGTATACCACATTTTTCACTTGATTGCATACCTCTGAATATCATGAATATCATATCTCTTTTAGAATTCCCCAAACTACCTAATTTCCCTTGCTTCTCACAATACAATATTTCTAATATTGTACAATATTAATACAATATTCCCTTTAACTACACAATTGCAGTTTTTGTTGCCTTTTTCTATGCCCAGTTTTGGACTTTTCATTTCCTTTCCCCCCTATGATTCAAATGCTACTCACCAACTTATAACACACACAATTCTGCCAATTCTTCCAGATTGAGAACTAATCTTTATAGAGTGATTTAAAATTTGCCAAGCAACAGAAACGGTCATAGATAAAGAAATGGACATGGATATGGATAGAGGCAGAGAGAGAGATACAGATATTGATATATAGACATGGATAGAGATAGAAATAGGCATAGATATAGATATAGGTATAGGCATAGAGATAGGTATGGAAAGGTATGGATAAAGATAGTGATCGATACAGATATATAGATACAGAGATACAGACAGACAGATATGAATGGAGACAGACAGATATATAGGATAAAGATAGAGATGGGGATAGATAGATATAGATAGGGATAGAGCTAAAGATAGGTATAGATACAGAGACAGATATAGGTATAGGTATAGAGATACAGATAGATGTAGATAGGTAGAGATAGAAATAGTGGTGGGCAACATCACTATAGAGTCTAGTAGTGAATTGAATACTTCAAGTTGGTTTTGTTTTTGTTTTTAGTATTTTAAGGGAAGAGAAAAACTCTGGTGAAAAAGGTTGAGTGTCTTCCCAGGTTCACAGGGGCAGTAAGTGTCAAATCCAGGATTTAGATCCATGTCTTCCTGACCCCAAATCTAACCTTCATCATGATGCTCTTGCTTTTTTGTTCCACAAAAGGAAAAGTCTAAAGTGAATTATTCACATCGCAATATCCAGGGCTGCTTTGTGACTTTTAGGAGACATATTCAGAAACGGAATTTATTGCAGCTGAAACTGAGTGCGTTTATAGGACTTAATTGGAAGAAAAATACGGGATAGGTAAAACATATCAGATTGAAATGAATTCTGTATAGAAACACATATAATAAGGCCAACAAAATCCTTGCTGCTAATGAGTGTGATATATGTTGCTTTGCAGTGTTCTTGGCAGACAGATACACATTTGACTAGATGATAAATTAGTCCCTTTAGTAAAGATAACAAAAATCATTGGTGGCTTTAAGAAGTTTGAAAGATAACTTTTAAAAATGTCTTATGTGAGATGCATTGTTGGTTAAGAAATAAATACAAATGCAAGGCCATTTTGGAAGATTCTTTCCAAAATCTCTTCATGTACACTAATCTTCAAAATCTCCTTTAGTACTCCCCAAGCTACCTAATTTATCTTGCTTCTCACTTTCCAATAAAATATTTTCTGCAAGTATTCAACTATAGTTTTTGTTGTCTTGCTCTATTCCTGATTTTGGACTTTTCATATCTGTTTCCCCCTATGCTTCAAATGGCACTCACCAATTTAGAACACCCAATTTTTCCAAGAACTCTAATACAAACCAAAGAGCCCCAGGCCTCAAGGACCTGACATTCTACTGGGGTGATGCAACATGTATTCAAATAAGTAACCAAAAGGTCATTTGAAGGAGGAAAAAGTACTAATATGTGGAGACCCAGGGAAGATACCACAGAATTTATATAAAACATACAAAAGAACCCTTTTATGACTACAGCTTCAGGGGGAATGTTTCCCTGCTAGTAAGTATAGACAAATAGTGACTATGATGTCCAGCTGGACACAAACAGCAAGTCATTGACTAGTAAACATGACTAACATTGTTGAGTACCTTCCACATTCACAACATAATTCTAGTTGATAATGAGGCACAAGAAATGGAAAACATATTTCATTTCTTTAGGAAATATATAATCTAGGAGGCAGCTAAGTAGCACAGTTCAAATCCGGCCTCAGACACTTGACACTTAACTAGCTGTGTGACCTTGGGGAAGTCACTTAATCCTGATTGTCTCACCTCCCCCATACAAAAAATAGAAATACATAATCTAGATGCAAAAATAAGATATACATACATACATACATACATGAAGCAACTTGAGAACAACTATCTAATCCCATAAAAATACAAGATGCTTAGCGAATACAGATTAAAGGAGTTACAGTAGAGTTTACAGAGAAAGCTTCCTGAGACCAATATGTTTCTAACCAGTTCTAGAAAGTTATACTGCATAGGACATTCCAGAAATGACAGATGATTAAAATAAATCTAGCTTTGCCACTTCCCTCCTGAATGACAATAGGCAAATCACTTAATCCCACTGAAATTTGGTTTCCTTATGTGTAAAATGAGGAATAGATGACCTGTAAGGTCATTTCTAGGTCTAAATCTATTATCCAGTGACTAGAGGTATAAGCTGGGGATCATAAACTTTTTATTAAAATATTTTATAACATTTCAATATAATTAATTTCTTTTCTAATCCCATGTATTTTATGTATTTAAAAACAATCTGAGAAAGGGTTCATAGGCCATAACACAAAATGTAAAGACATCTGATAGAGAGACTGAGTACAAGTTATAAAAGGGTGACATCAAGGGTATAAATTTGATTGGATCCAAACTGGAAAGAAGAGGTTGGAGGCAGAGCAGTATCTGTCTTAGTGCCTATCAATATATCCAAAGCGGTACATAAATTGATTATGAAATTTATTTTGGTTCAAATCTTTATTCTGAATGTTCATTTAGTAAATTTCTAAATGTACAAGGTGACAACTTGTTTCAGGAAAATGAAACCATACTTTACATTATCTGATATAGAGTTTACTGAAAATGATCACACAAAAGCATTCTAAGAAACGTATCCTGTAAACTATGAGGTTAGGTATTTCGACTTAGATTTCCCCTCCTACCTAACAGCATTTTAAAATAGTAAAACTCTGTAATCTTTGAAAGACCAACTGACTGATTCAATAAATGAATGAGTGAAGGTCAGGAAGCTTACAATCCATTGTTTAAGTAATTTTATGTTAGAGAAGAAAATAAACTCAATCACACTAGAAATCTGTGAAACCACTTCTGAGAATAAAAGATGCATCATATACAAAATTCCAATGCCTCCTTTTTGTTGTTGATGACGATGATGGTGAACGTGTTTCCTCCACTAAAAAACATACCTTTTGCCTTCTTCTATTACCTCAATAGATTTGAAGCTCCACTCCACTCCAGATCAAAGAAAGGCAATCAGGAAGCATTAAGAGATGGCTATCAGAGCACTTCACACTTCATTAGAAAACTATAAAAACAATTACTGGATCTTTAGGGGCATTTTAAAAGGAGTTTCAATATAGATAGAACAGATGAGCTAAAGATTCTCCTGACAGCTCACCCTCTCTCTTCTCTCAATACTTAACTAGTCAAAATACTAAGAAAGATAGTATGGCACAATGGAAAGGTTTGAATTCTGGCTCTTCTATTTATAAACTTTATAATTCTGAGCAAATTTTTTATCTTTATGGGAAGCAAATTCCAATATGGTGTAGATAACGGGATCTCTAAGGCAATTTCTATATCTCAATCTATGTGATCCTAAGTCATCAGCATACTTAAACATTTCTGATGATTCTCTTACTTCAGTGCTATACTAGATACTATACAAAGTGTATTAAATTAAATCTCTAGCCTTTGGTAGTGTTGTCAGTTGAAAACTACAGTACAGTAACATTCTGCAAACAAACAAACAAACAAAAAGACTAGTCCAGGAAAAGCTATTTTGGCTCCTTCTGGAGGACCAGCGATTCTCCAGAATGTCAAAAGGTTGCTCTAACAGCAATCTCAAGTTCAGTTCTCTTCTGAATGAAACTGATGGGCTATTAAAATGCTTTATATGTTTCTATAATTATTTATGGGATCTTGTGAATCTTTTGTATCTTCTACAATTTCTGTGGAATGAATTAGAGACTCCCATCCATCATGATTGATGGAAGCTGGAACTCTGGTGCCTATATTTGGGGAAACATTCTTGTGAGTCAAATGTTTTAAATACTTTAAGAGATTTTCCTGGGACCATAGAGGTAATATGACAAAGAAAGAAAATAAGCCTTGGGTTTTAGCCCTCAATATCTACGTGAAGCCAGTGTTTAACACTTCTCTTTAGCATTTAAAGTTTTGGGTTTTTTTTAACCATCTGGCTCTAGTCTATTTTTCCAGACTGACACAAAATGCTCCCCTAAACACACTTTACATCTAGGCCAAACTCATCTGCTTGCTATTCCCCATATATGACATTATACCTCCTGTTGTACAAGCTGTCTCCCATGCCTGGAGATGCTCCATCTTCTCACCTCTCCTTGGAATCTCTCCCTTCAGGGCACTGCTCAATTACCATCTCCTATATACCTTTCCTGATTCCCCTATTATTGCCTCCTCCACAAATTAATTTGTATTTCTTTTGTATTTATCTTTATTTCCATTTTTTTATTTTGTTCTTCCCCTACCCCCACCTCCTCTGTATGCTACAAGATCCTTTCGTACAGACACTGCCTTGCTTTTGTTCATATCTATGAGCTTTGCACAGAGCAGGTACTTTATAAGTAATTATTGGATTGAATAAAAGTACAACAATTTAAACATACAGAAGATGCAAACATTTGGTAATTTTATTTAACTCACCTAATTCTATATGCATGTTTTCTGCCCCCAATTTTGTGACCATTTATATTTTACACAGTAGGTTACAAAAATCACTATAGTCCTTTCTGCAGTTGGCACTAGCAAACTTGACATTTGTTAAGCTTCACTATCATCAGATTTAGAGCTAGAACTGACCTCAAGTTATCTAGTTTAATCCTTTCACTTCACAGACAAGGAAACTGAAGCCACAAAAATTAACAAATTTGCCTATAGTCACACATGGAATATCAACGGTGCAGGATTTAAACCCATGTTCTCTGGCTCCAAAAACCAAATGTTTTCTATTTTTAGTGAGGATTTCAATGAAAGTTTCTATTCATTTTTTTTTCTTTTTTTCTGGATGAAGTCATTAGGGAAGAAGACCGAGCTCGATTCCTCCTCCTGTCCTGTCCCTGATATGGTGGTAATAATCCCCATGGTTTGAGATGCCCTGAAACTGATTACATTTTTACCCTATCAGCAAAGAAGTTTGTTTGTTTGTTTTAAATATAATACCCTGCAGGCTGCCAAGGACTCCAAGACATTTGTGAAGAATGCTTCATGAATGGGCAGCATTATTATTATATTATCTAACATTACATCATTCAAAACCCCCTGCCTACGTCATAGGATAGCATCAAAAGAGAGCATAACTGCATGTTAACATGTTCTAAAAACTGTAAGTTATTATGACCATATTGTACTTAGTGCTATGGGGCTTCTGTGATTGCAATCGCATAGGTAGTGTTATCAAATCCAAACACAACCATCCTGATACCCCACCATGCCTGTACTTCATGTATGATTCTCATTGATGTCTCCCTATAAAGTTGCCATAAGAGATCTGCTCAATATGCTGGAGAGTTGTTCTCTTTTTCTTTAAGGACCTCAGGACATCAAAGAGAGGTCTGCTATAGATCACACCAACTCTGTGACACAGTGTAGAGAGCATATGACTTCAAGACACAAGGACATGAGTTCAAACCTCCTCTCTTACAACTGCCTAGCTGGGTGACCATAGGCAAATCACTTAACCTTTTTTAGCCTCAGTTTTCTTATCCATATTTTTTGCTGTTATCATTTTCTGTCATGTCCAACTCTTTATCACCTCATTTGGGGTTTTCTTGGCAAAGATACTGGATACTGGATTTCCTTCTCCAGCTCATTTTACAGATGAGGAAACTGAGGCAAACAGGGTTAAGTGCCTTGCCCAGGTTCACACAGCTAGTAAATGTCTGAGGACAAATGTGGACTCAGAAATACGATTCTTCTTTATTATAGGCCCTGTGCTCAATTCACTTTGCCATGAGAATAATAAAAGCAGTTAGTACACAGGGTTACCATGAGGATTAAATGGGATCACATGTGTATAAAACATCTTGTAAGCCTCATTGCTGCTCTATGATTTTCTGGTTTCTGATTTCCTCTGTTCTATTCTTCCTACACTACAGATTCTCTTTATGCCTTTTAGATAAACTCAGATAGTTTCCCTCCTCCTTTCTTCTTCAGTTTAAAAGGAATGATCATATCACAAGACTTCTGGCATTTTCCTTTCAACCATTGCTTGTTAGGTACATTTTGTCCCTGATCAAGAACTCCTATTTTAAATCATATTCCAGAAATTCCAAGCCTAGTCTCTCATACCTTCTTACTAACTAGAGTGTCATTTCCCAAATTTGCATGGAAGGAGTCATATTCCTATATAATACTGCTACATAACTTTCTTTTGGTTTTGAACTAATGTCATGTTGATAAAAATAAACATTGATGGGGGCTCTGTGGATTTGATGCAGTGATGACCCACAGAATTCATTGAACCTGGAGTACTTTTTCTAGAGGTCAATGTGTGAGAGAAGCTAATCCAGGGACTTAAAAAAATGATCTTAGAGAATAGGAAGCCTGCCACAAAATAGGAGAGGGACAAATATTGTCCCATTTTTAAGGGATGAGAGTAATATACACAAATTCATCACAAAAATACAGAATAGTTTCATCAAGTTAATTTCAGATTAGCCTCATTTCCTTTGCTGACAGTATTGCTAGATTGGGACAGTTGATCAGTGCATGATTTTAGTTATAGTTCTCCTAGATTTTACAGTGACATCTGATAATATTTCTCATGCTACCTGAAGAGTAGCCATTAGCACTTGATGTCAATTTAGCAATGTCTTTAGTTGCTTTTCCCAGGAATCTGCACTTGACCTTAAAGAGTCTGATATTAAGCAGTGGAGACAAGATGGTATAGTACGGGCTGGGACCCACCTTAATTCTCCCAACATTCCTCTTAAAAAAACCCACAAAATCCTTAATGCCTCAAAAGCCAGCAGAAGGTCAGAGAGATGCATTTTTCCAGTCTAAGATATCTCAAGAGGTATGCAAGGGAGGTCTGTAACACTGGGGTATTACAGATGGGTTCCAATCATTTCTGATGTAAAAACCAGAACTGAATGAATTTTCAACAAACAGAAGACTTAACAGAAACATTAAAAGGTGAACACGAAAGAATAATCATGGGGCAGCTAGGTGGCACAGCAGATAGATCACTGGCCATAGCTGTGTGACCTGGGCAAGTCACTTAACCCTGATGGCCTCCAAAAAAAAGAAAGAAAGGAAAGAAGTGTAATCATAAGAGACTCAATAGAGTTAAACAATTTGCAGTCCAAAATGGGAAGAAGATACATATAACTCCTAAGGACTATTAGGGCAGTTAGAAATAGCCTCCATAGACAGAGGGCATGGATGTGAGTCTATTATATTGGGACAATCTCCAAAAAAGAAATGTAGAGGTGAGAAAGAGGGATGTACTGGGAGAAGGGGGAAGGGAGAAGTAGAACACTGCTCACATAAAGGAGCAATACAAGGGAGAACCTTTATTTTGGAGGAGAAAATGGGTGAAGGATGGCGAGCAATGCTTGACGCTCCCTCTCATCAGAACTGATTCAAAGCAGGAAGTGTATGTACACACACACACAGACACACACACACACACACACACACACACACACGGTTGGGTATAGAAATCCATCTTACTCAATAGAGAGAAAGGAGGGGAAGGGCATGACAGACATGGGGGGGGGGTGATAAGGAAAACAGCAGATAGAGGGAGACTGTGGTCAGAAGTAAGACAGACTTCTGAGAATGTCCAGGATCAAAACAGACAAAGAAGCATAAACGAAGAAAATCAGATGCAGAGAAATACAGATAGTCAGTTAGTGATCATAACCATGAATGGGATGAGCTAACCCAGAGAACAGAAGTGTGTGTGTCTGTGTGTCTGTGCACATGAATTCATATTCATGTATTTATGTAGATATACATAAATATATGCATATATACACATGTGTCTATACACACATTCATTTATACATACATAGGGGCAGCTAGGTGGTGCTGTGGATAGAACACTGGGCTTGGAAAAAGGAAGATTCCTCTTCGTGAGTTCAAATCCAGCTTCAAATACTTACTAGCTCTTATGACTTGCTTGCTTGAGTTCCTCACCTATAAAATAATCTGGACAAAGAAATGGCCAACTACTCTGGTATCTTTGCCATGAATAACCCAAATGGGGCTGACAAAGAGTCAGATACAACTGAAAAGCAGTATATGTGTATGTATAAGGGATGTGTGTATATGCATATGTATACATGTGTATACATATGCTATATGTATGGGTGTGTGTGTATATATACATATATGCACATATACATATATGAAGCACAGATCTTGAAATAAATTTATAATCATCCAAAAGAAGAAACTAAGTCCCACTCTTTGAGGGTAAGGGGACTAAGAAATCAAGATGACTACTCTCATAGTTACCAATGTATCTAACAAAATCTTCCTAATACCTTAAATGCTGAATACTTTAATGCTACATAGCTTTATACACACTGTCTCATGATGTGAAATTACTGTAGTATGTTATGGTTTTACAAGTTTAAAAAGTTACATTATATAGTTTGTGCTGTTAAGAAATCCATTTAAATAATAAAGTTTATTTGGTTATTTCATGTTTCAGCAGTTTAGAAGAACTCTGCGTTGCTCTGAATATAAAATGTCTCATTTCTATCTTCTTTAGTGTACTGGTAATTGAAAATCGACGCTTTTGTAAGATAAAGCAAAAATTCGTATGCTAAGGATTATGAAACAATGACATGGACTATTGATAGAAGCAGGAGAATCTGTTTTCCTATAATAATAGTAATAATAATAACAATAACAATAGTAATAATAGCTGACATTTATATAGAATTTAAAGGTTTACAAAGCACTTTAATGACATTCTCTCATTTGACCCTTACAATCATCCTGTTAGATAGGATTATTATTCATGTAATTTTGGGGGCAGCTAGATGGCACAGTGAATAGAGCACCGGCCCTGTAGCCAGGAGGACCTGAGGTCAAATCTGACCTCAGACATTTGACACACAATTACTAGCCATGTGACTTTGGGCAAGTCACTTAACCCCAACTGCCCTCCAAAAAGAAAAAAAAAAAGAAATTGTGGTGCAAAGTTTAAGTGACTTGCCTTGTGATCACATAGTTGGATCAAAGGGAGAATTTCAACAGAGGCCTTCCTGATTCCAAGTATAACAGTGGCCTGGCAAATGAGAAATCCATCCTCAGAGTATGCCCAGCACATTCTGCCCACTGTTAACCCACACAGAAGAGGTGGGGAATCTCACTTCCAGAAAGGCATGATAAAAGATAATCAAAGATCCTGCATCCTGATCTGGAGAACGCTCAGATATTCTGAAATTGATTCCAATCTGACGATCCCACGGTGAGAAAACAGATTGTTGACTGGCCGTTGAACCCAAAATGAAATTCATTCTAAAGGCACTCCACAGTCAATTCAACTGTTCTTTCCCCCCTTTTTAGCCTTGTTGTATTGAAGAGAGAGCCATGCTGTAAAAGCCACTGAAGTTGGAAGAGCCTCAGTCATCCCCCCAAACCAACACGTCATCCATGAATGACAGGCCTCTGTTCTTTCCCTCTTCACATTTGTCCTTTCCTATTTTCAAATGAAGCAGTACTGAAGACAGATCATGCCTTATAAGTCTCTGAAGATCAGGACAGTTAAGATGCCAGAGATCCAGGAGCCAGAATCTATTTGACTTTTGGCCAGCTTTTGAGGTTTGAAGCCCTCGGTAACCTGTTAGACCCAATTTAGATCCAAGGAAGCCAAGGCAGAGCAATGGTGATCTATCACTTATGCCTTTTCAGAAGTGATTTTGATGGGATACATTTTTTAGGAGTCATACTTAATTTAATCCTACTCTAATCAGAGATCAAGAGAGTAAAGGGGAGTTTGCACTTCAAAGTTTTTATGGTAATTTTTTTAAACTTCTGTTTTTGCTGTATTCTCCTCAATAAATAAGTAGCCTTTTGTAAAATCTAATTGATCCTAGCTGTTTAAATGAAACTGAATGCTAATCAATGATAGTTGATAGTTAATATTGGGGAAAACATACTGGGATGAATATGTCTGAGGCCCAAGGGGGAAATGAAACTAATCTCCTTCTGGGGGACCTGCTAGTTTACATGTTAGTTGGGAGAGTAAACTTCAAATCCTTCTACATAAAGTCTGGCACTCTATATTTAATGATAAATTATTTTCCTCCCTTAAGAGGTGCTTTAAATGCAATACTTTCTGGTCACAAAAGGTTAGAGTAAATGATTTTGAGACATCACACATAATCTTACGACTTTATTATTACTAACCTGCCAATCTGAAGATACTACAGAATTCTAATATGAACAAAGCAGAGTGACAATAACCATAGGAGAAAGAGGAAGGAGAGACAGAAGGAAGAGGTGGAGAAGGCAGAAGAGGAGAGGAAGGTCCTCCAGATTTTCCTATTTGTGAATGACATTGTTTTACTTAAATGAAACTCTGAAACATTTCAGAGACTTATAAATAAAATCCACAATGACTCTAAGGCATTTGGCCTAACTTTATACACAGGAAGAAAAAAGGTAGATGCCTGTTGCTCAGAAAAAGGTGCAGTTGAAATGGAAAATCTATAGAGTTGGTTGTTTAGGTAGATAGACAGATAGATATATAAATGGATATAGGTATCTATACATATGAATATATGTATATATTTACACATGTATTGATATATGTCTATAAACACAGTAATGTTAATATGTGAATTACTTAAGTAAAATTTTAATGGTTTCATTTCATTTTATAACATCAGAGTGTGTGTGTGTGTGTGTTGCTTCTACTGATATTAGGTTGACTCAGAACATCTAACCTTGACTACATGAAACACAATTGAGCCAATTTCCTCACCTTTGATTATATTTCAGTGTAGTTGAGTCCTAGGTTTTGTATCAAATGTGTTTCATTACTCTTTTTTTATATTTTTAGATTTGTGGCTATTAAGAAAGGCAGTTGTAACTTTCAAAAAGCATACTTCCATAATTGTTAAAAATATTGAAGAGGCTGTTGGTGTGAAGATGTTAAACATTTCAAGGATCATTTAAGCCCACACTGAAACAAGATCAATTAAACTTAAGCAAACAGACAAGTGTGGTCAAAAGTGGAAAAAAAAAAACAATAACTGACAAAGTATCTCTTTAAAATACCCTAATTAATCCTTGAAATATTAGCATGGATCTTCAGAGGGGCCAGGTCATGCTGAGCTTTACATTAGCCATGTTTAAAGTCAATAGGAAATATAAAAACTCTTTAATGGTAAAGAAATCAGTTCGTGGGTTTCCCTCTTGCAGCATATGTAAAGTTGCTGGTTGGAAGGAGTTGAAGAATTAGAAATTTCACTGTAAAACTTTTGTTTCCAAAAGAAGTCAAGATATTTTGGAAGAATTTAATCTACAATGTCTAATGGGGGAATTTATTGTTATTAAAATATTTTGTTTCCAGGTAAGAATGAAAAGACAATAGAACTTATAGACTTCAAAATAAAAAGAAACAATCATCAAAACCATTTGGGACTGGTTAAAAATGGAAACGTATATCAATGGAATAGATTAGATAAAAGAGAAATAAAAATTACACAAGCATTAACCCCATATTCAATCAACATAAATGACCAAACAAAAAAACAACCTATTTGATTAAAAAAAAAAACTTCTAGAAGAATTGGAAAGCAGTTTGGTAGAAATTAAGTTTAGACAAGCATCTTAGTTCAATTTTATTAAAAATGCAAAATAAACATGTGATATGTATATTAAAGATCATACCATAAAATACTAGAATACAAGCAGATATTATGCCTTTTCACAACTATACATAGTTAATTCTTAATAAATAAGGCATAGATACAATTTAAAAAGGATAAAAGATATAATTTTATTATATTAAATTAAAAGCTTCCACACAAACAAAATGAATGCATCTAGGATAAGAAAGAATGCTGTTAAATGGTAAAAAAAAAAAAAAAAAAAAAAAACTAGGGGGTGGCTAGGTGGCTCAGTGAATAGAGAACCGGTCCTGGCGTCAGGAGGACCTGAGTTCAAATCTGACCTCAAACACAACACAAAAACTAGCCATGTGACCTTGGGCAAGTCACTTAACCCCACTTGCCCTCCAAAAAGCAAAAAAAAAAAAAGGAAAAAACACCTTTTTATCAAATATCTCAGACATGTGTGTATATCAAAGACTTACAGGCAACACACAGAAATACATACAACCAAAAGCTATTTCCCAAAAGATAAGTGGTCAGACTGAGAATAAACAGCATTAAAAAGAAGAATTAAAAATTATTCCCAAGCATATAAAATGCTATAAATCTCAAACTAACAAGAGAAATGCAAATAAAAACTCAAGGTTTTACCTTACACTTAGCAAATTCACAAAGATGACAAAAGATAGGAATAACCAATTTGGAAGAGTTGTGGAAATAATAGCATAATCAGGGGTTACTTTTGGAACTGTTATGAGTTTCCCAGGTAATATTTCAGTTAACAAGATACAGAGGGTTTCTAAAAGCAATAAATTCACTAGCTCTTTCAAAATACTATTTAGAATTAAATTCTTAGGTTTGTTTTAATTATAAAATGCTACAGGATTATACCATATTATTATATGATAATACTGATGACATTAAATTGGATTTTTAGAAGTCATTGACCCATTCAATAGAGTTGAAATTAAACCTGCTAATCTGTAGGAAAAGTAAATATTTTTAAGTAATTAAAAAATTTTCTTCCATGTAAATGTTGAATTGTATTCACCAAAAGCAACTAAGGCACTTGGGAAAGCTTTCTTTAATAGGTCACTAGAGTGGCAATTAGTACACTAAGGGAAACTGGAATAGGTCACTAGCGTGGCAATTAGCACACTAAGGGAAACTGGCTCTCAGTGTATGGTTTCTTTCTTCAATTTTTCACCATGTATAGTTGGTTAGATGATTATACAACTAGGACTGGGATCATAGATAGAGAGTTGAAGTTAATCACAGAAGTCTTTTAATTCAACTACCTTATTTTACATATGAGGATGCTGAAAGCCTAGGAGGCTGTGATTTGCCTAGACTGGGAAGAGAGATTTCAACCCAAGTTTTCTAGTTGCAAAGCCAATGGTCTGTCCATTGTACTGAACTTTTCTTTGGAGCTAAAAAATAAATTTTATCTCCACTCAAAGTAAGAAAAGGTCCTAGTAAAAATTTTAAAATTAGTTTTACTGCTTTTAAGAGCATCTATCGGAAAAAGAAACATTTCATTTGCAATTAGACATAACTACAAATGTCTTTTAATCCATAGAAAATAATGAAGTCACATAGCTATCACTTCACTATAGAGTATTTTTTGTTTGTGACCAAATTTTATTCATAATTACAGACCACGGGGTTTCCTCCTCTAAGCCTCATGTTCCATTCCAAACAAAATCAAACCCAGTCAGCATTTATTAAGAATCTTTTAAGGGCAAGACTTTCTACTAGGCAAAAGAGATTCCTTCCACCTCCTCCTCCTGCCTCTGCCCACTCTCTACTTTCCAGTACTGGAAGTAAAACCAAGTCAATACTGCCATTGCTACCAGAAAGAGTTTACTAATAAACTCACGGGAGTTCTCAGTCATCTCTCTCAATTTCACAAATAAAAATACCCCTCTATATAAATTGTCTCCTCCTATTATTATAATACAAACCCCTTGAGGGCAAAGACTGGTTTACTTTTGTATTTGTATATTCAGTGCGACCTACACTGGGGATACCATAAGTTCTTAATATATGCTTCTTCATTCATTACTCAAATCCTCAAATGAATCTTTGATCTCATTGCTATCAATATTCCCTCCACTAATATAGAATGCAACCTCTCCACTTAACATTTATCCCTTATAGATTTCATCTTTTTAATTCAGCCCCATGTTAGTCATGATCTTTTTGAAGCCTTACTCCATAATCCTATGTCTTACTCATTCTTCTCCATTTTGTTTTATGTGAAAATATAATAAGCATGTCATTTATACCTTCAAGCCACTCATAACAATGTTGAACAACACAGGGCAAGGACAGATCCCTGGGGCATTCCACTAGAACTTGCCCTCCAAACCAACATTTTTCTAATCACAACTACTCCTTGGATCTTTTCATTCAATCACTTCTTGATTGACCTAAATATAATAGCCTTCCAAGTCCCTCTTCTTCCAAGTTGCAGGATTATTTTATCTGCTAGAGTTAAAATTGACACAAAACAAATCCTGCCAGTCTGCCTTCTTTATACTGTCCATTGGAATGGTCTTATTTACTCTGAGCAGTGCTAAGACTGCTTTGATATTTCTTATGCCCTTAATCTAGTTTTTAAAAGCTTATTGTCCTCCTTAGTGGGTTGAGCAATCTGGTCACTATTCATAATTACTATAATATTCTTTTGTATTCATTCTGTTTCCTGATCTAGTTCTCATATGTCTTTTAAGAATTTAAGTTGTATAAAGAAGGTTCATTTTATTTTCCAGTAGAAGACAGTCTTATATAAATATCTATTTATCTTGTACATATATAACTGTCAATAAAATGTCTTCTCCCCAATTAGAATGCAAGCTCCTTGAGAGCAAGGACTGTGTTTTCACCATGTTTGTATCCCCAATACTTGCATAGGGTTTTACACATTGAAAGTATTTAACAAATGCTTGCAGACTTCAAATTGTTCAGTAGTTTTCAGTTATGACTGATTCTTTATGACCCCATTTGGAGTTTTCTTGGCAAAGATAATAGAGTAGCTTGCCATTTCCTTCTCCAACTCATTTTTACAGATGAGGAAACTGAAGCAAACTTAATTTGTTTACCCATGGTCACAAAGAGAGTAAGTATCTAAGACCAGTTTTGAGCTAAGTCTTAATGACTTCAGATCCAACACTCTATTCACTGTGCTATCTAGCTGCCCACTTGTAGACAACTTCATAGCTAAAAGCATTGAGTGCTTCTTCTCATTTCTTTCTTTCCCTGATTTCCATAATTTTATCCTTCAATTTTTTGACCCAGGTTAGAATTCTCCTTTACTTCTCTCCTTACCCCCAAAATTTCATTCTTTAAAAGAACCATTTTTTCTCCCTTACATCCTGGAAAGCAGAAAAGTGCTATTCTGGCCTTTTTTCCTCTATTTGGGAGGTCACCTTGTATATTGTACATAGCTAGCTGTTTTTTGCATGGGCCAAAAAAGAAATGTGGTATTATTTGTCAAGTGACTAAAATTTTTCTTTGTACTGCATATTTGCTAAAAGTAAAATCATTATTTTTTTTCATTATTATGGCTAACAATGCCTAAAAAGGGAATATTCACATTTATATTAAGCAACAATAGTTAATAGATAGCTGTACATACTATCAGTCTCACAATAATAGTACTTCAAATCTTATCCTTGCCCTACTTCCAAAATATGTTCAATTCAATTGTGCTACAAGATAAATATCAGCCTTTAGGGCCACTGGTATTTTCTTCATTTTATCTCTAGAAATAAAAGATACTTTTATAGAATTTTCTTTCATTGAAATTCTTTTTTCTTACAAATAAAAGACATATTTTCAATGTTTTTTTTCAGTTCACACTCACTGTGATTGGAATGATTAACTGTGCTGAAAGTTAGCATTCTTGAATATTTTGGGGATCTGTGTTCTCATCAATTTGGGTATCCTCTCCCAATAAGGCAGACCACAATCTATTCCTTCTCTGTAATACTAGGTGACAGTTCTCCATGTCCTCCCATGAATTTTCCATAAGGGGATCACTTTATTGCTGTGATCTTCCTATAGATCTCTTGTGTGGGTATCAATAGAGCATGTGGACTGTTCACCTATTATCCCTCACCACTCATACTGGAAAACTAACGAACACCGGCCTGAAACAGCCTACCAAACAGAATGAATCCTATCTCTGATAAATCAGACTTTGTTTTGAGCTCTTTCATTTCAGTTTTTAAAACTTGGTCTCCATAGCACCATATCAGCAACCTATTTTTATAAGTAATCTGAATTAACCTTTTTTGTTCTAAAAATCTTTAAATTGCTAACAATTCCAAAACATTTTGAGGTAAGTATCAAAAGACTTACTGCAAGATCAGATCTAACTAAAACCCTGAATCTTTATACAGAACACTTTTCAAAATTCACCTATATTTTTCTTCTCTATAATTTATTTTTCTGTGTCTTTCAGGACAGGATTCTTTTCATGTTCATTGTCCATTTCTTTATACCAATTAATATTATTTTAATTAATGTTCCACTTTTTTCTTCTATCCTGTTTCTCCCATCAATATTCATATAAATTATAAATTTAAAATAAGATAAGCTACATTTATCTAAATGAACTTCATTTTCTACTTATATAAAACAAACATGTTTTAAGTATCTTCTATGCCAGAAGGAGACTAAATGAAAGCAATATAAATAATGTGAAATGATTAAGGCATAACTATGAAAGCACATTTATAAAAGTAACTATAATAACCCCTTACCCCAGAATTGACATCTCTTAGAAACGAGCTTAATTAGTATTTGCTAACATTTTGATAGGGAGGTCATAGTTGAGGTTTCAGTAAGGGTAGAAGAAAGTAGTAGGAGTGGAGACAAGGAAACTCAGGAAGAAGAGGGTCTTTAAAGCCTTCATCTCTTTTTTGGGTTATGATGACCAATGCTGGGGTTTCTGACAGGAGAAGTGGATAATAGTGGCCCTGGTAAGTATACAAATTTGTCAAAATATTGACCAGTGTAAAAACAGCTAGTTCAATTTTAGGAATTTAACTGGCATAAATATGTAACCCAAAGAATGTCTTTGTGTAAGGATAGTGTTTGCCCGAGAGCCAAGTAAAGCTCAGGGGACAAGGCTGGGCAGTGCTAGTTTGTGGGTCTTAGAATCCTCTTCTTGCTAACATTAATTGCCCTGCTCTCAACACATAAGTCAGGGAAATTGTCAAACATGCCTCGCCAGGGTTTTCTGCTTTTCTGACCCATTGTCATCTAGTTGCAGTGATGATAATAACAGCTTGCCTAAAAAAGAGGGGGGGCGGAGAGATTTTAGTGGTTTGCAAGATCTATATGAGTCAAAAGTGTGATGCAGTAACCAAAAAACGAATGTGATTTTGGGCTCCATTGATATACTTGCTTGGACTTAGAAGAGTTCTCTGGTATTCTGTCCCAATCAAATAGGCAATCTGTAGCACTGGGTTCAGTTCTGGGCACTGGCATTTGAGACAGACATTGATAAGATGGAGAGTGTTCCGAGTGGGTCAACCTGGATATCAAAAGGCCTTGGAATACATGTCAAACAGATATCTATTGAAGCAACCTGAAGAAGAGAGGAAAGAGTGTGCATCTACTAGAGTTTTGTACATATCTGATTATGCTGTTTCCTATTAGTCAACCAGATAGCTAGAGGTCACTTCCAACTCAGGAACTGTGAGTCTATTGATAAGTCACTTTTGTCCAGGTTTTTAAGGTTAAAAAATGTTTTCCTCAAAACAATCCAACAAGGTGGGTGTTACATGTTATTCATTCCATTATTTTTAAGAGAGAAAAGAAACTGAAATTAAATATGACTAAATGGTTTTAAGATTCTGTCATACAGTGTCCTACCCTCTTCATCCTCATTGCTAGCTGTCTTCTCACTATGGAGAAACATTCACCCAGAGGATCCAGTCTCAGATGCGTGACTACCTGCATGAAGTATTATGTCAAGAGAGACCCCAATCATACTTCACTTCACAGGCAGCTAGGTAGAGGTATGATGGAGAGAGCACTGGGCCTGCATTAAGGAAGAATCTGAATTGAAATATGACCTCAGGCTTAACTCTGTCAGACTTACCAGGCAAATCATTTCACCTCTGCCTGACTCAGTTTCCTAAATTGTATAAAGGTGATAATAACACTGACTTCATAGGACTATTGTGAGGAACAAATGAGATATTTGTAAAGTGCTTAGGCACAGTGTCTGGCACATAGCTCCAGTTTAATACATGCTTATTTCTTTCTCTACCCCTTCTACTTAAGATGCTTCCCTAGATGTCTTCTCACCAACCACCTTGTTCCCTCATCCATTCTTTGCAGCTTTCTTTTGTGTTTGAAATTGATTGTGTGACATGGGAGACACTGGCACAGGACCACTCAGCATGGCTTGCCCACATCACAGGAAGTGCTGTGCTCTATGGGCAAAGCAGCATTGAAACTACTCAAAGGAAATGCAAGACATACAAATTTAGAGAATCCACCCCAAATGTTCCCAAGGGGTTATTTGTGCCTGATCTGTGGAAGAGCATTCTGAGTTCATATTGGTCTGATAAGTCATAGTAAAATGCTCTGAAATTTTACTCTACCATAATGATGGAGGATTTCTGGTCAGGTTGGAGTAGAAGGCTCTGAGATCCTTTCTGACATTGAGATTCTATGATGTACTCATGGTCACAGGATTAGTGATTATCAGTATCAGGATTGGAACTCGGGATTTTTGAACCCTACCTCTTTTCACTACATCATAAAATTCCTCAGAGTTCATAGAAGCTGAACATATGATGAGACCCATGACTTAGAAAGACCATTTGGGCAACTATTTCTAGGATGAAATTTAGAAGAGAGACCAGAAAACAGGGAACCAATTAGAAACCAATGGCAATAGTTCAAAAGCAAGATGATGAAAGCCTGGATGAGTGGTTGTGACTATATATGAATGGAGAGAAAAGCCATGGTTATGACACATGTGGGGGTAGGATTGATAGGAATTTATAACTTACTGGATTTGAGGTGGTAGTTTAGGGAGAGAGGCATCAAGGACATAGTCCTGAGTAACTGGAGGGGTGACAGTGAGCACAAAGAACTAGAAAGATGTCATTAGGGTCACATTTGATGGCTGCAACAAATACTTTCACATAGAGTCAGTATTGTCTGAAGGTTGAGCTTGGAATCAGTACAGAGAGGTGGACAATAAATGCAAACCAAGGGTTTCTGGGCATGTGGGAAGAAGGTGGTGATGCAAAGCATTTTATCAGTGATTGTCAATGAGTTTTTAGAGTATTCTAAAATTTTCCTTAGAGCATTCCCCTCTTTCCTTTTTTAGGGATAGGAATTAGACTTGTGATTTCATTGACATTGAAATCTCGGATGAAGAAACTTCTTCCTGTTCCTTCTACCAAAGCATGTTAGCATCTTCATAACTTACAATTTTAAAGAACTCCTTAAAGCATGGAAAGGTTACGGTTCCACATGCCCACGGTCATGTAGTCAAGGCCAAGTTGGAGGTGGGACTTGGACACAGACCCTCTGGACTGTGAGGCCAGCTCCATATTCACTTTGTCATAGATGCCTTTTCTTCTTTACTGGAATTACATGTGCCATTCAGATTTCATTTGTGAGAGCTTCTTATCAGTCTTGAACCAACTTCCCTTCAGAAATCTTAGACCATGGGATTCTTCAGATTTCTTCTCTGAACTCTTTGAAATCTCCTCTCTCAAAGTCTAGGATGTACTTCAGAACATGCCTGCTGTTCTTCTCTATTAGAAACAATTTTAGCATGGCATGGTCATTCCTTATGCCCTTCCCACCATGGTTCCACTCAATAAAAAGGAACTAGCTCTCAAAGTAGAAAGAAGTTGAACCTTAGCAATCATCTGTTCCTCCTTCCATCCTTTCTCCTTCTGATCTTTTCATTCTGTTTCTCAAGCTTACCAAGTGGTCTCATTCTTTAAACTGACAAATCATTAAATTTTGTTTTCACTTTTAATAAGGAGTTTCATGTTTTCCATGTCCCAGTATTTTGTCATAGGTTCATGGACTTAGAGTTGGAAGGGATCTTAGTATTAAGCTAAGTCCTACATTTTACAAAAGAGGAAACTAAGTCACAAAGAAGTGTAGTGATTTGCCTAGTATCACACAGGCAGTAAAATACAGAGCCAGAATTAAATCCAGTCCTCTGACTACAACCCTAGCCCTCTTGCCTCTACAACATATGGCATTTCATTTGAATAAAACTACAAGGAAATTGAACACAATTTAGATTTTTGTGATACAGGTAGAGGGAACTGCTGCTGTAGAATTCAAATGTTTGATTCTAGTGGTAGAGATCTCTAATAACGGCACTCTGGTGGGTCTATGGGAAAAATATTTTAGATGGGGTGTGGGATCTTTTTGTGCACCCCCTTAAATAATAAAATGCAGGAGATGGACTATGCATAAATCCAAGCTGCTTTTAGCCAGTAGAAAGGCATAGTGCCATCTACACAGAATGAAAGAGCTGTATATATTTTTAAAAAATTAAACATTTTATTCTAAAGACAGATGCCTCCCCAAGGGCACATTGAAGATAATCCCATTCAATCCTGTCAAAGGAGTGCTCAGCACATAGGGAAATGGAAAGGACTGGATCATAATCATCCTTCACATCCCATATTTGCCATCATAAATGGGAAAATTTATGAAGCCATCTGTCAATTCACCTAATTAATGTGAAAAATGGACTAAGTCCTGGGGTGGGATAGGGGAAGCTTTTCTTAGACAGTTAACATTTAAAAAAAATCCTCTTTACCTATAATAAAAGGGAAGTGTGGATTTTATTTTTTACTTTGCTATCCATTTTTAAAAATATATATTCTTAGGGAAATCTTTATATTTTCAACAACTCAAAAATATGATCAGAGAATTAATGTAGATGCTTCTGAAAGACAGAAATGCCCATACCTCTGCTTTCCTCTCTATCATTTATCTTTACTGTTCAAATGAATTGTCTGTTAGTTGTTTCAACTCTTTCCTTATTTAGCTTCCTTTCTAGTCAAGGCCTCAGACTAATCAGACAGTGTTAGCCATATTTGTAGCATATGATGTGTGTGGGGGTGCAGGAGGGTGAGGAAATTGGTTGGTTATTCACAGGAGATTCCAATAAACTAATGATATCAGAAGGATATCAGACACTTCTGGAAAAAAAGTGAGACGGTTCCCTGCCTTATTCTTCCCTATTCAAAGCATTGTCTCCATTCATTATTTTTTTTTCAATAAAAATCATTTATTAAATCCTTGCTATATGAAAGGCACTAGGATAGTTGCTGGGAGAAATAGAAGGAATTTCCTTCTTACAAATTAAGGTCATGTAGCAAGTTAAGACCTAATAGATGGAACACACAAGTGCTATACTAATGTCCATGGCACATTAGAATCAAGGAATTTCAGTGTTGTCAAGGACCTCAGGAGCTATCAAGTCCACACATGTTCTGAAAAAAATCCTTATGAAAGCATATGTGACAAACAGGCACATAATCTTTTGTTAAAGGATTCCTGTGAACGAGAGCTCACTAACTCCCAAGGAAAGTATTTCCCTAACCTCCTTGAGGGAATTGTTCGTTTTTGTAACCTCATTTTACACCCCCACCCCCACCCCTGGAAAGCCTAACAAAATGTTTGACATATAGCTAATGCTTTATTAATTCTTGTTAAATTGAAGTGGATGTCTATCTTCTCATTCAAGAACTTCTAACATTTAAACCAAATGGCATTACCATGCAGAAGATCTCTTTCCCTTCCCTGAGTTCCCTGCTTCCATCCACAATCACTTATGATTCATATAGAACCAGAAATGAAAGTTTGCCAAGTCTAACACGGCTCCTTTAGATTGGGTCTGCATATCTTAGCAGAATACTCTTATTTTACTTCAAGGAGTTATAATTTTGTGATTGTGGGATATTCCAGGGGTAGGGAACCTACAGCCTTGAAGCCACATATGGCCCTCTAAGTCCTCAAGGGAGGCCCTGGACCTAAAGGGCCATATGTTTGGATTCAGTCAGAGGGATTCCCTTGAGGACCTAGAGGGCCACAAGTGGCCTCAAGGCTGCAGGTTCCCCACCCCTGGGGTATTCAATCCACCCAGACATATTTCAATCCTTCTACAACTTGGTCAAGGGTCTATAAGAGTTGGGGAGACCAGACATCACTATGCTAGAGTCAAGTTTCAGTGTGTCCAATTGTGGCTGATATCTAGATGGATGAATGGATGGATAGACAGATAGATAGATAGATAGATAGATAGATAGATAGATAGATAGATAGATAGATAGATAGA
>NW_027187376.1:5748962-5817295 GCF_028583685.1 Petaurus breviceps papuanus
AGATAGATAGATAGATAGATAGATAGATAGATAGATAGATAGATAGACAGACAGATAGACAGACACAGACAGACAGACAGACATTCAGACAGACAGACAGACAGACAGACAGACAGATAGATAGATAGATAGATAGATAGATGGAGATATTGCTAATATAGATTTGCTAAAATGAAATTTGTGAAAGATCTCCCAAACTTTCCAAAGATACATGAATTGAACCCACTTTCAAACTGTACTATATGCAGTAAAAGAGCTGAGTTTAGTCAGGGTTGTCATATGTATAATACACATTTACTATATGAAGCTGGGTTTTATAAGTAAGATAAAAGATTTAAAACTGGAAGGGACATTAGAAGCTTCCTATTAAAACCTCTTTAAATTACATATGAGGAAATTGAGTCCCATAAAGGTTATGTGTGTTTTTAACATTAAGAAACCCAACCAAAAGAAAACAAACCCACACACAAATAAATGGGCATGCTATTTTAATTACACATTTGAAAAACTATCAAGTAGATAGAAATATATAGATTTAGAATTGTAAAGGACACTAAAAGCAAAATATTCCAAACATCCCATTTTACAGATGAGGAAACTGAGGTCCAGGAAAGTTAAGTGACTTGCCCATAGTCATAAAAGTAATAAAATCAAATCCAGGCTCTCTCACGATAGGCAGATTTTTTTCCTCTGTACCAAACTGCCTCAAGAAAGAATTTGTTGGTCTTCTAAGCAATGAAGCTAGGCAAGGGATTGTGGGTGTTTTGTTTGGATTGTATTAATTTAAAAACAAATAAAAAGTCAGTAATAATTAAAAACTACTTTGGTACATGCCCTTACTATATGAAAATCTCATCTTCTCTCTCTCTGTCTCTCTCTGTTTCTGTCTCTGTCTGTCTGTCTCTCTCTCTCTTTCTCTTTCTCCCTCTCTCCTTCTGTCTTTCTTTCTGTCAGTCTCTTCTCAACTAGAGGACCATCTCTGCTCCACCAGAAGAATCAGAATAAGATTTAGTGGGAAAATACAAAATTATAACATGTGAAAATGATCTACAAAAATGAACAGAAACAGGTGTTATAATACAAGAAACTTCTCTAACCATTGAGAAGACTATAAACAACAGGTATACTAAACAGCTTTGTAGAGAAGACAAAGGTAATCTATACACTATAGAGCTTCAAAAAATGTTATTTTCTATTGTTAGTGTTTATACACATAAATAACAATGAGTAATATCAATAACACAATAATCATAATAGTAAGAAATTTACATTGGATAACACTTCACAATTTATAAATTTACTTTAACACATACTATCACATTTGATTGTGTCATAACAAACTTGTTGTATGGCAGGTAGTCTTATCTCCATATTATAGACACTAAAGCTGAGATCAAATAACTGGCCCAAAACCATATAACTAGTAAATGGCCAGGCTAGGACATGAATCCAGATCTCCTGAAACCCCAAATGAATAATACAAGGCACTCATTATGTGTTTTTGTTATTTAGTGTTTTCTTCAACTATAATTCTACTTCACATCATAGCATGGAATTGACTTTGGATTCTCAAAGGCTGCCTCAGGCAGATCCTGTCAAGATAAAAAGATTTACAGCAGGGGCCCAGTGATGAACTATATCTATTAACCAATCTCCCCCTCTACCTAGGTCTAGAGAAATTCAATGACAGATTAACTACATTATGATTTTTTGATCACAGCAATTCTTGATAACCATCTACTAATTAGTAAATGAATTGGAGCCTGCCCCATAGTCACAGTAGTGAAATTACAAATTCATGAAATATTGATGAGGATAAAAGGCCTAACATTGCACATATAATTTTAAACTAAAAAAAAAAAGCTTAGTTACAATTAAAACCTGAAGAAAACAACAAAAAACCCCACTATATTACAAAGATGGGCATTTTGCATAACAAATAAATATATACCTAAAATAAACATATCAAATTAATGGAGGTTTCAAAATTTATAACCAGGAATATAGGCACAGACTTGCAAGGGTGAAAAAATATGTTAAAGTTACAGAAATAATTATTAAAATTAGATGATTTAAGTTAACCAAGAGTATGAATTTTCACTTTTGGCTTTGTATCCCCAGTGCCCAGAAAAGTAACTGGCACATAGTAAGGGCTTAATAAATGTTTGTTGACTGATTCTTTCCTTTATCTTATTATTTAAAAACCTTACTAAAAGGGAACAATTTTATAACACTAATATACTTCTGACAAATGAGCAAGTGATTAAGCAAATTAAGGTTCAAAACTGAATTGGACTAATTCACATTACTGGAGTTGTTAACTGTAAAACTTAATCTAACACAACTTTTTAAATGTTGTCCATCTTTTTAAAAGTTGTCCATCAGCCAAAAAATATCTATTAAGTAACTACCATATTCCAGACACTCTGCTAAGCAGTAGGGTTACAAAAAGATTCAAAAGATAGCCCCTGGCCTCAAAGAGCTTACAATCTAATGGTGGATAACATGCAAATAAACATATATACAGAAAGTTATATACATAATAAATAGGAGGTAATTAATAGAGAAAGGCAACAAAATTAAGAGGGGCTTGGGAAGGCTTCCAGGAAAAGAATTTGTGTTCTGAATATTTGCATAATTATCACACAAGGAGGGTGTTAATTTGTTCCTATATCTAATATAGTCTTACAATAATTTGAGCATATGACCATCACCTTTGAAAGAGGCAGCTTCCACAAACTTCTGACTCCTAAACGGATGACCAGACAAAGAAGGAAAGATGAGACAAACAACTAAATGGAACTAAAAGTAGGCCCATGGAATAGAGCAATTAAGTCATTCTCCCTATATAACCACACTCACAAATCAAACTACCTTTCCTTGCAATGAAGAACTCTCCACAATCCTCTAGTCAGTAACTGAAGTAAAGGCAAGGTTATTTCTTCATGAAGGTTAACAGTCAGTGTGTTCATTCTAAAAAGTATTTTTAAGTGACTGTGCTAAGTAAAATCATAAGACTTAGAAGGAGCTGAGAATTCTTTACATCTAAGAAATCACTGTTGCCAAAACACTCGTTTTACAAATGAGAAAACTGAGGTTAAGAGAGGCAGTGTTTGGCCCAGGGTAGCAATGCTAGTAGGCCGCAATGCTGGAATTTAAACCAGGTCCTTTGACTCTTACCAAGATAGAAGGATAGTTTGCAGATGGAGATTCATCACCTGACTCCCTTTCAACTTTCTGCCCTTGCCCAAACCATTTCCTGTTACTTGAACTAATGGTGTCTCAACAAACCATCATGAAGGCTGGAATCTGAGGATTGTGCTATCTTCACCCAAAGCAGAAGCTTAGCTTAAAACTTAGGGAGGTTGAGAGCATAAATCCTTCCCTACTGCAATGATGTTAATTCCAGTCCTGGTCAACAATACTCTGAGTAGCAATTATGAAGTTCATGAAGCTTGGCGTTTTTAAGTGCCCTTTAGAGTCTGTAAAGCACTTTCTTCACACAGCCCTAGTTTTACTAGTGTAATCCAGTGCAGGGTGTTTTCCTTGTGGTAGTCTTCACTCCAGAGAGGAAGATAACAATCCTTTCACACTTTATTCACACTTTATCAGATACAATTCTTGTCATGTTTTCCCATAAGTCCTCCATAAGTATTTATCCCACAGGTGACAGGTCTTCTTTTTCTCCTTCTGCTCTCCAGAGTAGGTACCAATGTTCTGCTGAGGCGGGTCATGTGTTTCTCCTCTGTGATAGATGAAGATGGGCCACGATCTTTCTAGTCATACTTGTCCTTTCTGATTTCTTCTATACCACTTCTCGTAGACAAGTCAGTAGCCCACTACTTCTTGACAACCAGCGTGAGTCCTCCCTTTAACCATTATAATTTTAATTCTCTCTAGAGTTTTGTGCTTCACAATTCCTAGACAGGTAGTATTAACTGAATATCTATAATAAAGAGATGATTTTACCGCAATAAACATTTTGGAATCATTGACAATAATGATCAATTTCCTAAATAGGATGGCATCTGACCTTTAGGTAGGAACTACAAATTGTATTATCTTCATCTTATAAATGAGGAAACTAGGTCAAGATTGGGGTAATTAACTGACTTACCCAAAATCACAAAAATATTTTCAGTTAGAATAAGAACCCAAATCTTCTTTCTCTTTCTAGTATTCTTTCCATTGTACCAGATACCTTTACAGATGAATATAAATACATATATGTATGTTCATGAGATGTGTAAATATATATTATGTATATACATGTTTATGAAATGAGATAATTTTTGCACACATGATATTGATTTCAAGCACAAGAACTTTGCCTTATATATATATATATATCTGCATCATTCACAGTATTTATTATACCTAGTAGAGTAACTTACACATAAAAAACACCTCAATAAATATTTGCTGCTTAAATGTATGAATCAGTAAATCACACAGTGTTTTGTACATAGTAGGTACTTATTAAGTGCTTCTCTTATGAGGTTGAATTGTTGGAGTTTTCAGGGTACTTATTCAAAAGGAATGAATGTAAAACCATTGATATTAGTTTTTATAGGATATATTAAAATTGCTAAAATTTTAATACTGTACATGTTAAACTGGAGTAGATGGGTAAAAAGAAAAAAGGAATACACATTTCAATATACTGTAATCAAAAAAAGTACTGGACATGAAGTTAGGAGAAATCTAAGTTTGAATGTCTCTCCTGACACTAACTCATTATGTAAAGATGGGGTAATCATTTAACTTCTCTTACCTCCATGTCTCTATCTATAAAATTGGGGTAAGTATTCCTGTACTACCTACTTCCCAGTACTACTGTTGGGATAAAATGAAATAATTTATCTCACTTACATAGCAAGCTTAAAAGTTCTATATTATAGAACTTTATCCATATTAAAGGGTCAATAATATAAACAATTACCATCATCATCTAAGAAGATTAAGAAAACATGTAAGAGAGAATATAGTTTTTTCTTTTTTTTTCTTTTGCTTTTTTGAGGGGAAAAGGCAGGGCAATTGGGTTTAAGTGACTTGTCCAAGGTCACATGGCTAGTAAGTATTAAGTGTCTGAGGCCATATTTGAACTTAGGTCCTCTTGATTCCAGGGGCAGTGCTCTATTCACTGCACCACCTAGCTGCCCTGAGAATATAGTTTTTGATAAACTTGATATGTGATTTTATTTTTATGGACAAGATGAAATTATGGGATCAAGGTGGTAGAGTTAGGTGCATTTGAAACTCAACAAATATGGGCAAATAGGGATGTGGCAGGTACTCCCTAGTGTATTGTTCCAGGGATAGGTGTTAAAAAAAAAAACCAATAATATTGAACATTTCTACCAATGAATTGCACAGCATAGTAGAGAGCTGGCCTCAAAACCAGGATCACTTGCATTTGTTTCAGTCCTATCAAATAAGACACTGAACTACAAGTCGCAGAAAAGAAGAGAAAAAGTTTCCTCACCCAGATATTATTTCCTATACCAATGAAATAACATGCTTAATCTCTATTCCTGTTGATGACTTGGATAAAGGAATAGATGGCATGCTTAGAAAAAACTTCAGATGGCACAAAGATTTGGGGCATAGCTACCATAATTAATTATGGTATTAGTATGTGAAAAGATCTAGACTAGAATAGAATGCTGAGCCAAAGTGAAATTTAAAAAGGAAGAAATCAAAAGTTTTATAGGTAGCTTCAAAAAATCAGCTTCACAAGTACAAGCTGTTATGGGCACTGCAAGAGAACCATTCAGCTTAAAGAAAAAGATCTTGATGTTTAAATATGTAATGGGAATGTAAATTTAAGATCTTCCCTGCCCCTAGGCCCTTGAATAGCCTTAAGTGCACCTGGAGCCAGTGGTGGGAGGCTTGTTTTTCAGGAGATACTTTGTGATTGGGCAGTGGGTCCAGAGAGTTGTTACTTTCTCTGAGGCAGGTGAAGGATATATAAACCATGATTAAGGCTTTGTTTTGGGGCTCATTTGAGAAGTGTTGTGTGATTTGACCAGATGAGACTCTGGGCAGCTGTGGAGCCCTCCTGCTTTGAAAACCCAGGAGTTAATGCTTCCCTCTCTGGTAACTGTGACTAGGTGTGGATGTATATAATGGTCAGACAGTTGGAGGCCTGTCTGCTTGAAATGTTTCTTTGTTTTCTTATAACTTCTGCTTGTAACTTCTGTCTGTATTCTCTGAAGTTTGGGGTGCTGACTTTTTCCCCTGAACTAGTAAATGATATGTTTGATTGATTAAAGCAAGGTTGTTAACCCATTTTGAGTTGCTTTCCTTTAGAAAAGCAGATCTAAGAACCTATGTTGGCAGCCACCCCGGGATATGCTGGGGTGCTTGCTGTAACATAATGGACTACAAGCTCAATATGCATTAGAGTATGATACAACAGCCCTTTCATTCCACCTGCACATTCTCCATCCCACAAAAAAAGAAAAAGAACTCTGTTATCCTTCACCACATTAAGACAATTAAGTTATTGCACAGGCTTTCTTGAAATGGAAATTTATTGCTATATATTTTGACTCCTCTCTTACATTCTGCTGTGCACGTGACATTTTCTTTTCCTATTTGTATTCAAGTTTTAATATTTAAGTTTATAATACATTTTTAAAAGAAAATAAGGGTAATAATATCTGTAGTATATTTCTGAAGATTATTGTTTGGCTTAAAGGAGATAACTATAAAACACTTTGCAAACTTTAAAGTAATGTATATCAGTTACTATTATTCTCTTTATATTCATTTGTATTTATATATTATAAATAATATATAATAAAATATATATAAATATATTTACATGTATGTAATAAGAGAGAACAAATGAAGGAAACTACTATATTACTCATTCTAGTATTATTTTTATGACTCTGTAGGTATCATTCAAATTCCATCCTTTTATAATTAACCAGTTACAAAGTCATTTACATTCCATGAAGTCCATTATTTACTTTACAAACAACATCTATCTTAGTGAAGTCAGAAGTATTGTCAGGTTATAAGTAAACAAGGATAAATCTTTCTTCTACTCCATTTTAGGTAATTCAATCCTTCTTAAACAAACCCCATCAGTTTTGGGTCTCTTACATTACTGACACCTAGCTAATTAAATAGTACAATAGCCTCCAGAAGGATTTGAATAGATTGTAACAGTAAATATCTCAATCACTTGTTTCACATTGGTAATGAATAGCTGGCCCAAAATTCATAGATGATATTAGTTATAATTAATGTGAATGAAAAGAAATAAAAATCCTTATTATTATACTTCATTTCAACTCACTATCACAATATAGATAGGTAATGTTTAACTTGGTGAAGTTTAGTCTAAACTGAAACCATGAATGTGTCATCCATTTAGTCAATTCTCAAGTTTGGAAGTCCTCAAGAATTTTAAAAAGTATTATAGCAGAACAAATATGGAAACCTCACTGAGCTAAATCCCGCTTAGTAATAGTCCCCAAATGTAGTGTTCTCCTTAGGAAATTACATTTTAAACAGCATAGTTTTACTTTTTTATAGGAAGAATCCACAGCTCTGGACTCACTCATCTGGCTTTTCATAGTTGTTAATGTCATGGGAAATCTTCTTTCCATAGAGGATTGTGGGATTTGTATTGTTTCTTGAATGAAAAACAAACTAGAAGTCAGAGGTGAGGAAAGAAAGTATCCTAGACTTAGTAATTGTCAATGCAAAGGTTGGGAGATGGAGTTTTGTGTAAGAGAAACAGCAAGAAAGTGAGAGTAGCTGAATGGTAAAATGCATAAAGTGGAGTGAGATGTAAGAATACTGGAGAGGTAGAAAGAAGCCAGGTAGTGAAGGACTTTAAATATAAAACAGAGGATTTTATATTTGATCATGGAGGTAATATGGAGCTTGCCTGAAGAGAGGAGAAATGACATGATAAAATCTGCACTTTGGGAGAATCCCTCTGGCAGTTGAGTGAAGGATAGAGTGAAATGAGGAGACCTTGAGGCTAGGAGACAATTAGGACTACAGGTGAGAAATGATAAGATCCTGAATTAGGGTTCTGGCTGTGTGAATAGGGAGAAGATGGTATAAATGGGATCTTAGGTAAGTCACTTAAACTCTTTTGGTTTCGGTTTCCTATGATCTCAAAGGTCTCTTCCAGCTAGACGATCTTACACTAGAAAGGCACAAAGTCAAAACTTGAACCCAGATCTTCTGACTTTTAGTCCACTAGGCTTTCCAATACAGTAGAGGTTCTTAGCTCCAATAATGGTCATTTTCAAAGGTGGCTGCAAGAGAAAGTAAATATAAATGCCTGCAAAACACTCAGCAAGGTAAAAATTATTTCTATGTGTTTAGTAGTAATCTGTGTACATAGTAGATAAGATGTTCCATAATTAGGGACAATTAGTGGTTTCCATTTAGGAATAACATAGGCGTTTGTGGGTCATGACAGATGTTTACTGTTATAATTACTTTCAGTAAATCAATACAGAGCTGGACTCTACTGGGCCAAAGCCATGCATGTTAGTCCATTTTACTTCCCACATTTCACTTCCTTGAATCATTCTAATAAAATGTCATTGTGGCACTCTTCCGTATAATTAGCATTGGTTTTAATTGCATAGGCACACATGTGCCATTTTGGGTTCTTTCCCATAGTGCTGTACACTAAGTGAAAGAGAAAGCATGGGAAGAAAGACGGGAAAAAAAAAAAGATTTGAGGGGAAATAAAAATAGAATTGATGGTGGCAGCAAGAGCTAAGAGAATTGAAATGAAGAGCCTATAATAGTGAAAAAGGTGGCAGCCAGATCTGTGAGGCTGCCCTAAAGCAACAGGAAGGCTACTGCAAAGCAGAAAGACATAGAGACCTGCCAGAAAAAAAGAAAGAAAAAAAACCTTCCCTACTTGTGGGAAAGAGAGAACCAGATTAGAAAGAAAGGAGACAAAAAGAAAAATGTCTTTGGACTCTGATGCTTTGGGGGCTAATATCAACTTCCTCATTCCAAAGTGCAGAGAGAAAGAACTGCTGAGGGAATAAAGTTAAGAGTTGGACTGAAGAAGTCTCATAAAGACCCCGAGTCGCTGGGAGGCACAGAGTACAACAAAAAGAGCCGTAGGAGAGCTGTTTGCCAGCATGAATAACTAATAAAAGCAATTCCAAAGGACAATGCAATAGGAAGTATTGCAAAAATAATAATGATGATGCCTTGGATTCTCCGTTCCCATTCCAGTGTCTTAATAGGAGCTTGGATGGTTAGAAACACATTAACTAAAGACCCAAGGATGCTCTTTCAATTCACACATATGCAAGTTCAAGAGTTTCTATTAAAATATACTTCTGACATCTTTGGTTCAGTAAGTGTTCTAAGCTGCCTTTTCTTCTTTTCAAGTTTTTGAAATCTTTTTTTCTAATAAAAAACCACACAGTAAGAGATTTAATACCCACTGAATCCTAAACTAATTTTTATTCTCTCTCAGACATGCAAAGAAAGATCAAATAAAAGTAAAACATCTTTGGAACTTGGTACTCTCGATTTGCTCCTAGATTTAAGAAAAGTACCTGCAATTTATTTTATCCATTCTAGCATCTGATGCTGTCTAGTATCAGATTACTAAGACGTAATGTCTTTTTTTTGGAAACCAGTTTTGACTAAAATAAGTTTGATCCAAAGGACTATATTTATGAGAATAAGCAAAACTTTTTTCACATCGCATTATGACCATGGCTTTCAGGTAAATTAGAGAAATCATTACCACCAATAATAACCTCACTCCTAGCCTCACCTGTCTTGCATTGTGCTCAAAATATGAAAGTTTAGCCATTTGAAATTCCAGTATGCCAATAACCCAACAATGAGAAGGAACTGTGATACACAGTAGGAAAACATGATACACATAGCTTCTGCTTACCGCTTCCTGAACTCATAATTATTCAGTCTTAGGAGACATAAGAACATAAAAAATTGACAACATTGAATTAGATCTGTGATCTATCTAGTCAAATATGGAAATAAGATTTTTAAGTATTGTCATATGTGTGGGGAGGGGGGCAGGTAGTCCAATAAAGCCACTGTAGTAGTTTATATGGCTTTGTAATGTCTGATTTAACAAATTTTAAGTAGAGAGGATATGAACCAATCTCATGTTTACACTGAACAGACAGTAGGAGGTAGGGATTAGTCACTGTTTCCATGTACTACAGCCAACTATTATTATAAGCCTACAAACTGATGTGGAAAGTAGAAAACATATTGAAGTCAATGCATTCAGGATATCAACAACCTCTTCTCCCCTCTTCTTTCTTTTTGCCATCATTATTTTTTTGATTCATGTTTTCTTTATTACTCTGTGATCTGGTCTATTTCTTATCTTTCCCGCTCTCTCCATGATAGGAAAAAAAGCTATTTATCTGAAAGATTTTTTGGAAACGCTTTGTATGTTTTGAAATTGAATCATATTTAAATGTTCTAGAAACTTTTAATGTGAACATAGTAGTGAATTTGTTCCGTAAGGATAGGGTGCTTTTGCAATATCAAAAACTCCAAATCCAAGTGTATCTGTTTTGGAAATATGATTTCTTGAAGACTGGATTTTAAAGGGGGTGGAACTTTTTTCCCCACATTTACACATTTTTTATTTATAGGCAAAACTACTTAACTAAGGCCATTGGGTGGCAATTGATTTTCCCTTACTCTAATGATAAGATTATTGCCTTCTCAGAGTAGCACTGATTACTGTCATTTTGGACACTGCAAATGAGATACTAACAATCAAATTCTCAATAGGGTCAATGGCAATATTTGCTAACAGGCTAGAATAGGGAAGTAAACAAGCAGATTAAATTCTTAATCTGTGTACAGGACATTGTTATCCCTCACCGTGGCTATAAAGTGGGACTGGAGGGCTAGAAAAGCAATAAGTCATACTAATTATAAAACTAGGAGCTTTCCATGAAGGGTATCTTTCCAATTCACAAAGATTAAAAAGGGTGTCTTCTGGCTATTGCTTAAAGGTTTTTAATTTCAGTGTCTCCTGGGATACAAAGCAGAGGTATAGTAGTATTAATCATTTCTCTTTAATAATGAAGAAACAACACTTTAAAGAAAAACAAATTGTCCAGTAGTAAACTAATTTGAATCTTGTATCTCTAGAAATATGCATTTTATTTATATAATTTGTCTTTCAATGAATAGATACCTTGGCAGCACCTTTCTGACAACTCTAGTGATGTATTCCTTAGCCTTAATGTAAGGTGAGGACAATGTGCATTAATTTCTGTGACATTAAAAAAAATACCCTTTGTAAAACTTCCCTCTACAGTATGGAAGCAGGGATATTTGAGACAATCAGCAAATCTTTAAGAGGAAACAAACCACGGAAATTAGCAGCTTAAATGAAAATGTTAAAGAAACAGCTGTTTTCTTAAGGCTTCTCCTGAGATAAAATTGAGTTAATCCAGTATAGAAAAAGCAGAACACAATTCAACTCAATTGACATTTTCTAAGCATCTGTTACATGCAAGGTACCACACTATGCATAGAACACAAGGTAAGGAGTTTAATTTTCTTCCCAAATTCACCCTTCCTCTCTTTCCAGTCTTCTCACATAGTCTCCCCTACACTCTCTATAGGAGGCCACTAGGTGGTTCAGTGGGCAGAGCTTTGTTGGCTGGTGCCAGGAAGATCTGAATTCAAATGAGGTCTAACTATGTGACCCAAGGTGAGTCACTTAACCTCTGTTTGCCTTAATCCACTGAAGAAGGAAATGGCAAACCACTCCAGAATTTTTGCCAAGAAAACCCCATGAGCAGTATTGATATGATATGGTCCGCCAGTTCACAGAGTCAGACACAACTAATGACTGAACAACAAAAAGCATTCACTATAATCTAGCAACATAGGTCTATTTGCTGTTCATTACACATAAAATCCATCTTGCATCTCCATGCCTTTGCCCTGGCTGTCCTTCATGCCTGGAACACCATCCCATTTCACCTCTGCCTCTTAGAATCCCTAGCTTCCTTCAAGATTCAGAGGAACCATTAGCGTCTACAGGAGGCCTGTGTCAGACCCTTTAGCTCCTACTGCCTTCTCCTCTAAAGAGAAGTTCTGGCAACTCTCACTGAACATTGTGTGTGCTGTTTTATAATTCATCTTATTTCCCCTTTTAGAATGTAAGCTCCCTGAGAGGAGGGATTCTTTCTTTTTTTCTTTTGGCTTTTAGTTTACTTCCCCAGAGCTTAGCATAGTGACTGGTCCATAGAAGGAAATTCACAAATGTTGCTGATTGACCATTTGGTGATTCTTTTCCCCAGTGAGGTGCAGTGCTTCTTACAGTAGAGGAATGGAAAGAAACCAGAATGTGGAAGTACTGAAAGAGACAAAGTTACAACTATATTCTTTTTCCCCTGGGGAAATCAGTCCAAAATGCATTAAAGAGAAGAGGAGTGAGATACCATAGATCACATTTAAAAAAAAAAAGATAGTTTCAGTTAAGCGTGATGGGGAAAGAGTAGAAGGGTGACATTGAGACCTATGACCCTGTGGAGAGGTGACAAAGACCCAAGACACTGGGGCCCCTTAGACAGAGATCCCAGGAGATGGCAAGACCATTATTGGGAAGTAGGATATAGGGGAAGCAGGGCCTATTAGGCAAAAAAGGATGCCACCAGAGAAGTAGCCACTAGGAATTAGAAATTAGTATCTTCCTATTTTAAGTAACTAAAATGGTACTGCTTGTTTAAGTAGGTGCCAAGCTCAATTGTTTCTATGATGCTAAAGAATGCCAAGTACCAGGGCGGCTAGGTGGTGCAGGGAATAGAGCACTGGCCCTGGAGTCAGAAGGACCTGAGTTCAAATCTGACCTCAGACACTTAACATTTATTAGCCATGTGACCTTGGGCAAGTCACTTAACCCCAATTGCCCTGCCTTCCCTACTCCAAAAAGAAAAAAAAGAATTGCAAGTACTATGAACACCTTCAAAATGTTGATTCCCTGAGACAAAGTCTGGTCACCCCAGCCTATTGAAAATTCTGTTGTAAGAACACTTAATAAAACCTGGGGGCACCATTAATTTAATTACTAGAAACCACACTTTGAAATAATCATAATCTTTTATACTTCTACCTATCTGGAGTTAAGCATTTAGTCACTATGCAGAATTTCACTGCTACAGAATATTTAAAAAAGAGTCAATCTGGGGCGGCTAGATGGTGCAGTGAGTAGAGCACCGGCCCTGGAGTCAGGAGGACCTGGGTTCAGATCTGGCCTCAGACACTTGACACAAAAATAAACTAGCCATGTGACCTTGGGCAAGTCACTTAACCCCAATTGCCCTCCCCTCTCCAAAAAGCAAAAAATTAAAAAAAAAATATTTAAAAAAAGAGTCAATCTATACTACCTTAAATTAACATTTATGAATTGGGCCCAGGTAGTCTGAAAATTTTTATATAGAACACAGACTTAGTAGTCTACAAGGAAGGGTACTTCCTAAAGAGCTCACAGAATATTAAATTTTTAAAAGTTTAGTCCTCTGTTTTAATAGTTAAACTATGATCAAAGCTTGGGTAAAATATAAGCTTTCAAAAAAACCCACAGGAGAATAATTTTGTTTAACATGTTCCCAATGTATATTATTGCATTACTTTGACATTGTAAGGGATTGTCAAGGTTAACTATAATAAATTAATTTTGTTCTAGACATATTGCAGAGGCACAGTAAGTAGAGAGCCTAGATCAACAGGCTGTTGAGTCAGGAAGACTTGCGTTAAATCCCTGCTGCTGGCACATTTAAGCTGTATGACTCAGGGAAGTCAGTTAACCTCGGCATACCTCAGACAAATCCATGGGACTACCTACTAATTCAACAACTGATTGTCAGGATTTCCCTACCATTGATGAAATCATATATTTTAGGTATATTGCACCATGGTGGCAAGCATAGTGATTTGCTTGCCCAGTTAAAGTGGCATGAAATATACATTTATTTCTTGGAGGGGGTGGGGTGTGGAATGGCTCTTATCCCTCATCCTAGCAGGCATCAACAATATAATTTTAAAATGTTATTTTCTTTAAAAATTGTTTAGACTACATAAGGAAACCTTGTTTTGTGACACCAGTTTGGAAGATTTCCTGTAGTAAGCTTATTGATCTTTGTCCAACTCCTGACCTGAAAATGACTGAGTAGACTGCTGTGAATGCCCTTGAAAGTATCCAAAGTAGACAAAGAATGCACAAATTACTTACAGACATAAGAAAATTTTAAAGAAGAAAGCATGAAGTAGCTGCCTCCCTTTTTTTTTACCTCCACAGTATGCATACATATGCACATATATCACTCTGACAATTTATAAATTACTTCACTTAGAATAAACTTAAATTTATATAGTATCTATCCAGAAATAGACAATTCCCACTCATTACAAGACTTTTCCCATCTTGATGATCCACCTTGGGTCTGTTGGTGAAAGTTAAGAACAGATCTTCCTTCACTCATAACTTCATAATAATAACACATAACTTTTTTTGATCACATGACTGACATAATGGCTGACTACACATTTCCTTCAGTCTTCAATATCACCTAAGTCTCTCAAAATAGGAATCATGTGCAACAGATAAAGCAATTTAATTTGTCTCCAAGAAACAACATATTATCTTTATATAAGCAGAAGAAAAGAAAATCTAAGAAAATATATTAGAGAAAAATGGGGGAAATACAAATCTGATTCTCAAATTTTCATATTTTTAAATGTGAATGGATTAAACAATTCAATAAAATGAAAAAGAATGACAGATTATATGGAGGGGGGACAAAATCTAGTGTTTATAAGAAATACAACTTAAAAATAAAGACTTAGGGGAGGCCAGGTGGCTCAGCGAGTAAGAGTACCGGCCCCAGTGTCAGGATGACCTGGGGATCGAATCTGGGCTCAGATACTTAGCACCACACCCAGAAATAACTGGTCGTGTAACCTTGAGCAAGTTACTTAACCCCAATTGCTTAAAATAAAAAAAAAAATTAAATCTTTAAAAAAAATAAAGACTGAACAAAAATGAGGAGTTAGAATGAAGAATCCAGAAAAAACTATTTAAACATTAAAAATGATGTTATATGAACCCATCCCTATTTCTACAAAGAAGCCAGAGATGGTATATTCTCATATTTCTTCTTTGAGAACAAGTGGGTTGTTTATAACTTTGCAACATTAATTTTTAAACTGTTTAAGAGATGCTGTTTTGATTTACCTTGTTGTGATCACCGTGTATATTGTTTCCCTAGCTCTGCTTACTTCAGTTTATATCATTTCCTGTCTTTCATTCTTCTTCTGTATTTATCAAGTTTACTATTTCCTATATTGTAAGTAGCAATCAACGACATTCATGAAGCAGAATTTCTTTAGCAATTCTGTAATTGCTGAACATCTACTTTGTACACACACACACACACACACACACACAAATGCTGCTTTAAATGTCTTGGTGTATGTGGAGCCTTTATGTTTGTCAATGATCTCCTCAGGGTACGTGCCTAACAATGGGATCTCTGGGTCAAAGGGTGTGGATATATTAGTTGTTTTACTAGCATAATTCCTAATTTCTTTCTGGAATGGTTGTACTAATTTACAATTCCACTAGAAATGCATTAATATGCAGCCAAGCCACTTCCTGGGGCTGCTAGGTGACACAATGGATAGAGTACCAGGCCTGAAGTCAGGAAGACTCATCTTACTGAGTTCAAATCTGGCTTCAGACACTCAGACTTGCCCACCCAAACTGGCCAAGTCACTTAACCCTGTTTGCCTCCATTTCCTCATCTGTGAAATGACCTGGAGAAGTCAATGGCAAACCATTCCAGTATCTTTGCCAATAAAACCCCAAATGGGATCACAAAGAGTCACACACTACTGAAATTACTCAACAGATTTCCTAAAACTAAAACTTAAAGAGAAATTGATAAGAGCTTATCCTTTTAATTATCCATTTAACCTGCCTCTTATCAGGTTCTCCCTCCACCAAGGAAATTTCAGGTACAGTCCAAATCAAAGAAACACCAATTCTTCCTGGATATAAGCCATGGAAAGAATTCCATAGTTTCTGAAGAAGTAAATCAGCAGGTAATCCAAAGGAAAAAGGAGAGATTCATAGTAATGGCAAATAAGATGCAAATGAACTGAGGCCCTAAGAAGTGAAGTGCCTTACTCAATTTTATATAAATGGCAAAGGACAACACAAAGGTCTTCTGACTCCTGAGTCCACTATTTTTAGATAATTTAGGATGCTTCCCCCTGTTAAAGAGTTGCTCTACTTCATGTCTTTTTAAATTGAGATATTAATTCCTAGAAGAAATCAAAATCTCAGATATGATTTTGCCAAGGGACAGAGTGAATTGAAGACTCCCAGGTGTTTTTCTTTTATGCAAAATATATTCTTACTTATGGAACTGAGAAATTGATTTTTGAACCCAAATACAAGACATTTATCTTGATTACATGTCATCATAGATCATGTACAATGTCCTAGCCTATAAAAAATATTTCTGACTCCTGAAAAGGTCATCAAATGTAATCATCAGTTCAGTTTTAGAAATGCTGAATTTGAGATAGTGGGAGTACATTTAGGTGAATGTGTCCAGCAAGTGATCATAAATACAAGAATATAATTCTAGAGAGATGTCAGGACTGGAGAAAGTACTGGAGAAAGTCATCTGCCTAGAGAGAATAATTGGAGATATGAGAAATAATGGTATCATGAAAGAATAGAAGAGAAAAGGATTGAAGTCAGAGTTTTGGGATACCTACATAGAAGCTGTGAAAAGACCATGAAGAACTGGCACAGAATACAGAGTAGGCGAGGGTCAAGAGACCCATGAACTCACTCTGTAGAAAGGACATCTATTGATGGGTCCAGTGTCACCAAAGCCAAGGAAAGGCAGAATAATAAGAAAGAAGGATATTCGACCAGGTCAACTGCTGAAGAAAGGTTAAGAAGTATAAAACCTTTCAAAGACCTCTGGATTTGGTAACAAATAAGTAATTTGGGTGCAAGCAGCTTGAGTAGAGCAATGACGACTAAGGCCAGTTTCCAAGGGACTGAAAGCTGAGTCAGCATTAAAGAAGTAGAGGTAGAAAAGACTCCTTCTAAAATTTTTGTCATGAAAAGGAGGAAAGAGAAGGGACAAATACAAGATGCCAGCTAACTAGCTAGATAATATTAGATGAAATATATTAATATATATGTAAAACGATGATTAATGAAGTTGCTAACAGTAATTCTTAGTGTGCAGACATTTGCTCAACTTCGTTTTTAGTCATAGATGGCCCGTTTATTCTATCTAGTAAAGAATGTCTCTATGTTGTATTTAAAGACTATGTATAGATATTTAATACAAAATGCCAGGCCATGGACTAGCATGAATGTTAATAGGGGATGTAGTACCTTTTTTTAGTATATAAAACATCTGAGTTGTAAGAAAGGATAATCCATCCCTTTCTATGTTAGTTTAGCATAACTCAGGTATCATCCAGGAAATAACAGAAACTAATAAGCGCTTAAAGTACAATAATATAATATTAAAACTATAAGTTATAACTTTAATTACCAAATGAAATTTACACAAAGAGATTTATTATATACATATATATGTATATATATACACATATATATGTATATATATATATACATATATATTTTTAGGGCTTTATGTGAATTGTAAGTAGCAATCAGGGCAATGACATTACAGCTTATAATTTGCAAATTCAATTCTATACCTGGTTTTAACATTTAGTTTCAAAAAACAAAATAACAACAAAAAATCTATAGATATTAAAGTAGAAAGTAAATATTAGTAAATTGCCAGTCCTAAAATCACCAGAGATAGGCTGTATCAATTGAACAGTTAGGGTTTTGATTTATAATGTGTACTAAATAAATGTTTGACCTATATTGCACAATGGATAGGGCACCAGGCCTGGAGTCAAGAACACCTGAGTTCAAATTTCACTTCAAATAGCTGTGTGACCCTGGTTAAATCATTTATCCCTGTTTACTTTAGTTTCCTCATCTATAAAATGAACTGGAGAAGGAATTGGTAAGCCTCTTTAGTATTTTTGCCAAGAAGACCCCAAAAGGAGTCACAAAGAGCTGGAGATGACTGAAAAAATGACTAAATAAAAACAAAATAAATGTTTAACTGACCAACTATTTTAATAATAATATACTGAATCCTAGGCTCAGACACTTAGCACCTACCCAGAAACACCTGGCCATGTAACCTTGAGCAAGTTATTTAACCCCAATTGCGTAGGGGCAGCCAGGTGGCTCAGCGAGTAAGATCACCAGCTCCAGTGTGGGGATGACCTGGATCGAATCCAGGCTCTGATACTTAGCACCACACCCAGAAATAATTGGCCGTGTAACCTTGAGCAAGTTACTTAACCCTGATTGCTTTAAAAATAATAATAATAATGTACTGACATTTTAAAATATCCTATTGATTTAGTCTTGAAAATTGAAAAATTGAATGCAATTTCAATGATAAAGCTTCATGTAAAATAGTAGGAAAAGCATTATATGTAAGTCACTTCAACACAAAGCCACTTACTAAATCATTGTTGAGAAAAATAGGTTTAAGTCCCCTTTGTATGTTGATCAATAGTAACAAAAATATTTTAAATTGCAAATCGAGGTTTTGTAGATAGACTTTTGCATACTCATATTACTGTTTTAATATCACATTTATTTTGAGATGATCAGGGCTCTAAGCTCTTTGTACCCCTATTATGCCCACTGCTGTTAGCATGAGCTGTGGTTGAAAATTTCTTATACTACAAAAGTTCATCAGTGTGATTTCATCAACGTGATTACTTTCTCCAGCGGTGTAAATCAAAACCCATTCATCCCCTCTTTGTTCTATATGATTATTAGGTACCGTGCAGGAAAAAGCAAAAACTAGTAAAACTTTTTTAAAACTGTTTTTCATTTTCAACAGAGGATTTATCCACATGCCAAAGGTCTTCCTCTGGGACTTGTAACATTCCTTCATATCTCTTGTTCTTTCCACATGACTTGGCTACTTCACTTTCTGATCATATATTTCCTAGATTATATCATTTATAGGACATCTCCCCACTCTGGTTCATCCACTACTCACTTATCAAAATGAGCTTCCTAAAGTTCAGTTCTGTCTATGTCCCTAATCAAGAAACTTCAGGGGCTCCCTGTTACCTCCAGGTCAAAACATAAAACCCTCTGCTTGGTTATTCAGGCCGGCCCTTCCTAACCTAGCCCCTCCTACCTTTCTAGTTTTCTCATACTTTACTCTCCTCCACAATATCCCTTGGATACAGTGATATTGGGCTCCTTGCTTCCTCTAACATGACCCTCCACCTCCTAACTGTGTATTTTCACTAGCTATATCCACGCCTGAAATGCTTTCCCTCTTCATCTCTGTCTCCTGGCTTTCCTGGTTTCCTTCAAGTCTCCACTAACATTGCAGCTTCTCTGAGAAGACTTAGTTAGTCCTCCTTAATTCTAATACTTCCCCTCTGAGATTACATTCAATTTATCCTGAACTTATCTTGCATGTACATAGTTGTTTGTATATTGTATATTAGATTGTAAACTTCTTCAAGGCAAGGACTGTTTTTGCCTGTCTTTGTATACCTAGCACTTTGCACAGGGCTTGGCACACAGTAAGTACTTAGTAAATGCTTACTACTGACGAAGTAACTTCTTGGTAACAAACTGTAGTCAACAGATTATCATATATCTCTCCATCATCCTTTAGGCTAACATACAATGTTGACTCTTTCAAGGTTATGGTATGATTCCGTGCTACTTGGAGAATCTGACATTGCAAAGGAATTTAAGGAGCAACTTGTCATTGTCTGCACAATTTTCCAAATGCAATCTAACCTGTACCTAACTGCTCCTCAATTCTGGGTCCCACTCACAATTCATCTGCAGTGTTTAATCAAGACTAATACGTTAACAAACTAACTCAATGAGTTGCCTGTGTAGGTACATTCCAAAATCTGGGCTACATGCTTTCTTCATCCATTTAATTTTTCCTGTATAGATGATTATGCTGAGTGTTTGTTGATCTCATTGATGAACTTTCACAGAATTTCCAAGACTTGATGCAATAGGGATAAAACCATCCCAAAACAGAATCATTTAGAGAAAACTCACTGTCACCCTTCCTTTTGGACTGTCCATGAAGGAAAGGCTTCATAACAGTGTCAAGCATCTTTGATGAGCGCACATTTCTATGTTATGTTTCACTTGATATTCATAACGAATAGATCACTTAACAGATCTCTCCATGGTCATATTTATAATAAATATCTCATCATGTACATTTATGTTTGGAAGATAGCTTGGCAATCAAAAGCCTTTAAGGATACATATTAATATACTTAGCCAAAATATTTTTCTAATCAATAAACTTCCAAGTCTATATACATAGCTCTAATCTTTCTCTAGAACTCTATTTGCACATCATCAATTACCTGCTGAATATCTCACTCTCAATGTCTCAGTATAAACTTACCATGTATAAATTAGAACTCATTGTTCCCCACCCCCATACAACTTTCCCAATTTCTGTTCAGGGTACACTAATCTTCCAATAACCTGGTTGGATAATCCCTCTATCTGCCTTGACTCTCCTCCCGCCCTCACCGTATTTCCATTCCTGATCAGTCGCCAAATCTTGTCAATTTTTTCCTCCATGCCATTTTTTTTCTACTCAGACAACCCTTATCCTACTTCTGATCCTCACTCCTTCCTACCTGGCCTATCATAACAAACAGCATACTGGACTCATGGACTCTCCTCTTCCTCCAATCCATCCTTCACATAACTACCAGGGCAGTTCTTTGAACTCTTGAAATTCTTGAGGCAGAGTTTGGACCTCATTACTCCACTTCTCATAAATTAATATGCATTATTTTGCTCTAAGTCAGTGTATTTTTATAAGCACTAAATTTCCATAAATACAGTTCCTCCCCATCTTCTCTACTTAGTCAAATCCTACTCAATTATGAAGATCTAAGTCAAACCCTGACACTTCTGTGCAGCCTTCCATGACTGCTCCACACTGTTATACTTTCCCTTTTCAAAATACCCAATGCTTTTACCATGTCACCCATAATTATAGTAGATAATTATCTATTTTTTACATCTTGATTGTGTCTCCCAGACTAGGCTATAAAATCCTTGAGCATAGGGATCATATCTTGTGCTATAACATATGCCCAGCACTGGGCAGCTAGATGGCACAGTGGATTGAGCACCAGGCTTGGGGTTAGGAAGACCTGAGTTCAAATTTGGCCTCAGTCACTGCTGTGTGACCCTGGCCAAGTCGCTTAACCTTCTTTGCCTCAGGTTCCTCATCTGTAAAATGAAGAAAAGAAAATGGCAAACCACCCCACTATCTTTGCAAAAGAAAATATCAAATAGGGTCACAGTCAGATAAGACTGAAAAAAATGGCTGAACAACAACAAACAACAACATGCCCTGACTAGTAGTATGCATATAGAAGTCATTGAATGAATAGATGAAAAATTAGTGATCCTGCTATATGTGACCTAGTTAAAAGAAATGAGGATTTTTAGCTTGGAGAAGACAAGATTTAGCAGACATAGTAGTTTTCTTCAATTATTTGAAGGACTATCAAATGGAAGATGGGGAATTGACTTTTTCTGCTAGTCTCAAAAAGACAGCACAGAATAAAGAGTAGAAACTGTAGAGGCAGATATAAACACTTTAGTTTTTCAAGCAAAGGTATGTTGAGGGAGAGGATTTTTTTTTATCAAATTTGTAGTGGACAAGATGGTCTCTGAAACAATTTTAAACTCTGAGATATTAGGATTCCCTAAGTAATCTAATAAGGACAAAAGGGGAGCAGCACAGAAATTCAATTCAATTCATAAATATTTTTATAGCAAGCTTTATGTGTATAGGCATATATTATGGAGTGGGGGAAATGGGTTATTTAGATATGACAGATTTACTACCCTCATGGAACTTAAAGTCTAGTCAGAGAATATGACATATACATAAATAATACAAAATAACACATGCTAATTATACCAAAGAAATACTAATAAAGTATTATTTATATGAAGTCATGAGGAAGAGGTCATTTTACACTGGCAAGATCTTGGAGAAGGTGGAATTTGAATTAATTTTTAAAGAATGAGTAGGGGGTGGCTAGGTGCACAGTAAATAGAGCACTGGCCCTTGGAAACAGGAGGAGCTGAGTTCAAATTCAGCTTCAGACACTTAACACTTACTTAGTCCTGTGACCTTGGGCAAGTCACTTAACCCCAATTGCCTTGCCTTCCCTCCTCCAAAAAGGCAAAAAAAAAAAAAAAAAGAATGAGTAGGAATTTAACAGGTGAAGTAGTACAGAAAGGACATTCCAAGCAGAAGGGAAAGTATGATCTAAAGGACAGGGGAAGAAAATCCTAAGGTATATTCAAAGGATAATGAATAATTAAGTTTAGCTGTAGCATGAAATACATACATGTATAAACATATAATACATGTGTGTACACATGTATGAGATTATGTGTATTCATACGCATACATACATTTGCATATACAAAAACCAAAACCTAGAGTGATAGCCAGACTATAAAGAACCCCAAATGCCAGGCAAAGGAATCCGGATTTTTAACAGTGGGTAATGTGGAACCACTGAAGATTTTTGAGATGGCTACATGACTAGATTTCTGTTTAAGATAGGCAAGAAGCTAAATCAAGGATTGATTGGGGGTGGAAAGAGAAAAGAGGAAATAAGAAGCCCTATTAAGATGCCATTGTTTTTCAAAGCTGTTATTATTTTTTTTTTCAGTTCTACCCACCCATTTTTTGACATGGGAATAGGGGATTTTTTTTTTTTGTGTGTGATTGCTATTTGTTACAAAAGTTTTGTCTTTTTTTTTCTTTCTCATTGAGAGTGAGGGGGAGTGGGAAGGTGAGGAAATATTTTCAATTGAAAAGATAAAATATAGTCATTAATAAATAGGCTATTGCTAATAACAAAACTATGGTTGTAGTCCAGGCAGGTGATAATATATACTAGGATGGAGACCGTGGGAATAGAGAAGAATCTGATGCAAGAGAAACTGCAGAGGAAGAATCAATAGGACTTGGTAATTGATTTGATGTGACAGGTAAGGGGAGGGAAGAACAAAAGATAACACCAAGGTTTAAAATGTGAAAGACCAAATGAAGGGTGATGTATTGACAGAAATAATGAAGTGAGAAGGAAGAGTAGGTTTAGTAAGAGAAATGAGCAAAGGGCAGGAAATTTTATAGGCACAAAGAAAGAAGAAACTTCATAATGATTAGTTAATACAAGATGAGTAGCCTCAAGAAACAAATGGTTCTCTTTTTCTGGAGGTCCTCATTCAAAAGCTGGACTCCCATTTGCTAGGTATGTTGAAAAGAGTATCTAGGGGTTTGTGGAGATACCCTCTGAGGTGACTTCCAACCGTAAGATATTGCAATTTCTTTGATAAATTGTTCTTATCATAGTGGATAGATTAAATTAGTTTTTCAACACGAAGGTGGAAATGTGAAACTAGAGCTCAGAGAAAAGGTTAGGACCAGAGATGTTCATTTCAGACTCATCTGCATTGAAGGTATAGAAGTTAATGAATGAAACTGCTGAGAGATTAGAAGATTATGGGAAAAGGTTCAGAACATCAGAAAACATTCACCTAAGGGCCTGAGAAGACAAGCAACCAGCAAAGAAGACAGATAAGAATTGTTTTAAAAAATGGAAGAATATGGAAAGTGTGTTATCTCTGAAGGCAAAGGAGAAAAGCATATTCAGAATCCAGTGCTGGTCAGCAATGTCTTGCAGTAATTGCTGCAGAGATGTTAAGAACTTTTTTTTAAAAAATAAAGGACATTAGATTTGGGAAATTGAAAAGCAAATACTGATATCAGTGTCTTAATAATAGTGGTGATATAAATCCTATGGAAAGGGGCTGAAGAGAAAGAGGGTTATGAAGACATGGAGCCATTGATAGGTACTGTTTACAAGAAGTTTAGCAGTGAAGTGAAAGAAATAGAAGGTGTGGTAGCTGAAGGGAGAATCAATGGTAGACTTTTTGGACTCAGAACATGAGGTTGTTTATAGATAAATGGGGAAGAGTAATTGGAGAAAGATTGAAGAGAAATTAGAGAAGGAAAAATTGCTATAGCGCTTTACTGGAGAAGGGGGAAGGAGGGGCTGAGATGAAGGATATGCAGAGGAATTAGGAGAGTACAGGAAGAATCTTTTTTTAATTTTTTGGTCTTTATTAATTTGTTTACTTTTAGTTTACAAGATTCAGTTCCACAATTCCTTGAGTTTCAAATTTTCTCTCCCTCCCCTCCTAACCTCCCCCTCCCCATGGCGGCATACAATCAAGTATAGGATCTTCAAATATTTTCACATTAGACATTAGTCAGGTTATAAAGAAAGATTGTATCAGATGGAATGAACGATGGGAAAGAGGAAACAAAACCAAACAAGAAAAAGAGTGGGTAGTTTGCTTCAATCTGGATTCAAACTCAGTTCTTTCTCTGGATGTAGACATCTCTCTCCATCATGAGACTTTTGGGGTTGACCTATAACCCTGCATTGCTGAGAAGAGTCCAGTCTATAAAAGCTGGTCATCACACATATGTTGTGTCTGTAATTGTGTACAAATTTCTCCTGGGTCTTCTCTTCTCACTCAGCATCGGTTCGTATAAGCCTCTCCAGGTAAATATGAAGACCGTCTGCTCCTCGTTTCTTATAGCACAATAGTATTCCATTACATGTATATACCACAACTTGTTCAGCCATTCCCCAATTTATGGGCACCCCTAATTTCCAATTCTTTGCCACCACAAAAAGAGCTGCTATAGATATTTTTGTACATATGGGTCTTCCTCCCACTTCTATAATCTCTGTAAAGGAAGAATCTTTATGATATGGGAAGAGAGTCAAGAGATGATCCATCAAGTGACCTTAGTCTTAGAAAATTAGGAAGCTAAGGAAATCTGGTGAAAGTGTTGGGGAGGAGTTGGGGAGGCAGATGAGAAAGAAAAATGTTTTGAACAAGTATTATGGGAAAAGAATGATATGTAGGAGAAAAATGAAATGGAAGCAACGCTGAGCAGCCAAGCAGTATCAAGGACCCAACCACAGTAATATGGCATGCATTTATAATGAATTAATCACCTCATTTTCATTACTTTCTCCAGTCATGCTTAGCAGCCTATGATAAAAAGCAAAGAAATCAGACTATGAGAAATACCTAAGGATAAGAATTATCAGCTCAGGATTTACAAAACTTCAGTAGGACAATGAATTCTATCTAGGGTGACAGTTGCCTCCATTAAACTGGAAGATCATGGGGTCAAGGCTAGATTTATAAATTAAGCCAGACTATGAGAAATGTGCTAGGAAAGCAGGGAAGGATTAAGGCTGAAAGCAATGATAAGGATCTGTTGTACATGGGAACATAGGAGGCTTGTAAGGATGAGGATGTAGTTATACTGCAGGCTTTCTTTTTTTTTCTTTCTTTTTTTCTTTTTAAGCAATCAGGGTTAAGTAACTTGCTTAAGGTTTCACGGCCAGTTATTTCTGGGTGTGGTGCTGAGTGTTTGAGCCCAGGATTCGATCTCCAGGTCGTCCCAACACTGGAGCCGGTTCTTTTACTTGCTGTGCTACCTGGCCGCCCCTATACTGCAGGCTTTCAAAGGTAGAATCTCAGATGCAGATATATTGTGAGCTAAGATCATGATACTCTATGGTTGAAGCAGGTCATAGTTATTGAGGTAGGTCTAAAGATGTATTTGAGAATTTAAAATCCTACATGAACTCTTACAAGTGATTATAGTAATAAACTTTTTGGTAATTACTAGGATAAAATTTACTTTCTGTAGGAAGCAGAAGGGAACCAACTAGGACTAAGGGGCATTTTCTATTTGTCTGTGTTTCATGAGTTGCCTTTGGCTAGAGAATTCATCAAGGTCCAATCTCTTGCTGAATATCTCCCCTTCCCCACCAATTAGCTTATTTGACACTCGAAAAGAAGATTTAGTCCATCCCCAGTGCTGTACCTTAAATTGTGCTAATGCAGTAGGACCATGCTACCAAGAGTTCTATCCCACAGGCTTACTTTTTGAGAACTCTCCAGGTCACTTTCCCCTCATGATGAGGCATGAGTACAGGACATGGTCAATGACTTTGTGAGAAGACATCACTGACTACACTGTTTTTTTTCCTTTCATAAACAAATAGGTCTAAATGCATAACCAAATCAATTTTTCTGCCAATCATTTAGAAGGAAAACAAATAAGTTCAATCAAACAAGAAGAACTGTGATGTGCATTAGTAGAAAGAGTGATATTGATAAGATCCTAGATCCACTAAAATGCTAATTTTCTAGGAGGTCCTTTCTGAAGAACCATAGCTGGATTTTTGCTCTAAACTCAACATCTCAGCATTTCCATATTCAGTTTGCATTTGCTTAAAGCCCTCTCCAGTAACTTCAGCCAACACTGATTCCTTCCCTTCTTGACTCTGATAGCTTTAACTGAATGTACATATTTTTGCACTAGATTATATTTAAATTAGCACTTTAACATATGCTGTCCTGTATTTTCTATAATTGCTTTTTGCTTATTAATCTTTTTCCCTTGAACTGATTGTAATGTCCTAAGGGCTAGAACTATGTCTCATTTCTTTTATCCTCCCAGACACACACCAACCTTTCAACAAGCACTCAGCACAATCCTAGGCACACACTAGAGGTTCATTATACATCAAATCCTTTTGTGTTTAATATAAGCACTGCATTTATATAGTCATCACTTCCCTTTATAATCATTTGGCTAAGCAGGGTATACTACAGCTACCAATCAGTGCTAATCATTAAACAATATGCTCAGTAGCTTAGTTTAGATGAAAAAATAAAAAACCTGCTAAGCCAATTTATGTATCTTTATATATTGATTTCTATTTTTATGTGAAAATATTTAGAATATCATTAAGATATTAATGACCAGCAAATCACTGACTACACTGTTTTTTTTCCTTTCATAAACAAATAGGTCTAAATGCATAACCAAATCAATTTTTCTGCCAATCATTTAGAAGGAAAACAAATAAGTTCAATCAAACAACTTGTCTGATTGATATTTATCTTCCAGTCACCACCATATTCTGGAAGGGATATCAGAGATCTTTAAGACCAAGCTTGTATTTTACAGAGAATGAAAAAAAAAGACTAGAGAGGGGCACAGTGACTTTCCTGAGGTGGTTGTTCAGATATGGCTGGTGTTGGAGCCAAATATCTATCTACTTTCTTTTTCTTTTTCTTTCATGAGGGAGAGAAGAAGAGGTGATTGAGGCTAAGTGATTTGCCCAGGGTCACTCAGCTAATAAGTGTCTGAAACTGGATTTGAACTCAGGTCCTCCTGACTTCAGGGCTGATATTCTATCCATGGTGCCATTTAACTGCCCCCCCCCCCCAGCTATCTACCTTTCCATTAAAGCAAGCTGTTTTTATTTCTTCTTCAAAATTCACAGTGACCACACACACACACACACACACACACACACACACTCACAATACACAAATTACGTGAATAGCTTTTTTTTAATTTAGGGATATTCTTCTAAAATAATATCATGTTGCTGTTTAGTCATTTTTCAGCTGTGTCCAACTCTTCATGACCCTATTTGGGATTTTCTTAGCAAAGATACTTGAGTAGTTACAAATGAGGAAACTGAGGCAGACAGGGCAAAGTGACTTGTCCAGGGTCACACTGTTACCTGCCACCAATGCAGACTGCATGCTTTCTATAGCTTCTACAAGTTGTGATGACTACAAAAATGGCCTTCCTCAAACTTCCCTGATGGCCTCATATTTTACAGAAAAAAACTGAAAACATGCATCATAGGTTCCATCATTGTCCCTCTCCTTCAGTTCCTGTCATTCAGATGCCTTCTGTCACTATCTCCTTTAGTCTTGTCTCACATGAAGAAGTGGCCTTATTCTTTGTTAAGAATAAACAGTCTACCTTCTCAAGTGTTCTCATTTCATGATCATCTCCTCCGACAGATTTTCTGTCATCTCCACTCTTTCAGTCATTTTTAATCCTTCCCTGTCCACCATCTCCATCCCCACTGCCTACATGCCTTGCTCATCATGAAAAAAAAATCCTCACTTGATCATTCCATCCCTATTAACTGTGGTCCTATATCTCTTCTGCCCTTTGCGACTAAACTCCATGAAAATGCTAGGTGTCTCCACTTTCTCTTCTCTCACTCCCTTCTTAGCCCCTTACAATCTGACATCCAATCTTATCACTCCACTTAAATGGATCTCTCTAAAGTTGCCAGTAATCTCTTAGTTGTCAAATCCAATGATCTTTTCTCAGGTCCCACTCTTCCCTACCTATCTTCAGCCTTTGGCACTGTTAATCACCCTCTGCACCTTGCTACTCTCTTCTCTCTACATTTTCAGGGTACCACTCTATCCTGGGTCAACTGCTACCTACCTTGTGCCTCTTTCTCAGTGTCCTGGGCTGGATCCTCTTCCAGATCATGTCCTCCAATAGCAGGTGTCCCAGGGTTTTATTCTCAGTCTTCCTCTCCTATACTACTTCACTTAGTGAGTGCATCATTTCCCATGAATTTAATTGCCACCTCTAAGAAGAAAATCCTCAAATCTCCCGACCCTGCCCCAATTTCTCTGCTGACCTCCAATCTTGCTTCTCCAGCTATCTCTCAGATATCTCAAACTGAATGTCTAGTAGACATCTTAAACTCAACATGCCTAAAAGAAGATTCTTTATCTATTTTCCCTCTACCACCTTTGCTGTTACTAGGGACCAAACATCCTCCTCCCAATCCCTCAGGCTCACAAGCTCAGTATCTCTCACTCCCAGAATCCAATCTCTTGCCAAGGCCTATGGGATTTCACATTTGCTCTACCTCTTGAACATTCCTCCTTCTCTCCTCTGATGCCGTCACTATCCTGAAAACCCTCATCACTTCAGACCTGGACCACTGCATTAGCTGCTTTGTAGGTTTGCCTGCCCTTCAACCTATTCTCCATCCAACCACTAAAATCATTTTTAAAGTGCAGGTGCTACTAGATCATTCCCCTACTCAATAAATTCTAGTTGCTCTGCATTGCCTCAAGGGTCAAAAGCAAAATTCTCTGTTTGGCATTCAAAGCCCATCATAACCCAGAGCCTCCACTCTATTGTTCGATCTGGTGGCATTGGTCTCCTTTTCTGTAGATCAGACATTCCATTTGCCAGCTCTGGGCATTTCCTCTAACTGTCCCCCATGCCTGAAATACTCTCCTCATCTCCACCTACCTGCCCAAATAAAATCCCATCTTCTATAAGGAGCCTTTTGCAACCCCTCTTAACTCTAGTGTCTTCCATCTCTTATGTATTTCCTATTTATCTTGTGTACAGCATACACATATATGTGTCTGGGTACATATATATGTATGTGTATACATATATGAAACATGTATTTGTTTGCATGATGTTTCCCCCATTCGATTGTGAGCTCCTGAAAGACAGAAACTACCTTTTGCCTATTTTTAAAAAATCAGTGCTTAGCACAGTACCTGGCACTTAATAAACGTTTAACAAGTAACTAGAACGAAGCTTGGATTTAGAGAAAGATCTCTTACATATCAAAAAAAAGACAGAATAACAGCTCAGACACTGAAATTCTTCAGTGATCATCAGTTATTAAAACATCATTTAGTAGTAATCCTTGTTCTATGCACCTATACTTATTTGCAGCTTAAGCCTGTATTCCAAGGGTTTTTTTTTTGTTGTTGTTGTTATTGTTTTTAGTTTGGGTTCCAGCCCTAGGTGGGTTCCAGCTCTAGTTGGGTTCCAGCTCAGCTGGGTTCTAGCTCTAGTTGGGTTCCAGCTCAGTTGGGTTCCAGCTCTAGTTGAGTCCTAACTTTGTCCCTCAGCCTCAGTTTCTTTATATATAAAACTAAGTATTGATATTTATACCATTACCTCACAGGACTGCTGTGAAGATGTAAATATAACTCATTTTACTATTACTGAAATGAATAGGAGGAAAGTGGCATTTAATTTTTAATTTTTTATGTTTAATAATTTTAATTTTTTTTTATTTTTGAAAAGAAATTAGCCTCGGGAATCAGTTCATAACCAGGGAGATACCTCCAAAGATACTTTTCATAGGACTGAACAAACACAAATACACACACACACACACACACACACACACACACACACCCATCTTAAAAGGAAAAAAAAAGTTAAATCACATTTTCTCTAGGGTATACCAAGCAAAAAAAATTCAAATGCCTCAAATGAGAAAAATGTAAAAATGGAACGTGCCCAGAGAGCGTTTCTACAAGACAAAGAGTTTCAACAGACTTAGAGAATTTATCAATATCCATGATAATAAATTCAATCCTCAAATTTAATTTTAAGAAATAGTTTTCATCCTCTTCAGCACCAAACTTTTCACAAGGACTGCTAAAAAGAAGCACACTTGATTGTTTCATCTTGCTAAATAAAATACCTGAGACATCTTCCAGTCACACTCCACATTGCATATGGCCATTCCTGCCATCTGGTGGCAGTAGCAAAAGCTAAATTTGCATTGTCATTGACAAAGTAAAAATACCTTGAACAACCATGAATTAAACCTCAATATCTGGTGTAACTTTTGTTCTCTGAAAAAATAGTAAATGTTAAACAAGGTATCTGCTAGAGAACAAAGCTCTATCAAGTTGTACAGAGAATTTCTCACTGAATGATGTGCATACTAATACAGCTTCTACTAACAAAGGCATCATCATTTTTATATATCAACATTCATGCTTGACACAAAACATGACAACAATTCTCCATTTGTCTTACATATGAATGAATTTTTAGAGCATTGAAAGTTTGCAAGAAAGACAATAAACCTCAAGAACAAATGTTTAAATAGATTAGTGTTTTGTTATGTCTAAGAATGTACATAAACATTCAATTCTACCCTGTGTTTAGAACTATGGATATTGATAGTATTAAAAAAAAGCCCTCAGATTCTGAACAGAACTCTATTTACAAAGAAATATTGGTTAGGGGGTCTTGAATCATAGACAGATCTCTCCCCCTCCTTTATTATTAAAATTTTAATTTAAAAAGTTCTTTTGAGATGTTCTTATTAATATGATTTCACTGTGATTCAAAAACCTTATTGGTGTTGTCACAGAGGAAATTCATCCATAAATCAGGGGATTGTACTATACAACCTCTAGGTTTCCATTTAGCTTAAATAGATTAAACTTTTTTTTTTGCTTTTTTTTGGAAGGGGGCAATTGGGGTTAAGCGACTTGCCCAACATCACACAGCTAGTTTTGTGTTAAGTGTCTGAGGGTGGATTTGAACTCAGGTTCTCCTGATTCCAGGGCCAGTGCTCTATTCACTGTGCCACCTAGCCAGTCCAGGTTAAACTTTTTTTAAAAATGTATCCCTAACCTACTCTTAATGAAGAATGAAATGTTCCAGAGGAGTAGAAGTGGATAGATATTCACAAAGTGGAAACTATAAAGCAGCCCTTTAAAAAACTTTTACTTAGAAAGTATGTCCAGTCTTGTGCAAGGTATTTGATTTTGCTATTTTCGTAAGATCACATTTTTATTTTGCTTTGATCCTTACTGATCTCATTGAAGTGTAGAAAGATCCAGAAAATCACTGAGTTAGATGCACAAAACATGTTAAGAAACAGAACCATGCATCTGAAAGAAAAATTTGTGTATAAGTCAGAATTTTGGGGTGTGACTGTTTACAGATGTGTAATGTTTAAACCAAGGGATCCTTTAAATACATTGCCTAGCTGAGATCAGGATTCTAGAGCTCTAAACTGTAAAGTAGGTCAAGTTTTTCTTTAGTAAAGAGCTTTTCTGTGTTCCTGTACTAGTCCTGTCTCAGAATAATAACTCTGCTACCTGTACTCATTTCCTTCCATCTTCTTCCACATTTATAATATTCTCATTCTCTCTCTCTCTCTCTCTCTCTCTCTCTCTCTCTCTCTCTCTCTCTCAGTTTCCTCTTAATTACTGATTCTTTCTCTACTACAGACATGCTGAATTGCTGAAATCAGTTCTATCCTTAAAAATCAAAACCTTATTAGACCCTATTTCTCTACCAGCACTCATACTATATATGTCTTGTCCCTTTCTCAGCATAGTTTCTCAGGAAAAAAAAAACAAACTAATTATATTTTATCTCCCCTTCCTCTACTCACTCTCCATATGCAATATTTCTTACTTCATCATCCAATTTAAACTGTTCTACCTAAAGTTCCCAATGATTTCTTTCTTTTTTTTTTTTTTTTTGGCTTTTTGGAGGTCAGTTGGGGTTAAGTGACTTGCCCAAAGTCACAGGGTTAGTGAGTGTGTCAAGTGTCTGAGAACAGATTTGAACTCAGGTCCTCCTGACTCCAGGGCTGGTGCTATATTCACTGTGCCACTTAGCCATTCCCCCCCACCCCAATAATTTCTTAATTGCCAAATTGAGTAGTTTCCTTTCAATTCTCATCACGCACCAATTGCTACAAATCACAGCTTCATGTATTGTTTTGCTAACTATCTCTGTTTAAGAAAGTGTTAATAATACTGTTTAAACTTACAAATGCATGTAGATACTTTTTTTTCTTTTAGAACCTGCTTGTTAAACATTTATCCTACACATCCCTGACTTAAAGGTTCTCCTTCCAACCACGCATATGCAAAAAATATTTCTTTAAAGATACAATAGCTGATAACTTCCTTGATAATCTCCTGATTTATAATATTAGGAAACACACAAACAGGAAGACATATGCTCACCAAATTTGCTGTTGTTACAAAGGATGTACACTGCAGATTCTAAATGGGGAATCGGCTCCCCTAGACACAATTTAGTATTTAAGATGATCACTTGTAGAAGACATGGTGCAGACTTCATCAAGGTTAGGAACATTGTAGAACCTTCTAAATGACATCCATAATCACTCAAAAGTGGATGAAAAATAACTATTATCTGTTCAGGTAAATGGACATCCCATGGGGCTGATCAGTCAAGACATATATCTTAGACAGTCCTTAAGAATTGGCAATGAAGTAAATCTAGAATTGAAGAGGGGAAGGTGAGCAGGCTGGGTGGGCTTTAGCACATTTCACAGTACTTTTAATAAAAGTAAGCTTCTCTGTAAAAGAAACGTCTATCATTCTACCACTTATATTCATCTGATGATGGGTATGACTGCAAGTCATGGAATACTGCAGTCCTTGAAAATTTAAATTTATATGTCTTCCAATGGAAAATGAAAAAACACATGGTGAGGAGTAGGTCAAACCTGTTTTCAATGAAGAATTGTGCAAGAAAAGTGGCCTAATAAAGCATGTAAGAGGATATGTATACCAGGAATGGAGCAGGAGAAAAGTTAGTGAAAGCAAAGGATACCCAATGTAAAGCTTACCTACTCCATTGGTACCTGTGTAACATCAAAAAAAAAAAAGTTGAGTGAAAGGTTCCAAGAACTTTAGGTGGACTCTCAAGGGGAGAAATCACTGAACATGAAGGTAAACAAGAACAAGGAGAGATAGTATGGATACATTACTATCCATAGAGTTGGATAGAATACCTAGATCAATATACCACAGCTCTACCTAAACATGGAAGAGTTATAGAGAGATCAGGAAGTTGGGCCAGACTATCTCTAAGGTCTGCTTCAGGCCTAAAGTTCTCTGATATTATACTTCTCACTGATGACACATGGTTTCAAGTGGAATTTTTTGATAGATCTTTATTAATTTATTTGAAGGTCTCTGGATAACAAAGGCAATAGATATAGCAATTAATCTACTATTGAGATGGATCCTAATTCTCAGAACTGTATTTTTTTAAATGGTACAATATGAACCACCAAACAATGGCTTTTCCATATACCCATCAGCAGTTACAAGAGAAGCTCATATAAGCTGCAAAGCCTGTGAACTTTCATGTTCAATTTATAGAAAATGGAATAGAAAAAGATCTCTAGTTCATCCTTAAAGGATGATACTCCAGGTTGAGTCAAGACATCCTAATGAGAAAATATGAGGAAATCTATCATAGTTTGATTTATTAGAAGTTTTTCTTTAAAATATTATGACAAATTGAAAATAAGAAATGCCTATTTTAACTCTGACATTCTCTTCAGCCATAAAAGTTGCATAGATGTATTTTTGGAATTGTTATATAAAGGATGATTTGCTACAAATAGTAGTTTCTTAAAGTAAGCACCTGTGTTTCTATGGGATTTAAAGAATAATAAAACAATTTAGCACTTATATAACATGATGATTCATCTTAATTTTACAAATAATACCATCCCAAAACACTTCAAATGAGGAAATCATTATTAACATCAAACGCTTTGATGCTATGAAGATAGGCAATGAACTCATCTGTCCTCAGGCAAAAATATTTTCCTCCTGTACTATTGCACCAGCTGAATTTGCTTAATTTTTTTAAGTATGCATAACAATTCTTTGACAGAAGGCAAAATCGTCACCAATAAGCAAAAATAAGATGTCATTAGCATTTGGTTACTGGCTTCTTTCCCCACACCAAATTACTAGAGACTTGATATATCTAAAATAAGATAATACAGGTAAAGTCCTTTGCAAATGTAAACATAATCACTGGATGATCCCCAGGGGTAGAGAACTGGTGTCCTGGAGGCCACATGTGACCTTCTAGGTCCTTGGGTGTGGCCTTTTGACAGAGTCCAAGTTTTATTGAACAAATCCATTTATTAAGGGGATTTGTTCTGTGAAGTTGGAATTCAGTCAAAGACCCACAATTAAGGATCTAGAGGGTCACAGGTGGTGAGGCCAAGGGTTCCCCATCTGTGATCTAGCCCAACTCCCTCATTTTAAAGATGAGGAAACTGAGACTTAGTGTGGTTAAATGACTTGTCAAGGTCACACAAAGTCAGGATTTGGCCCCAGGTCCTCTGATTAGAACAAAGATTCTTACATTTGTGTGTGTTTCATGGTCTTCTTTAGCAGTATGATGAAGCCTATGAGCCTTTCCTCAGGATGGTGTCTTAAAGTGCATAAAATAAACTACATATGATTTCAAAGGAAATAAATTAGTTTGAAATAGTTATCAAATATATGTCTGTGTGTGTGTGTGTGTGTATGGGAGGGAGGAAAGCAAGGCAATTAAGTGACTTGCCTAAGGTCACACAGCTAGTGTGTCAAGTGTCTCAGGACAGATTTGAACTCAGGTCCTCCTGACTCCAGGGCCAGTGCTCTATTTACTGTACCACCTAGCCACCCCTCAAAGATATGTTAAAAACAACAAGTTTCCAGACCCCAGGTTCACAAACCCATTCCGGCACCCATGAGCCTCACTGCCTCCCCTTGACATAGAATGTTAGTTCTAGTCAGTCTCTATGTCGATTGACCCTTTTTATTGGATCATTCCATATTAAAGCATTAATGATGTTTTAAACTTGTTCCTACTCCCTTTCCTCAGACATCTAGAGGAGCAGAGATGTGAAGACTTCGTTTAAAAAGAAAATTCTTATCTGTTGTCAGAAAACTGGTTTTGGGGGGGGGGTGGCTAAGTGGCACAGTGAATAGATCACCAGCCCTGGAGTCTGGAAGACTTGAGTTCAAATCCGGCCTCAGATACTTAACACTTACTAGGCATGTGACCTTGAACAAGTCACTTAACCCCAAATGCCCTGCCTTCCCCCCTCCAAAGGAAAAAAAAAAAGAAAACCATTTTTTGTCTCTGAGTTTGTTCTTTAGGAATGAAAAAGGGAATATAAAAAAGGTGAGGGTAGTGTCTGAAGAGTCATGAAATGTCCCTCCATTGATAAGAAGCCATTGTTTCATTAGTAACTTCTTGATGGAGAATCTTGTCCTAAATCTCCTTCCTTCTGACAATGGTTTCAAATCTAGGTCTTACACTGGTCTCTGTGTATGGCTCTGTATTAACCAGACAGGAAAAATTGTTGCTATTGTTTGTCCTTCATTTTCTTTTTTTTGCCTTATGGAGGGCAATTGGGGTTAAGTAACTTACCCAAGGTTACACGGCTAGTTTGTGTGTGTGGTTGTTAAGTGTCTCAGGCCGGAACCGAACTCAGGTCCTCCTGACTCCGGGGCCGGCGCTTTATTCACTGCACCACCTAGCTGCCCCTGTCCTTCATTTTCGAAGGGGATCAATGACATGATGTCTTGACTTGCACATGAATTGGATTTAAGTGAAGCAGAATTGTGTAAAGCCACCCGTCTCATTCTCTCTTCCAGATCCTTGAAGTCTAGCGGTAAGAGAAAAGTCAGGATGACTGTCTATGGGATACAGTGGATGACCTTGGCATCTTTGATACCTGACCAACCTCTAAGCACTCCACAGTGCCTACTTTAGCCACCTATGTGGCCAATGGAACAAAGTGTTCTTATCTACCTATTCCACTGGTGGAGGTCTTCACATGCTTGGAGTAGACATCCCCCCATTCCCTTCAGGAAAGCCCTAATTGTTAGCATCTTCTTCCTAACATTAAGCCTAAATCAACCTCTTTGCAGCTTCCACCAACTGCACTAGTTCTGTGCTTCAGGGACAGGTTTAAATAAATAAATAACTTTTTAAAAAGCTTTCTCTCCCTTCCACATAGTATGATCATGTTCCACTCCCACCCCCTAAGTTTTATCTTCTCCAGGCTAAATATCCCCAAGAGATCTTCCAGTGGCACATGTTCTGGACTGCCCATGCTCTTGGAAATCATCTAGTACTCTAAATACCCAGCAGCTTTCCTCTCTCTTTCTAAACTGTAGGGTCCAGAACTGAATGTAATACCATATTCCAGAAGTGGGCTGGAATAAGTTATCAGAGCAGGCAGAAGAGAGTGGAACCTTTACCTCCCTTGACCTGGATTCTCTGCTTCTCACCATGGCCCAGGCTGGCCCTTGCTTTCCTGCCCACCATCTCATACCCACAGGCATGCACCCGTGCACAACACACACACACACACACACACACACACACACACACACACAGACCTCTAAATCATATTGAGTGTGTAGCTTTATTTTGAACTAGAAGTGACATGAGAAATATGCTTGCTGACAAGGTGTCTCTTTCCTGAAATTAGCATAATTTAATTATCCATGTTATGTGCTTAAATATGTATGCTGCGGCTTTCATTTTTTTTTTTTTACTTAAACCTTTTGAGATAAAAAAAATGTTTGTGAAAATTTCTGGTATGTTTCTAGAAATACATAAAAAATCTCTGATTCTTTTCATAGGTCTATAGAAGGTTAACAGTGTAACTATCCTATAGGCCTTTAACTCGGGACTTGATGTTACACAGGCATCATATTTTGTTTTGTTTTGTCTCACACGGAGCATAGAGACCTTCCTGACTATGAATTCTGCCACCTTTACCTGATGCTTTAGCAGTGTGCTAACAAATTTCAATGACAGATTGATGCTTTCTCTGTATTGCCAATGAGTACAGTGGGATCTTGAATAAGATTAGCTTAGATCTAGTATTATAATAAAGGAATTATCACAAGTATACACTTCGCAAGCAGCTAGCATGAGAATCTGCTAGGTGTAGCATTGAACAGAATACCAGGCCTAGAGTCAGAAAGACCTGGCCTCAAACACATACTAGCTGTGTGACCCTGAACAAGTCACTTAGCCTCTGCGCACCTCAATTTCCTCACATGTAAAATAGGGATAACAATACCTCCCTCACAAGGTTATTGTGAGGGTAGAATAGGACAATCATAATAATGCACTTAGCACAGCACTAGATGAATGCTAGTTTTTACTACTATTATTATTAGAAAATTCAATCTTACTTTACTGATACCTTGCCAACAGACAGTATCCCAGGGTGGATTAAAGTATGTTGTAGATATAAGAGAGGCCCAATATGAACTGTACCAAGTACTGAGAACAAAACCACTAGAACAATTTACATGGTAATGTCGTTAACATGTAAACAGTTTTGAAAGACTTAAGAGCTCTGATAAGCTAAATGATTAAGCATCATTCCAGAGGAAACACAAAGCACAATGACAAAGCAAAACAGACCATTTCATGACAAGACAACGTGGACTAAATTGAAGGATAAGAAACACATTTCTGGACAGAACCAATGAGGAAATATGCTTTTCCTGTGCTTAGGTGACATGGATTTTTTTCTTTCCTTTTTTTCCTCTTTTTTCTCTTCCTTCTTTCCTTTCTTTCATTTTTCTCCTTCTTTCCATGGTTGGGGAGAGGTGGGAGGAAGGAAAATATTAATGCTTAATAAACTAAAAAAAATAATGGTCATTAAAATCCTCACTATATGGAGCTCTTTCTGTGACTTTACCTCTGGAGGTGTATGAGCAGCACCTGCTGTGGCTAACAAATCTAGGGTTTTGTTTTTTTTTGCTTTTTGGAGGGGAGAAGGCAGGGAAATTGGGGTTAAGTGACTTGCCCAAGGTCACATGGCTAGTTTTGTGTTAAGTGTCTGAGGCCTGATTTGAACTCAGGTCCTCCTGACTCCAGGGCCGGTGCTCTATTCACTGAACCACCTAGCAGCCCCAGGATAACAATTCTAGAAAACATTCTGTTGTGCTTTAAACATTAAAAAAGAGAAAAACAGTCCATATGTTCAAAGTCTTTTACAAAGTCCTGGGTTTTTTTTTTTCTGCTTAGGCATTCTTTAGATACTGGATACTGGCAGAACTGGTAAGGCAGAGAGGCCCTGAGGGGGAGTATATGAAGTAGAATTAAGATGACCTGGGAGCAGGTTATAAGAAGGCCCATTCCCTTCTAGAGACTCAGATTAATTAGAACAATTTTACCTCCTAAGTTATTCATGGATTGTGACTGACATTGTCAGGTGTTTTCACACCAGGGAAACAGGGATTCTTGATACACTGATAAAAATCACTGAAACACAGAGGCATTCAGGGAACATCAGAAGGCAGGGCAGAGACTGAACTGGGAAATATTCAAATGGAAATCAAATGTTGGGAATGAGAGGTCAGATTCATGACTTCATCCCTAAGTACAATTTTTTTTCCATGCCCATATTCTTCTTGGTGCACAGTATCTGTGTAAACTAGGAATACTTAGACAAGAATGCTCAGATGAATGAATGACAGCCATCTCAGAATGAAGAATTTATTTGAAAAAGGAGGGCCAGTCTTTTACATAATTCAATATAATGGCCACATAATAGAGAGTGGGAGTGAAAAAAGACTGCGAATCATAAACTACCTTGCCCACTTGACATATTTTATCCCATTAATTCAAAGATTGGCAAGTGATTCTTTTCCCAAAAAATAATTTAAGAAGTAAATAATTTCATTTTAAAATTCCCTCCAATTTCATAGGGTCAGAGAAAAGTTATGGAGAGGATAACAATACACATTTATTGCATTTCTTTTCATTTATAATTTTTATAGCAACTTACCTAAAAATATTGAGAAAATATTATGTAAGAGAGAACAGCTCTTTTAAACCATACATTTCTGAACTAGATTTAGAGATGCAGGATCAAGTGTTTATAGGATAATCTTTCCTTTCTAAAAAAGATTTTTAAAATTAATCTCTCTTTCAATATCTGCCAGGAAATTTGGTTTTTCTAAATCCTCAACTGTTCATAGCCAATTCTCTTCAAAGCACAATCAGTTATCTCGGTAGATGCATAAAACATCGTAGTGGACCAGAAAATCCCTAATGGGTTTTAACAGGTACCTCAGTATAGCTGCAATCATAAGAATTTGTATCTAGCTGTGTTTTAAGTATTTTTGAAAAAAAGAAAGACCCCATATCTCAACCCAATTAAGATTCCATACTAGCTGCCTATGATACACAGAGACAACAGGGTGCAGGATTCCTAAGTGTAAAGCATCATGGTCATTGGAAAGAGCACTGGAATGGGACAAAGATGGCAAAGAAGTGCCAGCCAAGACAAGCTTCCCCTAGAACCACCTCAGCAACAATGAAAACTGTTCCCAAATCATCAAAAAGATTAGATAACAGGAAAATGAGTAAATTAATGAGAGGAGAAGAGGAGGAGAGACATGTAGATTCCCTGCTTCTTCAGCCTGTCCAAGATTGTGTCAGAAAGCAGAGCTTCTGCCAACATCCTGTCCACAGACTAAAAGAGACAGAGAAATGCCCAATCCACTATAATGTCCCAGTGGGTGAAAGCCAAAAGAGGCAGAGTCCAGGAATCATCATGATCCACCTCAATTACCGTAACTAGGACTGTAGGAGAGGCCAGGGTCAACTCAGCCACTTCATTCAGGACCACAGTCTCTGCTACAGTGTCCTAGACCAAGGCAGCTTCAGAGGGGACAAGACCAAAAAGGATAAGACCAACCAGACTTGCCCTAAAACAGGACAAGGATGAAAAGATTGTGTTCTTACTTTAAGCTTTCTACTCTTGTCTGAAGTCCCACACCAAGAGAGAGAGAAGTAACACTAGATTTCAACAAGTGTTGTTCAGTCATTAGTCAGTTGTGTCCAACTCTCTGAGCCCCCATTTTGGGTTTTCTTGGCAAAGATACTGGAGTGGTTTATCATTTCCTTTTCCAGGTCATTTTATAGAAGAGGAAACTGAGACAGAGTTAAGTGACTTGCTCAGGGGCACACAGCTGGTGTCTGAGGTCAGATTTCAACTCAGGAGGGTAAGTCTGCCTGACTCTAGACCTGGTGTTCTGTTCACTGTGCCACCAAGCAGCCTCCTCATGTTGGAGTTTTCTTGGCAAAGATACTTTAATGGTTTGACATTTCCTTTTCCATCTCTGAGGAACTGAAGAAAATAGGATTTAGTGACTTGCCCAGGGTTATACAGCTAGGAAGCATCTGAGGCTGGATTTGAATTCAGGAATGTAAGTCTTCCTGATTTCAAGCCCAGTGTTCTATCTACTGTACCACCTACCTACTATGCAAAACCTTAAAAGAAAGTTATAAATAAATACAAAAAGGGGTACCTTTAAAATCAAGTCATTTCTAGTTTAAAAAAATCAAAGAAATAAGCCAGCAGAAGAGAACTATTAATACAATAAAGAAATAATATAAGTTAAGAGAATCCTAAGATACAATTCTAGAAGAAGAAGGAAAAAAACTTCAAGAATGACAAATAGAAGCTCCCCCCCCCAAAAAAAAAAAACAAAAAGAAATTTATTAGCCACAGGGACTCATGAGCTCCTGGAAGAAATAAAAGAAAAATTGGGATAAGAGAAAATTATATTTAAATTCTTAAAAAGAAGATATATACAGAAATTTGTAATCAAGTATTAGAGTTGGAAGGGACCCTGGAGGTCATGTACTCACAGCTGAGTAAGTAAAATGAGATTCAAGGATGTTAATGGAATTGTTCAAGGTCAGATAGTAGAATTTGAGCCCAGGTCCACCAACATCAGAGCTAATGATCTTTTCATTATACCACAAATCCCTCCAATGGCTTAGAAGTAAAAATGGAAAGTGTTACCAAAATAATAAATACTCTAAAAAAACAAGGAAAAGAGAAGGAAAAAGCCAATTCCATAAAAAATATTAAGGCAAAATCAAATAAAAAAAACAAAAAAGTGGAATATATGACTTATCTAATATCAGAAACAAATGGCCAAGGAAGTGAAACAAAGAGAAGTAATTTAAGAGTCTTGAAGATTTCTGGAAACTATGAAAAAATAGGAAACCTGTATATTATATTTAAAGAAATAACAAATTTAAACTTCCCAGAACTACTAGAATCAGAGAGCAAACTGAAAACAGAAAGAATCTATAATTTATTACCTGAATGAAAACTAAAATTTTGTAAAATTGACAAACTTCAAGAGTTCCAGGATGAAACACATGAGATACCAAAGACCAATGGTTAGAATGAAAAAAGGCTCTTTGTACAGCCATGATTAAGGTCATAATTCTTTTTTGCTTTTTGGAGGAGGAAAGGCAGGGCAGTTGGGGTCGTGACTTGCTCAAAGTCACACAGCTAGTTTGTGTTAAGTGTCTGAGAACAGATTTGAACTCAGGTCCTCCTGACTCCAGGGCTGGTGCTCTATTCACTGTGTCACCTAGCCACCCTGGTCATAATTCTCAAATAAATAATTTTTTAAAAAGTTAGAAGTGATCATGGGGGATACTGGGAAGATGGTAAAGTAGATCAGAAAATTTCAAGCTCTTAAGATTTTCCCCCACAAATAATATAATAATAGGACCCTGGGGCAAACATAGAGTGATAAAAATAAATAAGAGTTGGGGCAGAACAGGGATCCTCCTGGGACATCAGAGAACATCTGAAGAAAAATCCCAGGAGAGGTTTGGAGCCTGTGAAAAGTAAATACCTCCAGCCTAGTTCCACTTAAACAACCAGAGGTGAGCCCTGGGATTAGCTGGATTGGGAGGTTGCCTCAACCCCAGTCAAACCAACTTTTACCCCCAGGGGCAGTGAGGGGAGTTGGACATCTAAGCTGGGGAAGATCAAAGGAACCTGTGGTGACAAGGAATGCCAGACCCATCTGTGCTTCAAAGATTCAGCCTGCTGCAATTAGGAACTAGACCAGGCCCCCCGAGTGAAGAGGTGGATGCCGCTGGCTGTTAGCACTTACAGGAGGTTGTAGGTCTTGATTTTGGTTCCTGGGCAGAGGGAAGAAATGAAGGAATATCTGAGAACAGAGGCACCATCCCCTATCCCCCAGGGCTAGAGGTGAGTACAAAAACTAAGCTGCTACAAATTTAAAAAAATGAAAACACAAAGGAGAAAGAATCCAACCACAGAGACTATGGGAACAGAGAAGATCAGGGTTCCTCTTCAGAAGAGTGAAGTTATAAGAGATCAAGAAACAATAAAACAAAATATAAAGAATGAAAAAAATAGAAGAGAATATGAAACATCTCATAAGAAAAACAACTGCTTTGGAAAAGAAGTCAAGAAAAGAGAACATAAGAATAAGCAGACTACCTGAAAGTGATGATCAAAAAAAGAATATTGATACAATAATGCAAGAAATAATTAAAGAAAATTGTCCTGAAGCATTAAAACAAGAGGGGAAAATAGAAATAGAAAAAAAAATCTACTGATCATCACCTGAAAGAGATCCTACAAAGAAAACCCACAGGAATATCATATTCAAATTCCAAAACCCCCAGGTGAAGGAGAAAATAGTATGAGCAACAAGAAAAAAAATTTTTTTTAATATGGTGGTACCACAATCAGAATCACACAAGACCTAGCAGTACTGACACTAAAAGCCTGTAGGTCTTAGAACACTTTATATCAAAGAGCCAAAGAACTGGGGTTGCAATCAAAAATATCATACCAGCAAAACTAAGCATATTCCTGAATGAAAATATGGACATTTAATGAATTGTCAGACTTTCAGAATTTTGTTAAAAAAAAAAAGAAACCTGAACTTAATAGAACATTTGACATATGGGAGCTAATCACAAGGGACTCAGTAAGAATAGGCTGTTTACCTTTTATGCATGTAAAATGTACATCTAAGATTGATATTAGTAATTGTGTAAATCATAAGAAAGATTAGGGTAGACCTGAGTATAATATGATTTTTAAAAAGTAACACAATTTAGGAACAGCTAAAAAGAGTAAAAGTATTTTACACAGATGAGGTGCAAGAGGAAGAACCAACACAGATTGGATGGGGGAGGAGTGCTGGCAGTTCTAGAAACCCACTTTCATCAGGAGTGGTTCAAAGAGAGAACAAGACAAGTACATTTATCTAGAAGAGTAATTCAGAAAGAAATAAAACACAAAGGGAATAGGGAGGGAGAAGAATAAAGAGGGATCTTTAGAGGGAAAGGTGAGGGAACAGGTTAAAGGGAGATATAGAAAGGTATTTAGATTAATGGAAATGGTAGGATAAGAGAGGCATCATTGGAAGGGGGTTAGGTTAAGTAATAGGAGGGCAAGGTAGAGGGTAGAGGTAAAGCAGAGGAATCAGGAGGGATAGGAAATAAGAAATAACGCACAAACATAAAATAAAGATCAAAAGTAGAATTTGTTAGGGAAATAGGAGCAGGGGTGGTAAACATGATCTTGGACAAAGTTAAGACTAAAATAGATTTTATCAAAAGAGAAAAATTGGGAAACTACACTATGTGTCAACCATATTTAATCTATGTTTTTTCTGACTATTTAAAACAACTAGATGGTATAATGTGGGAATATTGCTGTGGCATAGGAAATGAAAAGTTGGTGAACTTGGAAAAATATGGAAAGACTCAGACTTATGAAGGAAGAGGTTATCTACCCTCAGAAAAATAATAAGTATAGTATGGTCTTACATAGATGAATATGAATGTATATGTGTATATATGACTATGATTATTGATATCTAAGAACATGTATGTATTTATGGTGTGTGTTTATGTACATATGGATATCTTTGTGTGGGTCTATATATGCATATGTGTATATATGTGCATGTGTGTGTATCCGCCTTAAGTGTAGCCTTGGGGAACAAGGGGTGGGGGAAGAACAAAGTAAAAAGTGTACAGCAGAGAACAAAAGAAAACTTACAAGGAAACAAGGATTGATAGCTCTCAATTCAGCTCGTAGTATTTATTATATAGACTTTCTTGAGATAGAAACTAATTGCTGCATATTTTGAATCTTCTCACATTCATCTATGCACAAGTCAATGCTTTTTTTCTTTTCTTATTTTGTATTATTTTAGTTTTAGTATTTGTTTGCCTTTTCTTGTTTTCTACTTAAATTTAAAATAAAAAAATACAAATAAAAAAAGTGATCATGGATGATAAAATAGATCATTTTGATTACATAAAATTAAAGTTTTTTCTTGAACAAAATCAGTGAAATTAAAATTATATGAAAACAGTTAATTGGGGAAAAGATTCATATCATGTATCTCTAATAAAGGCTTAATATCCATGCTAAATAGGAAGTTAATACAAATAGGGAAAAATATTGGGGTCACTCCTCAAAGGATACATGGTCAAACATTATGAAAAGTGTGTTTTCAAGCAAGAAATGCAAGATATAAAAATCACATGAAGAAATGCTTAAAATCACAAATAACAAAAGAAGAGCAATTTAAAACAAGATTTTACTCCATGCCTATCAAATTGGCAAAGATAAACAGACAAAAATGGTAGCGCTAACACACAGCATGAATTTCAGGGTAGGTAGTTTCTAATTAAATAAAAAAGAACTGTTGGAATAGAGAAATGGAAGTTGAAGGTATGTCCTCTAGTCATTGCTCCTTTAGTACCGTAAGCACTGTTAGAACATTAGACTCAATCCCCACAAGCCCAGTAAATTCTTTCACCACCTTCTTCATTCTCAGCTTTAGAGATGACTCCTTGCCAGACTTTCAGAGGGGTAATGAATTTTCAGAGGTCATTTCTTCCCAGCCTTTGCATTCGTGAGTTTTAATTTATGCTTATTTATGCTCAAGAGTTCTGTTGCACCTAAACTCCAAGGGGAAAATGCACTATTTATTTTAAATAATTTTCTGAACAGGCACAAGGTCACTAAACAAAATCACATAAACCTCTAAGTAACTTCAGTTGTAAAGATTACAAATCAATGAGTTATTCTTTTAGATACTATCAGAATCTTGGTAGGGTGGATATTCTTGGCCTTACTCTTTCACCCCAACCTAAGTTTGAATTTAATGTTCCTGATCTTGAATTAGAAATGGCTCTTTTCTCCAATATGCTCCCTTTGGCTTGGCAAATTCATTTTGATCTTTTATAATGCTGATCTTGTCACCCATTAGCTTTATTTTATTTTTTAAAGCAATTGGGGTAAAGTAACTTGCTCAAGGTTACATGGTCAGTTATTTCTGGGTGTGGCACTAAGTATCTGAGCCCGGATTCGATCCCAGGTCTCCCAACTCTGGGGCCGGCGCTCTTACTCACTGTGCCACCTGGCCACCCCTCACCCATTTGCCTTAACAGTTTTTTTATTCTATTTTTTATTCTAATTCCATATTTTTGCTGATAATTTGGCTTAAGTTTTATTGAATGTGGTTTTATTTTATTTTTGCTTTGTGGAGGGGGTAAGGTACGGAAATTGGGGTTAAGTGACCTGCCCAAGGTCACACAGCCAGTTTTTCTGTGTGTGTGTTAAGTGTCTGAGGTTGGATTTGAACTCAGGTCCTCCTGACTCCAGGACTGGTGCTCTATTCATTGTACCACCTAGCTGGCCCTGAATATGGTGTTATAATTGCACTACCATTGGCTCAATAAAATAGGAAACAAGCCCATTTCTTTTACTCTCTCTCTCTCTCTCTCTCTCTCTCTCTCTCTCAATATATATGTATGTATGTATATGTGTATATAAACACACATATACATATCCACATATATATTTTATATATATATACATACACACATATATACATATTCACACACACACACACATATATACCAAATTCATGTAGATATTTGGACTTAACGTTGGTGGAAATTGTAATATACTACGTATATTTTAGAAGAAAAAGGTATCCTGAAAGTTGTACACTAGTCGTCTTGACTGATATACCTACATAAAATCATCTAAAAGGGCATAGAATATTGGGGCTACTTGATTTATTCTCTTCAAAATCATGCTGGTTTTAGAAATTGTCAAGGAAAAAACAATCAGGAGTTGGGTCAGTCTCGCAGTCTGGGGTTTAGAAACATGGAAATCAGTATCTGGGGTAAAGCAATAGAAAGAAAACCATGTTGACTTTGGGGATAAATTTTGTTGGCCTAATTCCCTTTTTCTTTCACCATTTTTGAGAGATCTATGAAACTAAAGGAAGTTATAAATGTATGGTAGTTTTAATAAGACACCTGATATATTGGTAAAAAATTAGCTTTCTGATAAAAAAAAGTTTCAGAAAAATAAAAAGGCCAGCATCAAAGATTCAAAACAAATATGTTTTCATGAAAATGTCTTCAAAGGTCATTTATCACGGCTACTTCATCAGTGTATCAAGGACCTTAATGATAGTTTGAAAGAAACTACACACCAGGGATGCAGGAGATACCAACTTGTACAAGGTGAGCAACAGCTTAGAAATACGATTTTTATAGAGGGGAAAAATAACTGGGATAATTTATCCCAGAGAAGGAGCTTGAGGGGACTGCAAGCAAACAGAAGCAAATAATGAGAATGGCAATATTCCATTTTCCACATCCATTAAATATATACATACAGCAAGTAGAAATGGTCTTTAAAGTACAGAATGAAAGATTTTGATGGGATGTAAAGTAATATCCGCCCCCCCCCCACTCAACCCCCCAAGCCACGGTTCCTGGCACTCTAATGAGAAAGGAAATGAAAAATCAAAGAAACAAGAGCCATTTTGAAATAATGTATTTTCAATTACCTCAGCAGTGGATAAAGATGAGAAAATGCAATTTAAGAAAAAAAAATGTTAACTACATAACACTAAGCAAAACACAAAGCCAAAGAAAACTGCACACATGCATTCACTGCACCTTGTCCCTTCACTGAACTGAAACTGACTGAGGAGTTGTCCCTAGTCACTGAAGAAAGAAAATGTTGATGAATCTGGGTATGAAAGAGGCACTTTGTAACAAGGTCAAGGGAAGGAAATACAGAATGTGAATTTTTTAAACCATGCACTCTTTTTTCATTGTTGTAGTCTAAAGTGTGGCATATTTACTACAATGACAAATACGACTTCTGATAAATTTCCCAGGACAGATATAAATGACAATGAACTTAAAAAAAATAAATGTCAGAATGAATTCTTTTTAAAAAAAAGTATTATAAAACACTGAAAGAACCTATTGTACATTCTTGAACTTGGAAGATATTTTTTAATGCTTACTTGAATAATTTAGGGATAGACTAAATATTCTATGAAGATACATTTCTGTACTTAAAAGATGTCATGAATTGTAGACATATTCATTAAAGAATTATACATTTCGCCTTTTCTCTTCAGTTGTCTGTAAGGTGCTTAGTTCTTCTTCAGAAGCTAATGCCACATTGGGGTGAACCCTCACTTCAGTCAGCGAATAGCACCACTACAAACAATTCTCTCCTCAACCGTCTGCTAAAATGGCTGGCTCTGAGCCTGAATCTATTCTGCCCTCATCCTTCATGACGACAAGGTTACTGTCAAGGAGGATAAAATCAATGCTCTCATTAAAGCAGCAGGTGTAAATGTCGAACCATTCTGGCCTGGTGTAGCAGCAAGCACCCCAGCGTCCCCAGGGTCACTGCGACCACAGGGTCTTGGATCTGCTTTGATAAAGGAAAGCAACTCAAAATGGGTTAACAAGCTTACTTTAATCAGTCAAACATATATCATTTACCTAGTTCAAGGGAAAAAGGTCAGCACCCCGAACTTCAGAATATACAGACAGAATTATGAAGACAGAGAAACAGATCAAGTAGACAATTTTCCAAACTGTCCAACCATTACATCCATACCAAATCAACATCTGTGTTTCAACATCTGGGTTTTTCAAAGCCAAGGGGGGGGGGCTCTCAACAACGGCTTCCCAGAATCCAGATAAAATCACAGAACACTTCTCAAAGTGAGCCCCCAAAACAAAGCTACACATCAGGGCTTGTATAGCCTTCTCCTGGCTCAGAGAATGTAACAACCTTATTGACTCACTGGCCAATCAAGAAGTATCTACTGAAAAACAAGCCTCCCACCCCAGGCTCCAGGTGCACTTTAGCCTAGGGGCAGGGAAGATCTTTAAATTTACATTCCCATTACACCTGGATTATATGCCAAGGCCCAATCCAATGTCAACATTGCAAGTCTCATCTGCAATGTAGGAGTTGGTGGACCTGCCCCAGGAGCTGATGGTGTTGCCCCTGCTGGATGGGCTGCTCCCACTAACACAGCTGCCCCAGCTGAGGAGAAGAAGAAAGAGGAAGCAAAAAAAGAATCCTAGGAGCCCGATGAAGACATGGGGTTTGGTCTGTTTGACTAAATATTTTTTGTAACATTAAATAAAAAGCTTACCTCAAACTAAAAAAAAAAAAGAATTATACATTCCTAAAGAATTATCCAACTCTGATGGACAAGAAACAGCAAATAGAACAAGAGGGATGTGGATAAATCAGCAGATAAAAGATTAGTTTCTAGTTTTTACCTAGGATAGTTTTTTTTTTACACCATACATGGGAAATTATCTTTTTAAAATTTTTTTCTTTATTAAATCCATTCATTAAAAAAAGAAAGATGAGGAACTTTTATAATGCCATACATTGTACAGCTGATTAATAATTTTTGTTCAATTGAATCGCAAGGCTTTCTGAGCAGCAAAATGGAAAAGTATAGAAATAGTGACAGTACTTGATCAGTTTTATCCCAATAAGCTGGGACTAAATTTTATTTTCATTTCTATAAAAAATATGAAGAGTATCAAGACGGAAAAAAATTTCCAGAATTTGGCAATATGAAATTTTAGTCACAAGCTTTCTTATATTTTCAGTTTTCTACTATTTATCAAACACTGCTTGCAATTAATGATTATAAGCTTTTTGAGATCAGGAACTGCTTTATATCTATGAGGCTGTCCTCAGATGCTAGCCTGGTATTTTACAAATAGGAACAAAAGTGAATTGAATTTAATATATAGCATCTACTTTAATCTAATTTTATATAATTTCATATTAACTAATTTAATATTAAATTAAATTAATATTTACATTAACTTAACATTTAATTTAATATTTAATAAATGATCACTTAGCATAATGAATTAATATCATTAATTTTATTTTTAAAACATCTCCACATTGATCATACAGGACTTTTAAATTTTTAATAATATATTACTGTACATCTATCCACTAGCATGGACTACCTAGAATGGATTGCATAGAGCAAGCACACCATATACTCTTCACTCAGCATCCAATGGTATTAATGGGGCTCTCTGTGTCCATTAATTTCCCCAGATGTAAATCTTCATGGGCAACAAGGTAGCACCCTAGTATATGACATGCTGGGCCTGGAGTCAGGAGGAATCAAAATGGAGCCTCAGACACTTAATAGCTGTGTGACCTGAGGCAAATTACTTAACCCTGTTTGCCTCTGTTTTCTCATCTGGAAAATGAGCTAGAGAAGGAAATGGCAAACCACTTCTGTATCTTTACCAATAAAGCGCCAGCATGGCTCGTGAAGAGTCGGACACGACTGAAAAAATTACAGAACAACCGATCTTTGTGCTTTTACAAGAAGAAGAAAAGTGTGATGAAAAAAGAAAATGCAGGCAAACAAAAAGGAAAGAAGAGAAAAAAGGAAGAGATAGAGGAAAAAGAAAAGACAAAGAAAAGGAGAATAAACAAAAAATCATCTCAATGATTTAGTTTTTAATGGCATCTTTTTTCTCCTTTGAATATTACTTCAGTAACAGGGGCTCTGTTATTTGATTCACTAATTACATCCCAAGGTATAATATATGCATATCAGATGCCCAATACAATCCCACCACTTGAATTAGTCCTTATGGAAGTAAAATGCCAACAAGACACACTATGTGGGCTCTGTTGCTTCTGTTAACTTAAATTATTTTCAGCTTAACCTCTGAGGTTCTTTTTAGAATACAATAGACAATCATCAAAATAATTCCCTGGTATTACCATATGCTCTGAATTGGAAAAGAATGAAGAATTAACAGTATTCTAACATTAACTCACAATGTCCCTGTGTTTTAAGCACATAGCATGGGGAAGATGTGCAACCTCTATTAGGTCTCATAGCAGTTTGAGATAGGTGTTTGGGATTTTTTTTAATGTTTTGAATTGCAGATGAGATATAAGAAGCTGATAGACAGATTTTATGAGCAAAAGACTCAGCAAATAAAGCAATATGCTAAATATTTGAGAAGGGAATTCAATTCCAATCAACAAATATGTCTCAAACACCTACTATATTCCCAAGACTGCTCCAAGAAACAAAGATTAAAACTGGCATATATTTGCCCTCAAGGAGCATTTAATTCAGTAGCTGAATGTAACATCTATACAAATCATCAGAACAGAAATGAGAATGAATGAAGTGCACATGACAGGACAAACTCAACCTTGTGAAAGAATGGGGAAGGGGGATCTCCTCTAGCTAACAGGACAGGGAAGAACAAAAGAAGATGAGACTTGAAGGGAAGAAAGGATTTCTAGATGTGTGGATGAAGAAGGAGAACATTCCAGATTTGGGACATACAAACATACACAAGTTATGAAGAACACTGGAAATTCTCTGCTATAGTCCCATGTGTCTGTAACATGAAGTAGAATTGTGTTAAGTAAGGCTGAAAAGTTATGCTAGAGCCAGACTGCTCTCAACTACTGGCTAATATGTGGTTAGTGCTTAGCTTGCAATTGCACTAAAAGATGAGAACAGACTTCCAGAAGTGTAGAATATATTTGATTTTTTTTCAATTAACAACAACAAAAAATATTTTTTATTTCTATCTCCCAATATGTGTGTAGTTATATGTGTATATGTGTATGCATAATACATACATGAATACATAATAAGGCAATATATTTATGTACCTGCATGTATATGTACATATGCATGAGTGTGTATACAGTTAGATAGCTCAGGGGACAGAGTGACAGACCTAGAGTCAGGGAGATCTGAGTTCAAATCAGGCCTCAGACAGTTATTAACTGTGTGATCCTAGGCAACTCACTTAACCCTCTTTGCCTCAGTTTCCTCATATATAGAAAAGGCAGGATAAGGAAATGGCAAACCCCTCCAGTATCTCTGCCAAGAAAACCCTAAATAGAGTCATGGAGAATCCAAAATGATTTGTGAGTTTACACATGTATGTATGTGCAGTGTTAACCTTTAAAAAGTTTGGTTAAAGGAGACAACAGGCTAGATGATACACAGTAACAGCATTTATTCCCTTAATAAGACTAGTGGACTTGTACAAGGAGTTAGAAGCTGAGTTCTAAATCCTGATCAAAGGAATGGGAAAGCTTAAATACATTTTTGAACCATCCCAATTCAGGGTGGCTGTGTCACATAAATTTGTGATCCCCATAAATGTTTAATCATTGTATGAGAAAGGAATTTTCTTTATTGAATAGATGGTAAATACAATAAAATAGGAGAGTTGACAAAATGTCAATTGAAATTATGATTCAGAATATGTGATTTCTTTACCATTAACATTCCATAACATAGTATATGCCAAAAAATATTAAGATGAGAAAAAATCCCATTACTCAAGTTAATGCCTCAAGTTGAGTCTCATCCTTAAGGGCCTTAAAGTAAGCCTTGTGTGGCTTTGTTGACATAATAAGAGGCATTGTATGAGCTCACTCAGAGTCCAAGGACAAAGCAGGATCAATTTGGAATTTATGATCTCAGGATGTAGTATGTCCCAAGATAGGGATAAATCTCACTTCCAGCCTTATCTGGTCTCTGGAGTTGCTGACACTGGAAAAGGCATTTTTAAAGCAGGGCAAAGCAGTCTATGTGATTAATTCAGACTTTGGCCAAAAATATGATATTTAATGACTATCATTTCATATACATATATGTATACACATACACAGACTTATATGTGTACATGTACACATAAGCATGTATGCATACACACTTATGTATATGTTAATGTTTGTGTATACACACATACATATGGGAAGAGAGGTAAAAATATTTTTTCACTGTTGCTAACTGGAAAAAAAATTAAATTTAAAAAAGAGAATTGAACTGTACTGAAAAGGAGATACCAACACAGAACAGGATCTTCTTCATTATTATAAATTTTCTTAATAAGTCATCAATTAAAATCACTGCATGCAGGGAGCAGGGAATGTGAATTCAGAACACTAATAATCCTGTCAGACTGTGAATGGGTTGGATGGCTTTGCTGGTGACTTTTTTCCCTTTTTTTTTGGTTCTTTGTTACAAGATATAGTTCAATAAGTATGGGAAAACAAAAACATTTTTAAAAATTCAAAATTAAATTATAATAAAGTCATTGAAAACTTATTATTTACCTATGTATGAATGTATAAAAGTGTGAGATCGGTTTAAAACTTTATTTTATTTTCAAAGACAAATGAGAAAATTCATGGAAAAACATATCTAAAACACACAAGATACAGCAGCAAATCCAATCCTCCAAAATTGCCATTTGGACTTCATTTTGGTTTTATAGGTACATTTGTCTACCATGAAATGGTTAATTCATAGAAACAGAGAAGACTTGATTATATTGGGAGAAAATGTTATTATTTAGACCTGGAAAGGATTCAAGTGACTACATAGACCAACCTTTTCTTTTCCTTCTCCTTTAAAAAAATTTATTTTAGTTTTAATTTATGGAATAAAACAAGCATTTCCATAATATAGTATAATTTTAAAAAAAAGATGATTGCACATGAAACTGCAATTTATTATGAACAACTTGTTATTCCTTTTAAATACATTTATTGCTTAAATATCTTTTTTTCCCTTCCCACTACCCCTGATGGCTACCATAAACATAAATATGAATGTAGTCACACATATACATACATATGCACACGTGTGTGTATGTGTGTGTGGCATTTATCAATTCATTCCCTCGATGTAGATAGCATCTTCCTTTATATTTCCTTTGTAGTTAATTTTGGTTTTTAAAATAAGCAAAATGACAATCTCTCAAAGTTGTTCTTAAAACAACATTGTTGTTCCTGTATGCAACATTCTCTTGGTTCTGGTCATTTTGCTCTTTGTTATTTCATGCATGTCTTTCGATGTTTTTCTAAAATTGAGTTCATCTTTTTTTTTTTTTTTTTTGCTTTTTGGAGGTGAAAGGTATGGCAGTTTGAGGTTAAGTGACTTGCCCAAGGTGACACAGCTAGTTTTTGTGTTAAGTGTCTGAGGCTGGATTTGAACTCAGGTTCTCCTGACTCCAGGGTCAGTGCTCTATTTACTGCACCACCTGGCTGCCCCCTACCTCATCATTTCTTATAGCACAGTAGTATTCTATCTCAATCACGTACCACAACTTGTTCAGTCATTCCTAATTTGATAGGTATCCTTGAAATTTATAGTTCTTTACCACCACAGAGAGAGCTTCCATAAATATTTTAGAATATAAAGGGTCTTTTCCTTTTTCCATAATCACCTTTGGAAATAGACTTAGTAGTGTTACTGCTGGACCAAAGGGTATAAGGGAGTTTACTAACTCTTTGGGCATAATTTCAGAGTGCTCTCCAAAGGGATTGGATCAGTTCACAATTCCACCAACAATTAATTAGTATACCAATTTTTCCATAAAACCTCCAATATTTGTCACTTTCTCCTTCAATCATTTTAGTCAATCTGATAGGTATGAGGTAGTACCTCAAAGTTGTCTTCATTTGCATTTTTCTCATCAATTATTATTTTATATGACTATAAATTATTTTGATTTTTATCAGGAAACTGTCTATTCACATCCTTTGACAATTTATCAATTGAGGAATGACATATTCTTAGAGATTTGACCCAGTTCTTTATAAAATTGACATATGAGACCTTTCTCCGAGAAATTATAATTTTTTACCCCAATTTTCTGCTTTCCTTCTGATCTTGGCTACATTTGTTTTACTTCTACAAAGACTTTTTAATATAATGAAAAGTATCCATTTTATACCTCACCCTTCTCTTTATGTCTTGTTTATTCAAAAATTGTTCACTTATCCATGAGTCTGATAAGCAACATGTTCCATGTTCTTCAAATTTTCTTGTAACCTCACTCTTTATATCTAGGTCATATATCCATTTTGACCTTATCTTGATAAATGGTATTGGTCTATGCCCAATTTCTGCCATTTTGCTTTCCAGTTTTCACAACAGTTTTTTTTTTTAACAAATAATGAATTCTTACCCTAAAATCTTAAAAATGTACATTTGTCAAATAAAATGTTACTCTATTTCTTATTGTAAATTATGTCTACTCTGTTCTATTAATCTACCTCTCTGTTTCTTACAGTATCATAATATGGTTCATATATAGTTGATATAGTTTAATACTATACTTCATTAATACCATAACATAGTTCATATAGTTCCGATATCATAATATAGTTTAATATCTCGTACTGCTCAACCTCCTTTGTTTATATTTTTTCATTATTTCCTTTGATATTCTTGACTTTTTGTTCTTCCAAATGAATTTTATTAAATATTTTTGGCAATTTAATTGGGATGGCATTGGATATATATTTAAGTTAAGGTAAAATTATCAATTTTATTATATTGATATTGTCAACCCATGAACTGATATTTCTCTAATTATTTAAATCTGATTAATCCTTTCATTTTCAGAAGGAAACAAAAAATGAAAAAATGAAAACATCAGCCCAGAGCAAAGGGCTTTTTAAATTCATTGGCTAGGCAACTACAGTTCAAAAAGTATAGAGGCACATAATGAATGAATAAAATATGAACAATTCTTATGTAATGAAAAGATAAATAACAGAAGTTAAAAACTGATGACTTTAACTTTTTAGTGGATAGGTAATTATAAAATTGTTAACAGACTTGAGGTGAATACCTTGGAATTTCTTGGCAAGAAAGTTCTTTTGGAATTGTATGACAAAGATCACTAATTCCTAAATAAGTATTTACAGGAATAATTTCTTTTCCTTTTGGAAAATCTTAATAAAACTGGCATTGCTACCTAATTCTGATTTGCAAAAGGACTAGAAATTCAAACATCATTACACATAGCAAAAAAAAAAAACCCTCAAACTATAAAAAAATCAGACTCATATTCTTCAGAACTGCATTTGGGATTTTAGATAGGTTTAAAAATAATCACATAATAACCTCCCTAAAGGAACAGAGTATCTTGTAAATATTCAGAATTAAAACTATTAGGTATTGTTTCAAACTAAACATAAGAAAAGTTGTGATAAAAAAATTCTATGAGATGTTCAAACATTTGTATGTATTCTTTTCAACAAATTTATAGAATAAATCTTTTAATGCTAGTGTTAAGATCTTTAAAACATATTCATGAATATACACAAATATGAATCTACCTAAAAACAAACAAAAAAGCTATCATGTGGAGGAAACACATTGGTTAATATGCATCAGTGTTGAATGGAACCAAGAATTGGGATATGTGGAAGCTATTCATCACTACTTTATTAACCTGTGGTGCATGCCACTGGAGACTCTGGTCTTCTACTGATAACACAGAATTCTCTTTTCATTTTCTCCAACCCAACCATTAGTTCTCTCATCTCAGTAATCTCTGCCTCTGTAATCTAAATTCTTTTTCTATTCCCTTCTCCATGTTTAAACATTATTGCCTGATAAGACCAAATATAGCTTTCTGTGAACACTTTCTAACTGTGAACTCTCAGTCTAGGATCCTCCCTGGGAAGAGGATAGGCACTCAGGTATCTAGACCTGGGGCTTCATTGATATAGAGAATTTTTGATGAGGTAGGTCTCTACCAATGCATATAAGAAACTCCTCTGTTTCCTAGGACGGCGTGAGGCTAATTTGTCCATGGCCACATAGCCTATATGGGTCATGTAGCTAGTACGTTTCTGAGATGGGATTTGAACTCATCTTAATCCATCTAGTGTTCTATCCAGTACACCGCGGTGGGGAACCTTTCGCCTCAAGGTCACGTGCGGTCTTATAGGTCATTGGGGTATGGCTTTTTGACTGAGTGCAGGTTTTGCAGAAAAAAAATCCTTTTATTAAGGGAATTTGTTCTGTGAAGTTTGGATTCAGTCCAAGGGCCGCACTTGAGGATGGAGAGGGCCACATATGGCCTCCAGGCCACAGGTTCCCCATCCCTGCACTACACCATCAAAAAATGGTTCAAGTGAACACTACCTTACTTAATGTGGCTATGTTGGCTCTTTGTGATTACTGCTTCTTTTTTTAAAGGATTCACTAACCTTACTTTCTTTTTTTTTTAAAGCAATCAGGGTTAAGTAACTTGCTCAAGGTTACACGGCCAGTTATTTCTGGGTGTGGTGCTGAGTATCTGAGCCCGGATTCAATCCCCAGGTTATCCCTACACTGGAGCTGGTGCTCTTACTCGCTGAGCCACCTGGCTGCCCTACTAACCTTACTTTCAATATACTTTCTAGTATGCTACTGGGAATTTAAACGAACCTCACCAGATTTCACTTTTCAGACTCTATTCTCTTACCTTTCTTTGAAATCATTTGTCCTCCATTTCTGTAGCATCTTTTCTGTTCTGAATTGTTGAAGCAACTTTCCAAGACTATAAATTAAATAGAAGATGTTGATCTGCATTGATGGAGCAAGTGCCTAAGAACTTTTTTATTGGGAGCTTCCTACACCGATGAAATGACAAGTCCATCCAAAAGAAAAATGATGGCATAATAGAATAGGACGTGATATGATATGATAAACATGCCTTGTCCTAGGCATGATACATCTATAATGCTTCTAATTCTACTAGTTTTATTTTTTCAGACCTGTCACATAGTTGACTGAGCTTATAGTTAATTAAAATCCCTAAATCTTTCTCCACAGGAATTGCTGTTCAAACTGGCATCCTGCACCATGTGCTTGCAGAGATTTATTCAAATCAAAGTACAGGACTAAATCTACTATATCTGGTTAGATTTAGGACATCATTATGCCAAAATATGCTGGCTCTGGAATCTATCATTCAACATGTTAGTTATCCCTTTCAGCACTCTGAAAACTTGATAAGCACATTTTCAAAATTCTAAACTAAAGTAACAATTTAAAATGTTCAACAGGACAGACTATGAGACTGAGCATTTAAATGAAGCATAAAAGACATTTTTCAAGGTTGATACTAATTCACTAGTTAACATCTTTCCGTTATCACATTACAACTAGCTACTTATATGGCTACTTATTATAATCATATCAACTACTTTCTCCACCTTGTTCATAAAGGTGTCATGACAGATTCTGTCAAATACTTTTCTGAAATTCAGATAAACAGTATTATGTCAACAACATTTCCTTAATCTAATAACCCTAACATCTACTTCATGGGATATATTCTTAGTGAACAAATGCTGGGTTCTAGTGATCTAGCTTCCCTTCACCAAGCATTGTTTAAATATCTATTTTAGAAGTATAGCAAATTCAATAGTAACAAAATCATGGAAATTCAAAGTTAGATGGAACCTCAGTGACCATCTATTAGAAACAATGCCCCCCCAAAAAACCCAGAGTCATTTTTTCCTTTGTTATATCTCTCATACATGTCCTCATGTCTCCATTGCTCCTCGAATATTACCACTAGCCCTCAATGCCTGGCATCCCTGCACTATTTCAATAGCCTACTGTGGTGAGTCTCTCTACAGTAAGTCTCTCCCCACTCCAGTCAGTCCTCTACTTTGCTCTCAAAGTGCTCTTCCTAAAGCACAGGTCTGACCATATCACTCCCTTCCTCTCCGCTTCAACCAAAACACCCCAGTGGTTCCCTATCACCTCCCGGGTCAAATACAAAATCTTCTGTTTCACCTTTAAAGTCCTTAGTAACCTGATTCCCTCCTCCCCACCCCACACCCATGTACTTTACAATCCATTGACCCTGGCATCTTTTCTCTTCCTTGAACAAGACACTCCATCCCTTGGCTCCAGACATTTTTACTTGCTGCCCCCCATGTCTGGAATATTCTCCCTCTTCTTTATCTCTTCCTGGCTCCCTTAGCTTCCTTCAAATTTTAGCTAAAATCCCACTTTCTACAGGAATTCAATACTCCTTATTTCTAGTACTCTTCCTCTGTGGATTATTTCCAATTCATCACGTATATCATATGTATAATTATTTGCATATTGTCTTTCCCATTAGACTATGAGGGTTCTTGAAAGTAGAGACTGTCTTTTGCTTTTCATTCCACCCCCAGCACTTCACAGTTCTGGATGCATAGTAGGTATTTAAAAAATGTTTTCTGACTCTTTGACTAAATACAGTAAAATTTATCACATTTCTGAGATGAGGTGTGCGCCCAAAGGATTCAGACTTTCTTTCATTTCTGTCCTTAACATGGTAAGTTATCCTTCTAGGCAATGAGGAATGCCAACATACGAAATATCTATATAAATTTTGCTTTGCAATTTGAAAATCATGTGTTTTAGAAAAAAGGTACAACTACATCTTAGAAGTGCAAGGTGAGTTTTTCTTTTAGGGCTGAATATAATGAAAGTCATATTTGTGAGAAATAAGATGTTTCTTCATTTCTTGGGTAAAGAATGGCAACAATTTATCTCATCACTTTTAGCTCTAGACAGTTCCTTTCACTATGGTGGCTGTTGTTCTAATCCCTTTTACTTGGGTAATGCTCTTAGGTTGTGTATCCCTTAAGCTCTTGTCAAACTAAAAATTCAGATTATCTCCTTAGCAGTTGAGAACAGATTACTAGCTTTATTCTCCCGAGCTGTTAATCTCATTCAAAAAAAATGTATTGAATATCTGTGCAGCATCTACTTACTTATCATGTTACTCAACCTATTAATAATGGTGTGGACACTGCAGGCTTCCACAAAACCCAAGCTGTGCACTAAAATAATGGAGTCCAACTTCAAATTGAAATGGATCCCTGTGAGATACATGTTGACTTATAAAATTGTAAATGAATATCATCTATGTTATATTGTATTTCTATATATTTTGTTAACCATTTCCCAATCACATTTTAATCTGGTTTTGGTTACACTCGAGAATTCTGCTTTTTGCTTGCAATCATGGGTCTAGAATTTAGCATCTCTGCATGAATCCAAGGCTATGCACAAAGTACTCCTGGCCTCTGACAAGCTTTGGTTGTTTCCAGAGAATGATCCAAAAGGGCACTAAGGAAAACTCAATAAAGGTTTGAATTCAAAACAGATGACTTAACTTTATGGTCTTCTATATTAGTTCTACTCTAAAAACATCTTGGTAATCAAAACCACCCAATACCCAATGCGTGCTTATTTAATATTTTAACACTTATAGACAAGCCTACTCCACTGAAAACTTATTGCTAAATTAACCAACATTTGGAGACCATTTCAAATGGTTACTAAAGAAATCAGTAATAATTAAGCCACTAGGGATCTTTCAACAGACACTTAAATGCTATTTTCATCTAAAATTACATTTCTAATTTAGCTATGCAGAGATTAGATGAAAGCAAAATCCTCAGGCAGCTGGGCTATGATGAGTTGATCTGGGACAACCACAAACAAAACAGGCAGAAGAATCTCATTTAAGACATGCTGGAGTGCAACTTCAAACAATGTGTCCTACTAAGGGCTAGCCCCAAGACATGCTTCTGACAGGAAAAGTTGATTTGGTTGCGAAGTGTTTCCCTTTGTAGAATTTTTCTCAATCAGTATCCCTCCCATTTATGGATATACAATATGCCCCTGTTCTCTTCTGAGTCCCATCAAAGCAGGGTCTCAGGAAAGCCTCTGATAAATTCATTCACAGAAGAGTATAACATTTTTGATAAGGCTGTGTTGTCCTAGTAGAGAAATCTGCATTATAATGGTGATCAAAAAGCCTTATTGAAATAAGGAAAGATCCTTTGTGGGACATCAGGCAAGGGTAGTGAATTATTTCAGACAATCAGGCAGCAGAGTGGATAAAATGCCAGACATGGAGTCAGGAAGACCTGAATTTGAATCTTTCCTCAAACACTTACTAGATGGGTCACCCTGGGCAAGTTATTTAACCTCTCCTATCCTGGTTCCTCATATATAAAATGGAAAAAACAAAATAAGGACAATCTTAAAGGGTTGCTGCCATGATTAAATGAGATAACATAAGCAAAGCACAGCAATCCTTAAAATGTTATACAAATGTTAGCTATTAATTTTGGCTCTTTGAGAGATGGATAGACTATGTCTTTCCTAAAATCATGGGATTATAGAATTAGAGTTAGAATTAAGTTGTAACTTAATGTGTCTGTGGGTGATTCTTACCCTAGACAAAGCTTGGAGCTCCAACTCCCCATATCAGAGTTGTTATGATGGTGGTATGTGCTTTCTTTCAAGCAAATTTGAATAAGGGATAGAATAACAGTCATTGTCAAGCTCTGCAAAGAACACCTACATTCAAAATTCAAAGACTAGCAATCTAAGACCTAATTTTACTGAAGAAGGGAAGGACACATGGTCAAAATTTTCACTTGTTATTCACAATATTTGAAACATTTATTAATTTCATAGCTGTAAGTACTCCTAACTCTTACTTCAACTCCTCTAAGACTTTTTAGGTGGTTTTCCAGATTTTAAATGTCCAAAAAGATTATTACTCTATAGCCATCCTGGTGCCAAAACTCACTAGGCTGGTTCTCAGATGGCAAATTTGCTTGAGCAGATAGCTTACACTTGCTAATTATGATGCATTATAGGAAGAATATAGTGGTTATATCACCCTTACAATGGAATTTTTAGGTGGTGATTATTATCAAAGTAACATCCTCAATTATGAAAGACCACTATAGATACTGATTATACATTTTTATGAACATAATGCTGGAAGAATAAATGAGACACAAAACATGTATACCAAATTCATCTGAAATGACTGGGAATAAATCAAGGCTTACTCAACATGTAAAGATAAGAATTCACACTGAATAGTGCAATAATTAAACCAAAAATGACATGTTATACATTGCTGAGAGGATGGTTTCATCTTCCAACTTCAAAGAAAATAAACCTAATGAGTGAATAAATTCATTGTAGAAAAACTCTTTCATTTTTCATCATAATTGCCTGAAATTTTAAATTCTCCAGCACAGACATCATAATGAAAATGACCATTCCAATTTTTTAGTATTCAATTGCCTATGCTCAACTACAGAAATAATTTTCTTTTCATATAGAGCAAACTGGAAATGCATCAAGACTCCAGTTTTTCATCCAGCTTCACAAAACAAACATAAAATAGAAATGGGAGAGAAACTGATAGAACAATCTGATTTCCAAATTGCATTTTCATCTGAAATATAATTTTTGTTATACAACCTAAGTACTATAACCTCAGTCACATTAATTGAGTTCATCATCAAAAGCAACAGGTTTTACACATAGAATTTTTTTAATTGGAGCATTACAAAGTCATGAACCAATTATCAGCATGTGGTAGGGAATGAAAAATAAGATGTATATGCTTTTCTTTTTTTTTTTTACAAGTAAATGCCCTTCGGGAGACTGACAGAGTTTGCTGTCATGTCATGTGTCTCCACATCAAACCACTGATCCATGGAGAGGCAACACTTATTGTTATACACATAAACATGTATTGTATACATACACACATGATATATATGTGCACACACATGTCCACAGTGAGATGTATACACATATTTCTATATATACACTCATATGTGTGTTGCATATCTATATGTGCTCATTGCTTATTACATGATATAAACAGTCATATATACAGTGTATAAAAGGTATCCAAAAACCTTAGTATGATAGATTTTTAAGCTAATAAACTTTTAGAATACCATTTAAATATGTGTGTATGCATGCATATATATGTATATATGCATGTGTCTGGGAGACCTGCCTCTACCGTGTGACATATATGGTTCCCTGATTACTTTCATCACTACCACCTATAAGTTATGTTGAGCAATAAAGGACAGGGAAGCTATGAAATCGTGCATTAATTGTTCAGTAAACATTTATTAAATTGTTATTAAGTACAGTATATTCCGTCAGGTGCTTTAGAGAAATCAATATTCCTATTTCATTCAGCAAACATGAGCATGGAGTTGTAACTAAAAATCCACCTTAGAGTCAAGATGATCTGGGTTCAAGCTCTGCTCCCAGTGTAATTAGTTAAGCTGAAACTTCAGTGCTCTAGGCAAAGCAGAAATACTTGGATTTGCAGAGAAGGTACATACCAATATTGGGAGAGGGAGCTTACTCTCTAGGAGTTCCTTGTATCAATGAAATCAGAGATCTTGTTTGTATTTATGTGCAATGGCACTGTGCTGGCACTGGGTATATGCAAAGACAATATAAATCCCTGCATTCAGGACTTTACATTCTACTAACTGGAAGATGGCATATATGTAAATAGATACAGTTTAAGAAAAACAAAGGAGGAAAAGAAAACTAATATTTGGTGGGGGAGGCAATCAGGAATGGCCTTATTAAGGTAGCATCTGAGCTTAAAGGAGAACAAGCATTGTTAAAGGATAAGGGAAAGGAGAGAGGACATTAAAGGCATGGGACAACTGGTGTGAATACCCAGAGATGGGAGATGGAGTGTCTAGTTTGGGGCAATCGATAGTAGTTCACTTTGACTAGAATATATTGCACAAGAAGAACAGTAGGAAATAAGGCTAGAAGGATGACAAGGGAGCCTAATTGGGGAAGGCCTTAAATACTAGGCCAAAAATTATATTTTATCTTAAAAGCAATGGGTAAATTATCAAAACATGAGCACATATGTGTCTTGGGAAGATTATCTTGGAAGTCCTATAAACACTGTATGATGAGAGAAAAAGTGGAAGCAAATAGAATATTTAGAAAGAACTGATGTGAAAGAACTGAAGAGAGTCTGGGATGAGCTAGCAGCTGTTGGAATGGAAGGAAGGAGAAAGAGATAGAGCTATTATGGATATACCAGTTGACTAATGGATACATTCGGGACATGCCAAGTGATTGGATATTAGGGGCAGGGGAAAGGAAAAAGTGTAAGATAACTCCATAATTAGGAATATGGGTGATTGGTGCAGGGGAGTGAGGTAGGTGTGTTCTCCAGAAAAACAGAGGAATTTAGAAAAAGGGTGAAACTAAGGGAAAGACAAGCAGATTCATTTTAGACACTTTGGATTGGAGGTGCTTACAACACGTCCTACAGAGATACAGCAGGTTGTTGACAATGTGGGCTTAGAGCCTGAAAGAGTAAATAAGGACTGGATTAGAAATTTAGGGGTTATCTACACAGAAATATTTAAATCTGTGGGAGCAGAAAAGATTACTAAGAGAGAGAGTATCAAGAAGTACAGGAAGCTAGGAAAGTAAGGAAGCATAAATGAAGAGGGGTCCTGTTCTAAGCATGAGAGACAGCCAATGAACATGCCTAGAATTAGGATATAGAATGCTGTGCATGTAGAATAACAACAGAATATGTGAAGCGACATAAGATGTAAGAAGAATGGAAATGCAGAAAGGGATGAGGTCAAACAATAAACCATGTGTCTAAAAAATGCTTTTTTCATTCTTTCAAGGTGTCAGCCATGTGAGTAGAAAGAAGGGATCACAAACAATATTGAGCAATTGATTGGATATGCGACATGAGGGAAAGCAAGGAATCTAGAATGATATGAATTTCAGGGTATGACACTTGGATGCTGGAAGAATGATATGCCTTTGAAATAGATAGGGAAGTTTGGAAGAGGGGAGGTTTTAAGGAGAAAGATAATGAGTTCAACTTTAGATATAAAAGAGAGATACAGAATGATAGCAACAAGGGGAAACCGGGAATTTTGCTTTTAAAGATGAGGCAGCACTGAGGATGGTTATAAATATCAACAAAAGAACCAGCTGATAGGGAGAGACTGATGATAAGACAGAGAAAAGAGTAGTCAAAATTGAAGAGAGAGAAATAAAGTGGATGAACAGGGAAAGCAGTTACCTTGATGAAAAGAAGAGTCACCACTTCCTCGGAGAAGGGGATAAAAGAGGAGAGAGTGGGTGAAGACATAAAATTATTTGGGGGGGGATGGGTAGAACAGGAGAAATGAGGAAGCTCATAATGGATGCCCTCTACTTTCTCAGTAAAGTAGTGAGCACATTTGATAACAGAAAAGAACTTGAGGGTGGACTTTAGAAAAGAGATGAGAGATGATTTTAAATAGCTGCCGATGGGAAGGATCTCTTCAATCAAGGAATAATAAAAGTATTTCATGCATCAGTGAGACTCCAGTTTAAATAACATGAATTTATAGTGGACCCAATCACTAAGGTGATGTTACAGTGCTATCCAAGGTCAAAGGCTTGGACATGTTATATAGAAGACATTGTGCTAGGACTTTTTCTATCAAAGTTTGCATGTAAGCAGTCACCTCTTTGAAATTTTTAGCCCCAACCACCCATAGATAGGAACTGTCATCTTTGAAAATGAAGTTGCCCTTCATAATTCTACAAGTACAAATAAATATGACCAAACTAGAATGATTAGTTCTTCAAAAATTCTAACTGCCATTCATTACATTTACATTAGGAGCTGAGACATTAATGTACTCTTCATTTCTAAAAATGATTGGGAAAAAAACTGTAAAAAATTGTTTTTAATTTAAGAATCAGCAAATTTTCCATTCCACTTACATTATCCTAAATGAAGCAAAAATATAGTGATATATTCATAGAACTAAACAGTACAAGTGTCAAAATGACTATTTTCTTCTCTCAGGCTGTCATTTATAATATGATAATCTGCTTGGTCATCTTCTACTATATATCCAAATAAGATCCTGATGCAAGAATAATTGTCTTGATAATAACAAAATTCAAATTTACAAAGTTCTTTTCATGCAACAGCCCCATGAACTAAGTAATGCAAAGCATTATTCTCTTCATTCTGCAGAGAGAAATAAAATCTTAGAGCAAAGAAGTGACCAGCCCTTAATCCCATACTAAGTAATGTCAACGTTTGGATTCCAATTCAAGTCTCCTTCCTCTTACACTTTACCAAGCCACTTTCCAACATGTCAGAAGACAACGAGTTACTGGTTTTCTAAGAACAAAATATAATATATAGTTTTGGATATAAAATGTAACATGTAATATGGAGGTTGTAATAGTAATGGCATTTAAAGATTCCCCTGTATTGGCTTGGTTTTTGGTTTGATTGTGTTAAAACCCAGAGCTTGTTAATCTCACTTGTGGGATGGACTTGTTGACTTGAAAAGAGAGTGCTGAACTGGGAGGAGCTGGTGACTTGTAGATTTGGAGAGACACAAGAGAGAGGCAGAAGAACTTTTTGGAAGCAGCACCTTTTGTGGAGGCAGAGAGAGACTGAGAGGATTGCTGAGGGCCACTTTGAATTGCCCTGGACTTTTGAGACCTGCCCCCGGAGCTGCCTAGGACTGAGGAGACATGGCTGTTTTGCTGGTATTTTGTCTGTCTGTTTTGATGTTGTTTTGCCAGATTTGTCCACTGGTGAAAGACAGTCCTGTTGTTGAAGAACTTCTGGTAACCTCTCTGTTGGTTCAGAGGTCCTGAGACTGTTCTGCAGACCGAGAGTGAATACTGTCCACTGGTGAAGGACAGTGCTGTTGTTGTAGGACTCTGGGAACCTTTCTGTTGGTTCAGAAGCCCCAAAGAAGGATTTTCTTGTTGTATGTTTACAGAAATCCTGGGAGAGGGTTTTGCTAATGTTTTCAGGGGTCCTAGGACTGTTCTGCAGACAGAGAATGAATCAATGAAGACACTGGCAATGTATCTTGTGGTCTTGCTAAGCTTTGTCTCCCCAGGAACAAAGATTGGTGAGAACTTGCCTCTTGTCAAGATGAAGAAAAGACCTCCATTTGGGTATGAAGTGCTGTGCTTAAACTTGTTGTAACTCTGGGGTAGATTCAATTGTGATCCAGGGGTGGGGAACTTTTGACCTTTTTGTGTTCTATGATTGAACAAATGAATCTACTGTGCTTATGATTGGAAACTAATCTCCATTTGAGAAGAAGGGCTTTGTGATGGACTAAATGAAGGTACAGTCCAGGGGTGGAGTAGTATTTAGAACAGGGACTCTGTAATTGATTGAATGAATGTAAGGTCCTGGGGTGGGGTAGTACTTGGAGATTATTTAATCGCACTTAGTAAATGCTGTATTTTGAATGATGTCATATTTTGATTTTCTCTGTTCTTAATTTGTCACTGAATAAAATGGAGAGCACCTATGCTGGTATTTTGAACCTTGGGAAGTTGCCTTTCCTTGGCATTACATTACAGACGTGTAAAGCCAAGCATGAGCAGCTTTCCAGAGGACTGCTGCTGTGAACAGCTTCAAGATTCTGATTACACAGTATAATGAACTCTCTATTTATTCAGTAACAAATTAAGGCAAAACATTCACAGAAATCAAAGTACAGCATTCACAATGTTATAATTTAACCTATCACTAAAGTGGCCACATAGTTTTCACCAAAGTGGTCACATAGTTTTAAGCAAAAGATAACATTAATTTAGTAACTCATCATTTAGTAAATCCTTAATTCAATCACCCATAAGGAGGCAAGTACACAAAGTACAAAGGTCAAAGTTCTCCACCCCTAGGTCACATTGTCTTAATCTCTTCAATCAAAAAGGCTTCTTTCTTCTTAATTGGAGAAGTCCTTAACTCAATCATCTAAATGTAAAGGTTAAAGTTCTCCCCCCTAGACCACAGTGAATCATGATCTTCTCAGTCTGCATTAAATACCCAAGGAGAGGTCTTTTCATCTTGACTCTAGGCAGGCCCTCAGCTTCCATGGTTCCTCTTCCATGGTGTCTGTCTACATCAAGTCCTTCACAGTTTCTGTTCCTGAGAAGACAAAGCTTAACAAAGCCACAACAACATTCATAAACATTGCTGGCATCCTCATCAATTCACTTTCTGCCTGTGAAATCAACATAGATCCAACAAAAAAGGTCTGAAGAATCAATACAAAATCATCAGTATAATCCCAAGACCTCTGAAGACATCAGTAAAACCCCCCTCCAGGACTTCTGTAAACATACAATAAGAAAATCCTCTTTCAGGGCTTCTGAACTAGCAGTGAGGTCCCAGGGATTCTGTAACGAGCAAGGTCCTCTATCAACAGACGAATATGACAAAGTAACATCAAAACAGACAGACAAAGTATCAGCATCACAGTCATGCTTCCTCCTAGTTCTCCTCTCTTCTCATTTCACAGTTCTTCTCAGTTCTCAGAAGTTCTCAGTATCCTAGCAGTTCTCTCTCTCTCTCTCTCTCTCTCTCTCTCTCTCTCTCTCTCTCTCTCAGCAATTCTTTTTTTTTACTTTTTTGTGGTGTTTTTTTAAATGCTTTATTAACTTCTGATTTACATCGTTCATTTCCGCCAGATTTTGAGTTACAAATTTTCTCCCCATTTTTCCCCCACCCATCCCCCCAAAACAGCAGTCCCACAGGATATCCCCACCTCTGATCTGCTCTCACCCATATTTTCTCCCATACCCGTTTCAACTTTTCCAGTAGGGCATGGTGGATCTCTATACTTCCCAATTATATGTAAAACAATATTGATAATAGTATATATATATTTAAACATTTGATTTTAAACCTTTGAATTCCAGATTCATTCCCTTCCTCCCTTATCACCCACCCTTA
>NW_027187376.1:5817695-5829112 GCF_028583685.1 Petaurus breviceps papuanus
TTGATAAATCTGGAAACGGCCACAGCTGCTGCTGATCTGGAGTCCCTCTGGCTGGCGGCTGGTCAGGCCCGCCCTGGGGCTAAAGCCTCGGTGTGGGGCTGGGCTTGGCTCCCAGAGCGCTGCGCTGGCCGATTCCTGCAGGCCTGCCGGGCTGTTCTCAGCGGGAGGTTAGCTTCTCTGTGTCATTTTGTGGGTTCTGCAGCTCCAAAGTTTGTTTAGAGTCCCCTTTTTACATGGATTGGGGAGGGTGGAAGCCGGAGCTGCGGGAGGGTCATGCTTCTACTCCGCCGTCTTGGCTCCGCCCCCCTCTCTCAGCAATTCTTGTTCCCAGCAGTTTTGGATGGCTCTCAGAAGTTCTCAATTCAGTTCTCAGAAGAAGTTCTTCTCTCTCCAGTAGTAGCACCTCGGCCTCCATGTTGCTTGTTCCCAGCAGTTCTGGCTCTCTAGCTTGGGCTTTTCCTTATTATATAGTGTTAGCTCCTGTTGTGCCCCTTCCTGTGACATCAGCATGTTCCTCTCACTGTGGGATTCACAAGTTCTGGATCTTAATACTTGACACAATCATGTACTTGAAACAAGGTGCTAAGTACCTGTTTGCTTGCCAATACAAGGGGCATGGAAGATCTTCAAATTCCCATTTCTATTACAGGAGAGCAGTACAAAACACTAATTAGTGAGTGCTAACTCCCATTATAAAAGGTAGCATGATATACTGGAAAATAAACTAGCTAAGAAAAAAATAATAAAACTCATATGGAAGAACAAAACATCCAGAATATCAAGGTAATTAATGTAAAGAAATGGAAGAGTAGGTAAACTAACTGTACCAGATCTTAAATTGTAGTATAAAGCAGCAATTCTCAAACTACTTGGTATTGGCTAAGAAAAAGAGTGATGGATCAGTGAAGTAGGTTAGGTAAGCAAGACACAACAGTCAATGACTATAGTAATCTACTATTTGATAAACACAAAGAATCCAGTTTCTGGGATAAGAACTCATTATTTAATAAAAACTGTTGGGAAAACTGGAAAACAGTATGGCAGATACTAGGCTTAGACCAACATCTTATATCCTATACCAAGAAAAAAATCAAAATGTGTACATAATTTAGACATAAATACTGATGCTATGAGCAAACTAGTAGAGCAATGAATGGTTTAACTGTCAAATATATGGAGAAGGCAATAATTTATGACTAAAAAAGAGACAGAAAACAGTATGACATGCAAAATGGATGATTTTGATTACATTAAATTGAAAAATTTGTGAACAAAGCCAATACAACCAAGATTAGAAGTGAAGCAGAAAGCTGGGAGATGATTTTACAGTCAGTGTCTCTGATTTTTAATTTCTAAAATATTTAGATAACTAAGGTGTATTTATAAGAATACAAGTCATTTCCCAATTGATAAATGCTCAAAGGATATGAACAGGCAGTTTTCCAAAAAAGAAATTAAAGCTATCTATAGTTATATGACAAAAAGCTCTAAATCACTACTGATTGGAAAAATGTAACTCAAAACAATTCTAACATACCATATCATACCTATCAGATGGGCTAACATGACAAAACAGGAAAATGACAAATGTTGGAGAAGATGTGGGAAAATTGGAACTCTACTACATTGCTGGTGGAGTTGTGAACTCATCCAACCATTCTGGAGAACAATTGGGAAATATTCTCAAAGGGTATAAAATTGTGCATACCCTTTGACCCAACAACACCACTTCTGGGTCTGCATCCCAAAGAGATCATAAAAGGGAAAAGGACCTGCATGTACAAAAATATTCATAGCAGCTCTTTTTGTGGTGACCGATTACTGAAAAGTGAGGGGATGTTCATCACTTATGGAATAGCTGAACAAGTTGTGGTATATAAATGTAATGGAATATTAGTATGCTATAAAAAATGATGAGCAGGAATACTTAAGAAAACCCTGGATAGGCTTATATGAATTGAGGCTGAGTGAAATGAGCAGAACCAGGAGAACATTGTAGACAGTAACAGTCACATTGTATAATGACTGACTTTGACAGACTTAGCTCTTCTCAGCAATGCAAGGACCTGAGAAAACTCCAAAAGACTCATATTGGAAAGTGCTAGCCAAATTCAGAAAAAGAACTTTGGAGTCTGAATGCAGAAGAAAGCATACTATTCACTCTCTTTATATTGTTTTCTTTTGTTTCTTCTTTCCCATGATTCCTCCCATTAGTTCTAATTTTTCTTTACATTATGACTAATGTGAAAATGTGTTTCACACAAATGTTTAAGTAGAACCTATATCAGATTGCACACTATCTCAGGGAGAGGAAAGGGGGAAAATTTTAATGTTCAAAATCTTATGGAAGTGAATACTGAAAACTAAAAATAAATAATAATTATTTTTTTTTTAAAAAGAAAATAAAACTAGCTGGAGCAGCACTTCTTAAACTATGGATCATGTGACCTGACCCCATATTGGGTTGTGTACCTGAACATGGGGGTACAAAAAAATTGGCAAATTAAACAATTTCTACATATGCAACAACCAAAAATGCATTTAAAATCAAACACATAATGAATCTGAGCTGTTTCTCACAATGCTGGCCTGTGTTACATCAAGCGATTTCACTGCATCCTTGATTCTAGACATACAACATGCACACTTTGCACTGTATATGTCATCATGTCATGCTACACCAATAAACAGTACCAGAAACACCTTAACTCAATTGAAGACTATTGTATGTTATGAATTACAGTGTTTTTACTGTAATACAGCTCTCTGCTCTTACAGAAACTTTATAGTTTAGTTATGGAAAACAAAGACTGTTAATATTTTCCTACCATCATTCCTCAGCATGTAAGTATCAAATTAGTATATCTTTGGATTGTATTGTGTTAGAATGTTTCATTTTAAAAATTGCTGCTATTTCCTTCTTTTACAGAAATATAAGTGTTTAATTGCAGCAAGTAAAGACAAAAGTCCTTCAATAGTATATATCTACCATCATTGCTTGTATGTGTATGTAAGTGTAAACATCCATTTTTTTGTTTGTTTTTTGCTTTTTTGGAAGGCAATTAGGGTTAAGTGACTTGCCCAAGGTCACATGGCTATTTTTTGTGTTAAGTGTCTGAGGCCGGATTTGAACTACCTGACTCCAGGGCCAGTGCTCTATTCATTGAACCACCTAGCCGCCCATAAACATCAATTTTTTAAATTAAGCACAAATACAATTTCATATACTACAGCTAGTACTTGAGAAATTATTAGCAATATTTATTTATATTTTAGATTTTAAAATTTGGTAATAGATAAGTGGCTAAATTTATACAGAGGAGATAAAAATACTGATGACAATGTGACAGTCTTCACTACCAGGTTGCAGTACACCTGAATTGACAAGAAAAAGAAAATATGTTGAATCATTTTTTGCAATACAGATTTACTTCTTTTTTTTTTTTAAGCAATCGGGGTTAAGTAACTTGCTCAAGGTTACACGGCCAGTTATTTCTGGGTGTGGTGCTGAGTATCTGTGCCCAGATTTGATCCCCAGGTCATCCTGACACTGGAGCCAGTGCTCTTACTCGCTGAGACACCTGGCCGCCCCTAAGCAGTTGGGGTTAAGTAACGTGCTCAAGGTTACATGGCCAGATTTTTCTGGGTGGGTGCTAAGTGTCTAAGCCCAGATTTGATCCCCAGGTCATCCCGACACTGGAACCGGTGCTCTTACTCACTGTGCTACCTGGCCGCCCCTACAGATTTACTTCTAATAATGATAATGGTATGGAAAAATCTCTTTGCTTAATTTGTGTCAAAGTTTTGGCTACAGAGAGCATGAAACCAGCCAAACTAAAATGACATTTAATACCAAGCATAGAGTATACTTCAATAAACTAAAGGAATATTTAGAAAAACTTTAAAATCTTCAGACAAGAACATAATGTTTTGAGAAATTTGTTACTGTCAACAAAAAATATTTACTTGCAGCTTATGAAATTTCTTATTTGCAAAAACTTAAAAAGCCCTAAGTGATAGGAAAAGATCTTGTGTTACCTGCTGCTATTAAAATGTCAGAAATAGCACATGGGAAAAAGTATGGGGGTGAAATTCAAAAAATTCCTTTATCAAATGATATTGTTTCCAAAAGAATTTCTGAAATTAGTAATGACCAATTCCAGTAGCTTATTATCATGTTTAAAGGCAATCCAAGGGGCGGCCAGGTAGCACAGCGAGTAAGAGCACCAGTTCCAAGGTCAGGATGACCTGGAGATCGAATCCCCAGCTCAGACACTTAGCACCCACCCAGAAACACCTGGCCGTGTAACCTTGAGCAAGTTACTTAACCCCAATTGCTTAGGGGCGGCCAGGTGGCTCAGCGAGTAAGATCACCGGCTCCAGTGTCGGGATGACGTGGGGATCAAATCTGGGCTCAGATACTCAGCACCACACCCAGAAATAACTGGCCGTGTAACCTTGAGCAAGTTACTTAACCCCGGTTGCTTTAAAAAAAATAAAGGCAATCCAAAGTTTGCAATTCATTTAGATGAAGCAAATGATATTTCTAACATGGTACAGTTGTTACTTTATACAAGATGGTTATGCAGGGAGCATACATGAGGAATTATTCTTTCATCACACTTTGGAAGGGCATAAAAGAGGGGAAGATGTATATCTTAAAGTCAATGAATTATTCACAGATGAAGTTTTACAGTGGAAAAACTGCTTTGGAGTCTGTACAGACAATGCTGGAGCAAAGATGGGTGAAAATGAAGCAAAAGTTTAAGCTGGTGGCAATGAACGTATCACTTTTACTCACTGCATTGGGAGGTACTTGCAGACAAGAAAATATCACCAGAGTTAGGTATAGTGCTTTGCAACACTATCAAAATCATTAACTTCCTTTTTCAAACCCTTGAAAAGTCATGGGCTCTAATTGCAAAAGCTTATTACTATATGCAGAGGTAAAGTGGCTCCCAAGAGGGCAAAGTTTTAACAGATTATTGACAATGGAAGATGAAGTTATATTTTTGACTGAGCAGAAATCCAATTCTGTTATTTTTTATAATGACTAATGACTTTCAGAACTGTATTATTTGTCTTTTTTTAAGTCAATTATTAAAAGAGGTTGCTTCAAGGAAAAATTGGAAAATTGTCTCCATATAAGTTTCACACTAAGCAACCAGAATACAATGTTTTCTTAGAATAGATTCCATTTTAGAGATAGCTATAACAATCTCATAAAAAAAACATGTTACATTTAACATGTAACACATGTTAAAAGATAAAATTAAAATTTTACTAAAATGTTATCATATGAAAGAATAGAGTGGAAAAATGGTTGTTTAGAAATGTTTACAGTTACATGTGTTTTTTTAATCGAAAATAATGTTCTCAAAGATTTAATTGCAAGAGTTCTAAATGATCATCTGAAGTGCCTTAGAGACACAATTTCACAAATACGTTCCTTCAAATCCTAATTCTAAAAAACAAGGTTGGGTTCATAAACCACACTCAATTGAAATTTTTAAAAAAAGTCAGTCACATGCCATTGAAATTTAAAAAAAAAAAGTCAGTCACATGTTCAAGAAGAATTTGCCAAGTTATCAAATGACACAGGTTTAAAACTTGAGTTTTTCCAAAAAAAAAATCATTAAATGAATTTTGGCTTGGAATTAGGACAGAATTTCCAACAATTTCTAAAATGGCCCTAAAAAACTTCTATTATTTTGCACTATAAATTTATTCAAAGCAACATTCTCACCCTTGACAATTATAAAATCAAAATACTGATCAACTCTAAAAAAAATATTAAAGATGCTCTTATGGACTTCAGTATCAAATATCTTGCCAAGATTTAATTCTTTATGTAAAAATAAACAAGCACATCAATTTCATTAGTATGCAAATTTTCTTTCATTCTTAATGAATGGTAAAATTATATGTATACCAAAGAATTGTTTTAAAATAAATTTCTTTATGATTTATTCTCAGTAATTGTTTGATTTGTGCACCTATTTTATATACTGTATACCTGGGATTACCTAAAAATTTCTCAGGCAAAAAGGTGTAATGAGTGGAAAAAGTTTAAGAAGACCTGACCTAGAGTAAGGGCCATTAATTAACTATGTGGATCTGGGGCAATTCAGTTCATCTCTTTGAGCATAATTTTTCCCCCATCTAAAAGGATGATGTTGTATTAAGTGATCTCTAAGGTCACTGTTAGCTTTTGAGCCTAATTGTCTCCATATAAGTTTCAAACTAGGCAACCAGAATACAATGATTGTTTTCTTAGACTAGACCCCATTTTAGAGATGGCTATAGCAATCTCATAAAATAAAATTAGAATTATAGAATCACAAAATTTTCTAGCTCAGTATTCTCCTTGTATTTTACAGATGATAAGCATTGCATTGCTTGTGTCATAGTGTTCTTGTGAGGAAAGTGCTTTGTAAACCATAAAGCACCATATAATGTACTTCAGTTCTTATTATTCTGATCTATAAAGAACCATAGAGTTGACCTATTCCAATTATTTTAAGAAATTTTGATAGAGAACAGTATCCTTTTAATAAAGACCTTTGTACCACAATGATATTAGAGACTGAAGGCACTTAAGACATTTTCTTTCTTCACAAAGGTCTGAATTGACAGTATTTAAGCCTGATGTATCTATATGAAAATCTGTCCAGGGAAATATAAAATGCACAGCCTTGCTTATTGCTTCATGCACCTTTCAAACTGCTACTTTTTCCCCCATTTGGATTCTATGCTTAGAGATGCTGGTTAATTCTCATCTGTCAATCATATTAAATGTTTCTTAATCATTCAGCTACTGTTCAGCCTTTTCCCAAAATAAGCAATTCCAAATGTTTTATCTTCTGTAGAGGAAAAAAAAACTTTATTAAACTGAATATGTTTAACTGAATTACTCCCCTCCTCCAATACACAATTCTGCTGTAGACTGAATAACAAAATCTGACTCAACTACCTCTGTCCTGTTTAGCCTTAAAAAACAAAACTGCTGCACACAGTTCTGTTAAAATGTACATAACCATGCAAAGGTTGCACCTGTCACTCACCTAGGACTTTCCAGACCAACTTTCTTTTAGGGACAGATTATATCTTCCTTGATACATTTTAATGTTCCAAAATGTGAGTAATTGTGTACTCTAAGTAAACCTGAAAAAAAACTATAAAGAACAAATCTGTAACTTCCAAAACTGATGCTGCTAACAAGCAAAGAAGGTTTTCTAAGCATGGAAATATTTTTTTTTTCCTTTCAGGCTGACTGTTCTATTTTATCTCTTATCAAGAAAACTTGATGAATAAGATTCTTGTTGGGTTCTCAGTGAATTCAGGCTGAGCATTTCCCTAACATTCCATTCATACTACCTATTTTTCTAGTTCCTTAAAAAATCAGTATTGTTATTTAAACCCTGGATCATTTCTCATTTTAAAACATATATACCAATCTTTAATTCAGGACTAAACAAAGTCAAATTTAAGGAGGATAAAACTTATTCTGAAGTTAGGAGAGGCTATAGACAAGAACAATGGTTGAATAGATTGTAATTTGCATCATTAGAGGTTATATTGATAAAATCACAGATCCATGTGAGTATTATTTATTTTACTTTGACTATTTCTAATTAATTATTTTGCTTCATCCTCCAGAGTTTCATTATAGGGTTCATATTTAGTTGTAATTCACTGCGACTCACAGAATATTCTTCTGCTGTGTTTTTATATTAAAAATTATTTCCCATTTAACGTTTATACTAATGTATAGTGGCTGTATTGAGTTAAAAGTCAAATTGGACAATTTATTAAGTTTTTATTTTTTGTTTTGACTTTCATAATAAAGGTGCATCAAATAATATATTTCAACTTATTTTTATCAAGAATAATTAATCTTCTTAGTCAAATATTCTCCATGAAGTACTTGAAAGCTTATCATTCAATCATAATTTATTTCTTTAGAAAAAATGGTATGCTCCATTACCCCTGATATTAGTTCCACCAAATTAGCATAAATATTTCCAAACATATACAATTAATTCTTTTGAAGTACGTGTATGTCTGAAAAAAGACTTCCTGTGTGGCAAGTGCAGATATGAAGGCTTCTCTAAGGAGAACTGAATCTGTTCTCTTGGTGTAGTTCATCTTTTCTTAATTTCTCTAAGCTCTGATTTCTCCAGTCCTATATATTCTGCTCTCTGGCTCTCCCAGGGACAATTCCAAGGGTGTAGTTCAGGTATGGTGGGTCATGATTCACTTAACAATTCTTCAATGTCTTATTAAAGTAAAAATGTTTAAAAGGCAAGGCTAGTTCACATTATATGAAAAAAACAACACTTGCAGAACAAAAGTCTTATTACTGTTAATCTTGTTGATAAGGAGTTACCCCTGACAAAGTTAAGTGAAAGGCATCTCACAAGACAGTATCGTCACCTTCTACTTCTACAAACTGATTAACTTTAGAATCATAGATCCCAGGAGTCTAAGAGCTGAGGACAGCAGAAGTCATCTAAGGCAACACTCTTCTTTTATAAAAGAAAGAAAAGGATGAGGATGAAGAAGTGAACTGTCCAAGGTTACACATTTCATCTCATTTGATGTGTGTGTGTGTGTGTGTGTGTGTACAGGGAGAAAAAGGGGGAAATGGAGGGAAGGAGGGAGGAAGGGAGAGAGAGAGAGAGGGAGGGAGGGAGGAGGAAGGGAGAGAGAGAGAGGGAGAGAGAGAGAGAGTCTGGAGACACTATAATCAATAGACAGGTATGTGTGTGCATATATATATATATATATATATATATATGTATATATATATATATATATATACATACCTGTTCACCAAAACACTTCATCTCATTTGAGATCTACACATACACACACACACACACACACACACACACACACACACACACCATAGTACTTTCCTTCAAAGATAGACTTGAATATCTATCAAAGGAGATAAAATGTTTTGGTGGCTATCCACCAGGACATTTTATGTCCTTTGATAGATATTCAAGACTACCCTGGGGGATAAGTACTATGATTTCCATTTCAGGGATAAAATAACCAAGGCTTGTAGAGGTTACATGAATTGCTTGGGATCTCAAAGGAAATGACTTAGATAAAACCAAAACTCAGATGAACAGGTAGTTTTCAGATGGAGAAATTAAAGCTATCTATAATCATATGAAAAAATGCTCAAAATCACTATTAGAGAAATGCAAATTAAAATTTTTCACACCTATCAGATGGCTAACATGACAAAACAGGAAAATGATAAATGTTGATAATGATGTGGGAAAATTGGAACACTAACACATTGTTTGGTGGAGTTGTGAACTGATCCAACCATTCTAGAGAACAATTTGGAACTATGCCCAAGGACAATCAAAGTGTTCATATCCTTTGATCCAGCAATACCAATATTAGGTCTATATCCCAAAGAGATCATAAAAAAGGGGAAAAGACCCACATGTACAAAAATATGTATAGCAGCTCTTTTTGTGGTGGCAAAGAATTGGAAGGAATGTAATACTATTGTTCCATAAGAAATAATGAGCAGGCAAATTTCAGAAAAACTTACATGAACTGATACTGAGTGAAGTAAGCAGTGAAGTGAACATTGTACACAGTAACAGCAACATTGTGTGATGACCAATTTTGAGACTCAGCTCTTCTCAGCAATGCAAAGATCTAAGATGATTCCAAAATACTCATGATGGAAAATGCAGTATCTGTTGAGGTTAGATTTTGGGAGATACACAAAGTACTGGAAAAGTAAGCCTTAATACTCTGCTTTACCCTTAGGTACCATTTGTATCCATATCACTAGGCACATCAGAGAAAGAACTATGGAGTCTGAATGTAGATTGAAGCATACTATTTTCTTTTTTTCTTTCTCATGGTTTTTCCTTTTGTTCTGATTCTTCTTTTACAATATGACTAATGAGGAAATATGTTTAATATGACTGTATATGTATAGCCTATATAGATTGTATGCCATCTTGGGGAGGTGGTGAGACAAGGGAGGGGGGAATTTAGAATTCACAGCCTTATAAAAGTGAATGCTGAAAAGTAAAAATAAATTGATTAATCAATAAAAAAGAGAATCTGACACTCAAGTCTTCCCGATTTTGATTTCTCTAGCAAAGCTGCCACTAAGTAGTGGGTTCCTACTTGATTGACCTCTGCATCTCCCCCAGCACAAATACCTTTGCACAGGGCTCAATAAATGTTTTAATTGAATAAATAACAAAAATTATCAATGGAATAAAATCATGTGGTTCAAACCATAAATGATTAAAGATTTGCTCTAAGGCCAGCAGCAAAGTTGAACACAAATGCAACTACAAATTTCATTTTTCCAACTCTACTTAATTATGTACTTGCTTTACAAAAAACTTTTTTGTAATTACATATTACAAGCCTTAGGGGTTGGGGTGGAGAGAAGACTATGGCTTGTATTTCTTTAATACCTAACTTAGCTTAGTAGTTTTTGATTTGCTGATCTGACCAACTTTTTTCTTTTTTTTTTTTAGGTCTTCTCAGTCAACAAACATTCAGTAAGAGTTTACTATGGGAAAGTTCTATGGTAAAAATTAGAGATACAAAAAAAGGCAAAAGGTTTGCCACTGCCCTCAGAGATCTCTGATTCTAATGGGGCTGATCACATGGAAGGTAGAGTACAGGAACAACTAGAGGGGTGAGTAAAGGCCTCTGGGAAAATATGGGCCTGGAGTCTGGGAAGCCAGGAAGCAGAAGTAAGGAGGCATCACATTCCAACACAGGGGGAGCAACCAATGAAAAGGTATCGAGTAGGGAGATGGACTGTTGTATTTAAGGAACTGCCAGTGGGCTGCTGTCCCTGAACATGGGAAGGTCAAGAAGAATGCAGAGTTGAACTGATTCACAAAAAGGGCAAGACAGGGAAGGGAGGAGAATGTAGTTTCAAGGCCTTTCTACCAAAGGTTCCCTGTGGATTTCCTCTTAAAATCAGGAAGGCACCTCTCTTTTCTTCAAGACTTTTTTTTATTTGCTTTTGACAGTACATGTTTGGCTTACATTAAACACTGCCCTTCTCCTACCCACACTGGATAGTATATTGGTCCTGGAGTCAGAAAGATCTGAGTTCAAATGTGACTTCAGACACTTACAAGCTCTTTGATCCCAAGTCTAACCTCTGTTTGCCTAAGTTTTCTGATCTGTAAAAAGGGGATAATAATGACATTTACCCCCCAAGTTTGTTGTGAGAATCAATTGAGATAGTTTTTTTTAAATGTAAAGGGCTTAGCACAGTTCCTGATGTACAGTAAGCACTATATAAAGATAAGCTATTATGCTATTATTACACACACACAGACACACACACATGTGTATATATATATATATATATATATATATATATATATATATATATATAT
>NW_027187376.1:5829122-5867218 GCF_028583685.1 Petaurus breviceps papuanus
TATATATATATATATATATATATATATATATATATATATATATATATTTTCCCACATCTCCCTTTTGCTAGCTATGATGGTTTTCTTTATTACCTAAGGCCTCTTCATTCAATTACAAAAAAAAAATCAACTTGGACCATATGACTTCTCTCCCTATCACAGCTCATTTTCATAAAGGAGTTTTTATACCACAAGGAGGGAGTGAAAAAGACCAGAATTCAAGGCTTTCTTTCTTTTTTATCATTAAAGTTTACAATCTTTCTCCAGAATAACTATGTTTCCCTGTCCTTTAAACAATGGGAAATAGGTAGGGTACTCCTTATTGCATTAAAATAGAAGAAAAACCTAAAAATTCTAATCACTTCAGTTGGTTACAGTGGAATGGGAGTGCCTATGTCCACAGTTTTTCTTTTTAAAAAATCTATGGAAGAAAGGTTGAAGCAAAGAATACAAGAAAATCATCTGTAAGTAATAAAGGAAACTCAGTCTTTGAAATGAGATAGTATTTCATTTTTGGCACATATTACTGTAATGTAAATCGAGGTGCTATAATTTAGCAAGCAGGAAGCTTTACATCAATTTGACAGTCTTATTAGCCTCAGAAGAGGTGAAAACACAGAGGAGGTAGTTATTGCTGTAGCAAACGAGCCTTTGCTAGCTTTTTCTTCCTTTTTTAAATTCACTAAGGTATTTATTTCCTAAAATGAGTTTTTTGTTCTAATTATCTAAATATTTACTAAATTCAGTGACCTTCTAGCCATGTTTCACTTATCCTTTATTCTTCAAGTGAGAAGAAACTCACTAAAAGTCAACAACAACCCTTCAATATGAATAATATTCAAAATAAAAACTTCAATAAGAAAATCTAAGTAGTCTTCCATTCACAAGACAGCCTTAAAATTAAGAGGTTTGCCTGAGTGGTAGGATTTCAGTGTTCATAAGGCTTTTCTGTACAAAAAATTTCTACTCCAATGTAGTTCATGATTAAAATTATGCCATTTTAGATGTATTCTTTTCACTAAAGGCTTTGAATTCTTTTAAAATCCGAACATTCATTGATTTTTGATAGTCACAGTTTAGTATGAATTGAGCATACCAGCTTCCAGGACAGCCACTAACTTCCCCTTACAAGCAATGAGGAACAAAGGGCATCTCTATCCTTTTTTGCTTCCACAGTAAAGGACATTAAAGAACTAATATCCAAAGCTCAACGTGAGTCAAGAGACACTACTGCAATTTGTGTCAATTCTTACACTGTCCATGGCACTTATAGTTCTAACCTCTTGAGATTCTGTTAAGAGTCTTTTGGATTTGAATCTAAGTCCCTAGAAAATACACTTTTGAGTAACTATAAAAAGAAGAAAGTTGTTCCTTACATGAAGCTTAAATCTTCCTTTATTCAGCTCCTACCCTTTGCTCTTTATTTTACCCTCTGTAGTCAAGGAGAACAAATCTAATTAGAGAAAGGGAAAATACCCTCACCAAGGATATATAAAGTTCTTAAAATTTATATTAATACCCTTGGTAGGATACTGGCTGAGATGAAACAGACAAATAAAAACAAAGCACCTTGATACAATAGAGAGTTCAGAACATGAGAGTCAAGAGTCAAGTCCTATTCCCCTTTGAATGAACTGATTCTTCTAATAATTACTTAAAATTTACTTGATTTATATTGCCACTTTGAAAAAGGCCCCTAGCAAGGGGGAAGGATTTGAGGTTTGCTTTTTCTTGTCAGGGTGACAGGTCCTTTTGTACTTTGGCCACCAATTCTTCCATAAGATTTCTAATACTCCTTTGCTATTCTCTTCCATTCTGCCAGGCATCATGGGTCATTCTTTCATGTATTAGCCTGACCTTTTCATCATGCTCTCTATAACTCTGTCACTGCTTTCTGACAAGTATTGGCTTTCCTCCAGCATCTCCCACTCAAGTCACTCTACTAACACATTCGTATTTTCTTCTCTAGTTTTGTCTCTCCTTCTCCATCTCCATCTCTGTTTCTGTAACTGTCTCTGTGTCTCTTTTTCTTTGTCTCTCCTCTGTCTCTGTCTTTCTTTCTCCCTGCCTCTTTCTTTCCTCTTACAACTATCTGGCTTACTTCTCATTCAGAGACCTCTCTTCTACTAATGGCATTGTTTCTTAAATTCCAGTATGTGATGCTAGTTCTTGAGCAGTCGGACTTTGGAGTTCCAGCTAGCAATGTTACAGTTCATTCATATTTAAGGTCAGAACACAATCATATTTGAGATATCTCACAGAACTCTCATAGATCCCACCTCCACACAAAGGGTCTTCTCAGGTGGCTATGGGGATGCAATTTCTTTAACAAACAAGTCTATTTTCCACTCTGACTTTGTTCACAATACAGCTTTTGCATTACACACACAGTTTAAATCCCACTCCTGAACCCTAGTCTTCCCTCACTAAACTATAATAGGCAGATTTTAAACTTTATGCCCCAATGGCATCTCAATCTCCGCAAGCTCAAAGTGGAATCCACTTATCTCCCACCCTGCCTTCCAAATTTCCCTAATTTTATTGAGGGTGCCACCATTTTTCTAGTCACGGAGATCTGAAACCTTGGGGTCATCCTGGAATGCTCACCCCTCATTTACCCCATATATTCAATCAGTCACTAAAGCTTGTAACTTTTACCTGGACAGCATTTCTTTCATCTGACCTCTTCTCTCTACTCAGGCAGCCACCATCTTAGTTCAGACCTCCATAACTTTTCATCTCAACTCTTGCAATAGCCTAATGAGCCAAGGCATCAAATCTCCCCTTTCTCTAATAAGATTTGTTCTGCTTGACTCCAAAGGGCAAAATAAAGAATAAAGGGTAGGAGTTAAATAAAGGAAGATTTAAGTTCCATGTAGTGAACAATTTTCTACTTTTTATAGTTACACAAAAAGTGGAATGAGTAGCCTTGAGAGAAAGAGAATTCCCACTCACTGAGTTCTATCAAAAGTCATAACAATTATGTATTATAGTGGTATGCAAGTTAACTGAAGCATAGTAAAATATTTAAATTTTTCAATACACAATAAACTTCACAATATTAAAAATGTGTTTAATATGTAATGTGTCTTCCTACTGCTTCATACTTATTTTACATGATTTGGACAATAATTTTGGTACAACTTTGAATGAAAAGGTAAGTTTCATCTGTAAAAAAAATAGCTTTTTCTAATATTTAGTATTTATGACAAATATTTTGAATTCATATTTTGCTTTTCTAAAACAATTAGTTCTTGCTCAGTTTTTTTTATTTCAAGAAGCCCATGCCACAATGAGCATGAATTAGTAAAAATTTCTCCAACTGCCAAATCTCTCTGATTTTGCTTATTTTCTGAGGGTTAATTAAGCTCTATCACAGTAATAGTTTGTAATTTCTTAGTACTTTTCGTTTTTATAGTACTTTCCTTCATGCTTCAGTTTGACTAATCCTATTTCATTGAGGACTTGAGTAAACCTGGAAATACTTTACTGTTCCATACCAAAAGCCATTTTAATAGCTGTCAGTGATGATGGCAGGTTTTTAAGCACCAAAACTTTTTAATTTTTTTTTTAATTTTAAGCAAATACTAGAACTTAAACATATATAAACTTTAATATAAAATAAGAAAATAAAAAATGTCACGTACACAGCAGAACATATCAGAATATGTAACAATAACATAATTTCAAGAAAGTCTATATATTAAATACTGTGTGATATTTTGAAAGATGTCCATCCTTTCTTTGCTTTCTTTTAGGTTTTCTTTTGTTCTCTGCTATACGCTTTTTACATTGTTTTGCACATTTCCTTAGGGTAATGTCTACTATTATAAAAATATGTAAACATATAAATTTTACATAAAATCATATAAAACCACAGAATTAAAAAAACACACAGTAAAAGAAAACACTAACTAGGTATGGACCAGCATTCAGTATTCAGCTGACACAGATCTAAAGGCAGTAAAAACAGCTCAACCTGGTTTCATTTGGTTGAGATTAGATATTCTGTCAGTCGTAGTGTCAATAGAAACTCTGACATGATCATTGCTGTCACAAAATGAAATCATATCAAAGTTACTGTTTGTCCCAAGAAATTCCCAAACCACTCCAGATATATAGTAGAAAGCATTCTTATATGGTTTGGAGTTGGACTATATGCTAAAGGTCCTTCCAATTCTGACAGTCTTTGATCCTGTGATGTAGGATGGGGGAGAAGAAATGTAACCAAGCTCTAGTAAATAACAAAATGTGAAAATGAATAATGGAAGCAGACAGAAGATCTCATGAAATTGCAAAGGAAGGTATCAGTTCTTGATGGAGGAAATTAATAAAACTGGAGTATTAAGTAAAGGATAAATAAAATATGTATTTAAGAATAAGTGATTAAAAATTAAGTGGTACATTTCAGCTATTTGGAAAATGTAACAATGAGGAGCATCTTCATGTTCAAATACCAAGGATGAAAGTGGTATTATTTTATTTCTTCTCTTGTGGCAATGTTCTACCTTTTTATCTGTCCCTGTGCTTCATTTGGGATTATTTATTCACTCTTTAAGTAAGGATCTTATGTACACTTAACATTCACTGTATGATGTCTATCACAGCGTGGTAAGTACATGGATGCTTAACGAGTACAAGTTGATAATTATATGAAGAGAAAATTAATACCTTGAAAATTACACTTATCCTGAAAGGTCAAAGCAATTGGGATTAGTGGTTCTAAAGACATGAAGCTGAAAACATATGAAAAGCAATACATACAAATATATATACACACACACACATATACATACATACATATATACATACCCACACATATGATGCTACAAAGCAATAAAGTGGACACTGACTAATTATCTAATTAAATTAATTCACATGAATAGTAAAGCCAGGTAGTTTCAGGGTGGGGGGTGGGATACATTTTGAAATACCAGTTATTTGACATGGCCCTCCAGCAGCGATCCAAACAAACCAATAACTGCCTGACCTTTGGGTTCCTTGAGGCATTATATAAACAGCCAAAACTTCTCCCAGTAGGAAACTAGCTATAACTCCTGAAAATTAGGCCCATATCTCCAGGCAGATTTCATCTAATAAGCCAGAAAAATTCAAGTGGGTCTGTATCTTAAAGGTTCTTAATCTGGGGTTCGAGGACTTATAAGAGATTAGATTTCAGAGAGTCTGTGAACTTGGATGAGGAAAGAAATATCTATTTCAAAATAAGTGGTTTTCTTTGTAATGTTACATATTTAATTTTATACATTTAAAATTACTATTCTGAAGAGTCTATAAGTTTCATCAGACTGCTAAAGAGGTTTATTATACAATACCAGTAAAAAGACCTTTCTAAAGATATACAAAGGAGATTCTATAACCTCATTCTTTAAATGATGTGCATAAAATTTGCCATCAAAGTAAACCTTTGATAAGGAACAGAAATATACTATATTATTTTCACTACTGGATAAGTTATAATTATTTTTAAATATTGCTATAGTCTTACTTTGAGTAATTACTTCAAACAATTATTTTTTGCATTGACCTCCATTTGTCAAAATATGTGTCCTTCCCATTATAAAGGTTTCTCTCTGGAGACATTTAATTTCTTTAAGTTAAAAACAAGTTCATTGTAGATCATAACATTTATTACTTTAAATTTTGAAAATAAACTTTAAATAATTCTAATTTAAAATTAATATGACAGGCCCTCACAATTTTTTTTTAACAATGTAATTTATTTTGACCTAGCACAAACAGTATTCTTTCTTTTTCTTTTTTGCTCGGGGCACTAAAACCTGAGCTGACCAGAGGTCAGCTCCCAAAACAAAGCAAAAAACATTTCTAATAGCTGAATTACTAAAAGAGAATCTACTCCAGACACTCAATGTTTTTAGCCAGTCTGATAAGAAAAGGTGGTTAGGCTCCTCTTAGTTTTATGGTTTGAATGTTGTAAACCCTAATGCTGGAGTTCTGCTCAGGGTCAACTCCTTGTTTTAGATTTCCTACTGTGTTAAGTATTTCCATATTCAATCACTACATATTTGAATTTGTGAGCTTCTTCTTCTTCTATGGTACTCAAAGGCATGACATGAATGTCATATGTGAAATAATTACTTACGCACCTGACTCAGCAACAAGAAAAGAAGTAAAGGTTAGTTGGAAGGATGTAATGGGAAAGGGTCTATGTACAGTCAATATTTCCAGGAATAACAGTTGATGTTGTTCATCATCACCGTTCAGCAAGGTCTCTGGGTGGCATACTGCTTTTGTCTGTAATATTCAAGTACATCTCTCCAGGCAATGGAATCTGGTCTAAGCCTCATTACTGTATACCTGGCTCTGTTTCCCATATGTTCTCTCTCCTACTCTCTTCACACTCTAATCTATCCTATAGATTACTGCCAGTATATAATGTGCTCCAAATTCTAAGGCCATGATCAGTCAACAAATGAACAAGTAATTTATTAAGTGCCCACTATATGTCACTCACTAATATTACAAAGACAAAAATGAAATAAGCCCTGTCTTCAAAGTGCTGATATTTTATCAAGGAGACAACATGTAGACAAATGACATAAGTGTGTACAATATATAAAATAAGGCAATCTGGGAGTTAAGGGCAGTAGCACTTGGAAGGCTCAGAAAAGGCTTTGTAAAGAAAGTGCCACTTGAGCAGTGTTCTAAAGGAAATAGGAGCTCCTACAAAGTGAGGGTACAGAATATTCCAGGCAAGGGGCATTCAGCACAAAGATCGCAAGACAAGAGATGGAGCATAATGTATGAGAAATAGGTAGAAGGTCAGTTTAGCTAGAGCTTAGAGGGTGGGAAGAAGAGGAATGTGTAATATGGTTTTTAAAAAGTTGGTTGGGGCTAGATTGTGAAGGACTCTAAATGCTAAACAGATAACCTTATATTTGATCCTATAAACAATAGGGAGTCACTGTAATTAACTGATGTACTTCTGTGCTTCAAAGGTGCTTCTCCAAAGTGCTAGTCATTCTCAAATATTTACCCTCAGACTCAATAAGTATTCCTTACCTCCTTCCCAGTATTAAGCTATCTGATTAAAAGGTCAAATGGCCCTGAATCCCATATGAAACCCTGCGAACCTGGGTGTCTATTTATGTCTACTTATGTTAATACTGAAACATCAGAAAAAGAAAAAAAAAGAGAATTTCTTTATTAATGACTCACATTTCCCCAAGGTTAATCTATTTTTTTTTAATGTATGTATAGGACTAAATGAAACACCTTAGGAGAAGATGAAAGAGACAAGAATTGACAAAATAATATGAAATTGCATCTTTCACATGAAGAATATGGATTTGATGGGAAGAATTTTATCATAAAACCTTTAACAATTTTTTCATTATTTGTACATTTTCAGCTTCTGAAATTTTAAATTTACTTTCCATAGCATGTTTTAAAATACATCTATAAAAATCTAGGGAGTATGCATTAATATTTCTCAAAATTTACACAAACCATCCAACTCCAGGACATTTTAAAAACCATTAATGTTACTTAATGCTTTTATTCAGCAGGTTTTTGTTGCTATTGGTTTGGGATTTGGGGGTTGTTTTTGGTTTTGGTTTTTGGTTGGTTTTGGTTGTTTGTTTTGTGATAAGTTGTCTCTTCCCTATTAGTTAGGTGTCTTGTACTTTGTGAGGTACAGTAGAGGTCTAACACAGCTGAGAGAATGAAAAGGCTGGAGGCAGAGAATCTGGCCAGCTGGCAATATTCTCTCCTTTCTGCCTGAGCCACCCCCTATTATTACCAACAGCTCAGTGTAATTCTGTGAAGAAGAGTCAAAAAATGTAAATGATTGCAGTTTTTATATGTCAGACATCATCACGTTTATTTCTTCATGCAGTTACATAACTACATATGTGTATATATACATATGTATGTGTGTATATGTATATAGATATAGATAGATATATTCTTTCATAGTGTACCTGATTAAATAATATTTTCCTCTTTTCCTTTGTGACTTTTCCAAGTTCTACTTGATAAACAAAAAAGAGGGCAACGAATTGCAACCTACCTCCATCAGGAGATAACTCAAAATTTTGAAAACAGATAATTAGTTTTTTCACATTAAGAGGAAGCAATATACATTGTATCTGTAACTTGTACAAAAAAGAAAAAAACAGTGTGTGGCTGGTAATGAAGCAACAGAGCTTGCTGGCGGGCTAGTTCAATACCTCATCTTAGAGTATTTCCACATATGAACAAGTAGAATCTGGAATCAAACTTCCTGGTTATAAGAGGGCCACGTAGACTTATGTTCCCTGTACACTGTTCTCAAGCACCTCCAGTAACTATTAGCAGTAGGTGACCTGAATATACCATTAGAGTTCCACTACCTGAGGAAGTCCTCTTAAGTAAGTGCATATTCAAACAAATCCTGGCGGGTTTCAAAACCCAGAATGGTTCTAAGTGTAAATAAAACCTTATGCCAACAATTCAGCAACCAAAGCTTAAGCACTGATTAAAGGATATCCTTTGGCCTGCAATCATGATGGTGCCTTCAAGGTACCAAATTATTTTTGTAGGTGAGGAGTTGAGAATCTAAACTATAATTCTGGTTCTGCCACTAATTAGTAGGGAGGTGTCATCAGATAAATCCTAACTTCTCTGAACCTCAACTGAGGTATCTGTATAATGATGGTTGGGGCCAGATAGTCAAAAAGTCTCCCTTTATTTTTCATCACACTGGATCTGGAGGAAGAAGGGCAGGGGTTTTACTATTGATCAGGTATGAGATCTCATGTCAAATATCTGACGTCTTATTTTCATCATATGTACAATCAAATGTCTGGATTATAACTACTAAGATCTCCTCCAGCTATAATTCCAATAATCTTGCAGCATGAAATGAGTTTATCATATGGATCTGATTGAATTAGGAGCAAAAGGGGTCCTTCACAGGGTTTTATTTTTGCCCACAGAAACGAAGCTACATTTCATAGGCTGTAGTGGATCATGCAATTTGAACTTTATCTTTATACTGTTTGTCTCTTGCTGTGTGATTCATATACTCCATGTGTTTTAAGTGGGAAAATTTGGCTCTACTAACCATTTATTAAAAACAAAACAAAAACCACAAAACACAGTTTGAGGAATTTTTCCCATTTTAATCTACACAGCTGTAGATCATCAACCTCAACATTTTCTATCGGTACAGCTATGAAAATAAATGGACAATTGTATTTATAATTTCACAAAATATTGCTTAAGAAATTTAGGACCATTTTGCCTATTTATTCCTAATAGTAGGGCATATAGATTCATAAAATTCACACAGCTAGATCCTTCTGGTTGACCTGATGAATGGACTAGTTAATTATGAAAAAGCTTACCCATGCCAAAAGCATTAAGTAATCTAGCTCATGTCATAAAACAAATGCCCAGAACCACTTCATGCTCAATATTATTGGCACTAGAGAAGTGAATTTTATTATTCTATTGCATTGAACATTTGTATTTGTTTGTAACTCAGTACATTGCCTAGATATATCCAGATTGAATAATGAAAACCTAGTATTACCCATGAAATAGTAATTGCAGGTTTACTCAAATCATATTGCAACTGCCAGCAGCAGCCTCAACTACCAACAGCATGATAATACTTTTCAACAGTTGCTTATAATAAGTAGGCTTCAAAATGTCAGCAGGTAAAATCAGAATAACATTTCTTAACATCTGCTAAGGCTCTCTGTTTTAATGGGCCTACAGTAGCACCTGACATATAATCTTACTATTACTACAAATGTTCTTAGAGGCAACTGAGAGATGGGGAGAGGCTAGTTACTTAACTTCTCTTCATTTGTTTTTCACTTACAGGAAAGGAAACCCTAGGTATGTTTATTTAAGGTGTGTGTGTATACATATACATATATGTATACACACATGCACACACATATAAACATATATACATATATCTTACTGAATTTGGCAGAATTTTGATACTAACTTGGAAAACTAGAGAATTTAAACATAAGGGCTCTATAGCATCTGAGAACTTACAAATTTTAGTGTTCCTTCCCTCCTTCCTGATCTATCCCCACAGGACTCTGCCTATCACACCATAGAAACTTTTTCACCCTAGAAGCTGGCTCCACCCTTGCACTATGAGTATTAGAAGTTAATTGGGGGTGGCTAGGTGGTGCAGTGAATAGAGTACCAGCACTGTAGTCAAGAGGACCTGAGTTCAAATATGGCCTCAGACACCTGAAACACTTACTAGCCATGTGACCTTGGGCAAATCACTTAACCCCAATTGTCCTACCCTCCAAAAAAAAACGCACCAAAAAAAAAAAGTTAAGTGGTTATGCAAATTATCCAGAGTGTACATTTCCTCCCAGAAGCTCCATTTTAAGGAGGATAGCCAGGTCAATTCTATCTTCAATCCCCTCCATCCTGACTCATATCCAGAGGACGTTTTGTCTGACATGCCTCTGTACCAGGTGCCTTCATCTTACCCCTCCCCCCCCAAATTTTAAGCTCTCTTCAATGTGCTGTCTCCTCACTTTAGAAGAGAAATGCCTTAAGGGCAGAGGTTATCCTTTTTTCTGCCTGTATTTGTGTTCCTAGCACTTGACACAGTGCCTGGCACATGAATACTTGCTGACTAACTGGCTAAACATATGAAACAAGACATATTCTTGCTCCTTTTTTTAAGGATTATCCATGATGAACATTTTTCAGTTCAGCTAAGTGGCTTCCAATATCTCCTGATCTCTGTAATGTGTTTCTAGTGTCAATACAGGTTGGAAAACATAGTTTTTTTTAGTTGCCACATTTTGCATATCTTTTCCTCACTACATATTTAGAGATTTTGTAATTGAGTATATTTCATGCCTATCTAAAATAATGGCCAAGTAAATGAAATGCCCATGTTATAAAGAAATGATGCCAGTTCTAATAAGATTGTGTGATTGGGAAGAAGATGGGAAATGAAATTCTAGGTGGATAAATGTATGATAAAGGATTTAAGATAAAAATAACCCAACCTCTGTTCTTAAGACGGTGACCTCTGATTTATCAAGGGATCCATGAGTCAAGGTAAATAATTTATGTGAAGTTTATGGTCTAATATGCCATGGTCAGCAAAAATAGCAAACAAAACATTGGAAATTGCCACATAGATATTTCAAACAAAATAAAAAGTATTCTTCTACCCTTGCAAAAAAAGTACCTATATGCTCAGGAAAGCTACAACTGTCAACATCAGAGTTAAGTCTATCTTTGATAAAATTCTGACATCCAAAATCTATAGGGAATTAGCACAAATTTAGAATATTAATAGTTTCCATTGGCTGAGTGGTCAGTGGAAAAAAATCAAGAAAAGAATACATACTATCAATAAGCATATGTAAAAGCATTCAGAATTGCTAATGATCAGAGAAATAAACATGAATAATTCTGAGATATTACATAAAACTATTTAAATTGGGAGGGATGGTGGAAAGGAGAGGGAGACATATGCAATGTTTCCGAGGCTATGAAAAAAACAAGATGCCTAATTCACTACTAGTGAATTGGTCCATCTCTTTTGGACCATTTGTAAACCATGCAGCCTGAACTCTGGCAATTAATTCTCTTCCTCTACCTCCCACCAGAACTGAGACTGTGCCCCTTGGGTTCTGAATTTTTATCTTATCTTTCCCAGAATCAAATCAATTTGATACTTGCTAATCATTTTGCTTTTTTTTCTTCTGATTTTTCATTTCAGTCATTTAAAATTCAATTTTATTTTATTTTATTTTCAGTTCTGAATTCTCTCCCTCCCACCTTCTCCTGCTCTATTCACTGAAAAATCAAGAAAAAACAAAACTTGTTGCAAATATGTAGTGTGAAAGAAAACAAATTCCTTCATTATTCTTGTCCCCTTCTCTCCTCCCTCGATCAATCACTTCTCTATGTGGAGGTGGAGATTGGATTTCATCATGATTCCTCTGGAATAGTGCTTGGTTATTGTGTTGATGAGAGTTCCTATGTCTTTCAAAGTTATCTTTACAACCTTTTCCTTGTCCAAACTGTCCTCCTGGTTCAGCTCACTTCACTTTGTATTAGTTCATATGAGTCTTCCCAGGTTTTTCTGTACCTATATTCTTCATTGTGTCGCATATCAAAATAATATGCTATTATACTCACCTGCACACACATGCAGACATAAATATATTTATACTTAGATCATAGACTTTCCAACCATTCCACAATTTATGGGCATCTATCAGTTTCTAATTCTATACTACCATGAAAAATATTGAATTAATATCATTGTACCTATGGGTGCTTTCCCTTTTTCTTTTATCTTTTTAAGGTAAAGATGTAGTACTAGTATCACCAGGTCAAAGCATGCACAGTGTATTAGATTTTTGTTGCTAGTCATTTTCAAAGCATACTACCATGCCCTGCCTCCTACCCCTCCCACCAGCCCATGTCCCTTTTATGTGTCATCTTCCCCCATAAGAATGAAAGCTTCTAAATGACAGGGACTGACCTGATTACTTATATTAGCATCTCAATGTTTAGCACACTGCATAGAAAATATTAAGTATTTAATCAATTCTTTTTCATTAATTCATCCAATCATTTTGGAAAATAATTTGTAATTATGCAAGGAATGTTAAAATAGCATTTGTACCCTTTGCCTTGGTGATCCTTTGCTTAGTTTGTACCTGATAGAGACTACCAGAAATGTCTATTTGTTAAAAAAAAAAAAAGGAACACTATTTTTAATAGAGAAATGTTACAAAGAAATTATATGCCCAGCAATTCAGCTGAGCTGTGGTATGTGAATATAATATAAACACATTGAACTTTAAGGAAGCATGAATATGGAGAATTCAAAGAAATATATTGAGACTTGTGTCCAAGTAGAGTGGAATGAAGGAAGTGCCACCAAAAGAATAATGATTGCAACTACAGGAAGGAAATCATTTTAAATAACTACAAAATTAAGATCAAATACAATTAACAATTACTACAACACAAAATAAAATATATAGAAAGAAATATAGTTGTGTATAAAATCAGTGGATTTGGTCATAAAACTTAGCTTTGAACCCTACCTCTGCTACTTATCATCTATGTAACCTTGATGTGTTTTTCAGTTTTCATTCAGACCATTTCTTCATAATCCCATTTGAGATTTTCTTGGTAAAGAGACTGGAGTGGTTTGCCATTTTCTTCTCTTGCTCATTTTACAGATGAGGAAACTTAGGCAAGCAGAATTAAGTGACTTGCCCAGGGTCACACAGCTAGTAAGTGTCTGAGGCCAGATTTGAACTTAGGAAGATGATTCTTCCTGGTTCCAAACCCAGTGGTTTATCCATCTGCCACCTAGTTGCCCTTATGTAGCCTTGAGCAGTTCTCAGTTTCTCTGGGTCTCACATTCCTCATGTGTTTAAAGCATAGATATTCATATTTTTGAGCTCAAAGATCACAGCAGATGGTGATTGCAGTCATGAAATTAAAAGACATTTCCTCTTTGGAAGGAAAACTATGGCAAATCTGGACAGCATACTAAAAAGCAGATAGTTACCAACTACTTAGTTAACAACAAAAGGCACACATAATCAAAACAATGGTTTTTCTCAGGACCAATGTATGGCTGTGAGAGTTGGATTATAAAAAAAGCTAAGCATCACAGAATCAATGCTTTCAAATTGTGGTGCTGGAGAAAACATTTGAAAGTCCCTTGGACAGGAAGGAGATCAAGTCAGTTAATACTTAAAGAAATTAATTGAGATTATTCATTGGAAGGTCAAATACTGAAGCTCAAGCTTAAATACTTTGCCCACATAATGAGAAGATGGGACTCACTGGAAAAGACCTTGATGTTAGGAAAGATTGAAGGCAAAAGTAGAAGGCGACAGCAGAGGATGCAATGGATAGAGAGTGTTACAGAAGCAGCAAAAATCAACTTGGACAGACTTTGGGAGATAATTGAAGATAGAAGAGGTATAGTGTTATAGTCCACAGGGTCATGAAGAGTTGAACATGACTGAATGATTGCAAAACAACAAAGTAAATGCATTAGATAAGATGATTTGTATGAATTCCTCAGGATTTTAACTCTCTGCTCCCAACTTTGTATAAGGGAGAAAAGGTAAGAGCTTTCTCCCTTCTGTTCCACAGAATAGGGTCAAACATGATGAATTTTTAATGTGGCTGTTGTCCTTCATGCTTGTACAGGAACAAAATGACATCAATATGTCAGGGTCAAGGTATAAATGTATTTAACTATGGTTGATCAGACCAATATGAGCTTGAAGGTCTCTATACTGTCAGGCACACATACTCTATATATAGCATTTGAAGTGGAGCTGTCTCTAGATTTGTGCATATCACATTTCTTTTGAACTACTACAGTACTGTTTTCCATAGGGCACAGTGTCTTCTTTCATGCAGGCATGCCATGCCAGATAGTCCTGTGCCTGTGTCTCCCATGTCTCATAACTGATTCTAAAATTCTTGAGAGGAATCTTAAGAGTGTCCTTCTATTGCTTCTTCTGACCTCTGTTTGAGCACGTGCCTTGTGCAAATTCTCCATAAAATAGTCTTTTAGGAAAATATACGTTTGGAATTTATACAACATGGCCAGCCCACCAGAGTTGTGTTCTCTGGAACAGAATTTGAATGCTTGGCAATTCAGTTCCAGAAAGGACCTGAGTGTGGGGTTCTTTATTTTGCCCAGTGACCTTTAGGATCTTCTGAAGACAATGCAAATGGAAATAATTCTGTTTGCTGGCGTGGCATTGGCATATTGTTCAGGTGTCTCAGATATACAACAGTGAGGTGAGCATAATGGTTCTGTAGATCTTCATTTTGGTAGGCAGCCTATTAACACTTTTCTCCTACACTTTCCTTCTGAGACTCCCAAACAGTGAGTTAGCTCTGATAATGCATACATCAACCTCATCATCCCTGTGTACATCCTTGGAAAGTATACTGCCAAGATGAGTGAATTTATTCACAGCACTGAGAATTTTTTATTTGCTGTATGGCTCCATGTATGGATGGCATGGTGGAGAACATCTCTTCTCTTCTTGTTAATTGTCAGGCCAAATTTATACAAGATGCCAAGAATTGATCCATACTCTGCTGCATCTCAGCCTCAAGGTAGAGTACACAATCATGTGTAATCAAAGTCATATACCAACTCTCCCTCCACTTCAGTCTTTCCTTATAGCCTTTTCAAGTTACATAATTTACCATCAATGCAGTAGCTGAACTTGATGCCTCATCCTCATTGAAGGTGCCTGACAACATTGCTGAAAGCAACATACTACAAAGCATGTGAGCAAGCACACCGGCCTGCTTCACTCCATTGGTGACTGGGAAGGTGCAAAAGCATTGTCTACTGTCCAGAACCTGTACAATCATGTTATTATAAATCTAGCATTCAATACTGAAGAACTTTTCCAGGCAACCACATTTTGCCATGATGTTACATCACTCTTCACAAATGACAGTATCAAAATTCTTGGTCAGATCAACAAGCATTGCATACAAACCTCTGTTCCGCTTCTGGCATTTCTTCTGGAATTGTCAGGCAACAAAAACCACATCAAGCATTCCTCAACCTTTTCTGAAGTTACACAGGCTCTCAGGTAGAGGAAAATCTTCCAAGTGAAGGATCAGCCTGTTAAGTAGGGTTCTGGGGGCGGCCAGGTGGCTCAGTGAGTAAGAGCACCGGCTCCAGTGTCGGGATGACATGGATCAAATCCGGGCTCAGATACTCAGCACCACACCCAGAAATAACTGGCCGTGTAACCTTGAGCAAGTTACTTAACCCCGATTGCTTTAAAAAAAAAAAAAAGGAGGGCTCTGACAAGAATCTTGCCAGTAGCCAAGATGGCGGAGTAGAAGCACGACCCTCCCTCAGCTCTGGCTTCCAACCTCCCCAATCCATGTAAAAAGGGGACTCTAAACAAACTTTGGAGCTGCAGAACCCACAAAATGACACAGAGAAGCTAACCTCCCACTGAGAACAGCCCGGCAGGCAGGAATCGGCCAGTGCAGCGCTCTGGGAGCCAAGCCCAGCACCACGCTTTAGCCCCAGGGCCGGCCTGACCAGCCGCCAGCCAGAGGGACTCCAGATCAGCAGCAGCTGTGGCCGTTTCCAGATTTATCAATACATAGATGCGAAGGACAAGGTGAGAGGCCAGTGCATTCTGGACTTTGGGACCCAGTAAGTGGGAGTGCGTGGCTTTTACCCCCGGGGCAAGAAACCGCTGAGATGCTGGCACAGCCTGCCAGCACCACGTGGCAGCTTCAGCTCCTGGCCTGCAGAGTGTAGGGGGACCAAGCACCAGTCTGAGGGGTCATCGCTCTTGCTTTAACCTGCTTGGATCTGGATTGCAGTCTTGGGTGGAGGTCCTGGGGTGTGTGTCCAGCTTGCCAGAGCATGTGGAGACCTCAGAAAGGGCACCCATCTAATACCTCCGGCAGCTGACAAAACCCCAGCGTTTGGGTCGAAAACTCCCCTGTCTGGTGGCAGAGTCCTACTGTGGCAAAAAGCCCAAAAGTCAAATCATTGAGTGGCAAAAGGAGAAGGCAAAGGAAACAAAGCAGACAGAAGATTCCAACATTACATTCCTATTTTGGGGATAAGAAGGAGCAAGGAACGGAACAGGAAGAAATCAGTGAAGTCAGAACTCCTGCACCAAAAGCTTCAAAGGAAAATACAAGCTGGTTACAGGCCATAGAGGACCTTAAGAAGCAGATAAGAGAAGTGGAGGAAAAATTGGGAAGAGAAATGAGAACAATGCCAGAAAATTATGAAATGAGAGTCAACAGCCTGACTGAAGAAAATAATACCTTAAAAAACAGACTGACTGAAATGGCAAAGGAGGCTCAGAAAGGCAATGAGGAGAAGAATGCCTTAAAAAGTCGAATTTTCCAGATGGAAAAAGAATCTCAAAAGCTCACTGAGGAGAATCATTGCTTCAGAATTAGATTGGAGCAAATGGAAGCTAATGACTTTATGAGAAATCAAGATGCTGTTAAACAGATCCAAACAAATGAAAGAATAGAAGGCAATGTGAAATATCTCATGGGAAAAACCACTGACCTGGAAAATAGATCCAGGAGAGATAATTTAAAAATTATTGGACTGCCTGAGAGCCATGACCAAAGTAAGAGCCTGGAAAGCATCCTCCAGGAAGTTCTCAAAGAAAACTGCCCTGATGTTTTAGAACAAGAGGGCAAAATAGAGGTTGAAAGAATCCACCGATCACCTCCTGAAAAAGATCCCAAAAAGAAAACTCCTAGGAATATTATAGCCAGGTTCCAGAATTCCCAGATTAAGGAGAGAATATTACAAGCAGCCAGGAAGAAACAATTTGAATATTGTGGAAACACAATCAGGATAACCCAGGATCTGGCAGCTTCTACACTGAGGGATCGAAGGGCCTGGAATGTGATATTCCGGAGGTCAAGGGCGCTGGGATTAAAACCAAGAGTCACCTACCCAGCTAAACTGAGTATCCTGTTTCAGGGGAAAATATGGTCATTCACTGGAATACAGGACTTTCAAGCATTCTTGCTGAAAAAACCAGAGTTGAATAGAAAATTTGACATTCAGATACAAGAAGCAAGAGAAGCATGAGAAGGTAAACAGGGAAAAGAAATCATAAGGAACTTATCAAAGTTGAACTATTTTTTTTTTTTAAGCAATTGGGGTTGAGTGGCTTGCTCGGGGTTGCACGGCTGGTTGTTGTTTCTGGGTGTAGTGCTGGGTGTCTGGGCCCGGATTTGATCCGGGTCGTCCCGGCACTGGGGCCGGTGCTCTTGCTTGCTGAGCCACCTGGCCAAAGTTGAACTATTAACATTCCTACATGGAAAAACAATAATTGTAACTTATGAAACTTTTCTCAGTAGTTGAAGGGATTAGAAATATATATATATATATCTTTATATGAGGGTATGCGGGCATACGAATACATATGTGAATGTGTGTATATATGTTTACAGGTATACATAGATAGAGGGCACGGGACCAATTTAACAGGAAGAGATGATACTTAAAAGGTGAAATTAAGAGGTGAGAGGAATATAATGAGAGGAGATGGGGAGAGACAGAGTGGGGCAACTATCTCATACAGAAGAGGCAAGGGAAAATGGTTACAATGGAGGGGAAGAATAGGAAGGCAAAAGGGAATGGGTCAACCTTAATCCTATTGAATCTGGCTTGAGGAGGGAGGGAAATACAAACTAAATAGGGGATCTCACCCTCCAGGAGAATAGGGGGGGAAGGGGATGTGAGGGGGGATGATGGAAGGGAGGGCAGGCTGGGGGGGAGGGCCGTGGGGGGGAAGGAAGTTGGAAGCATGCACTTTTGAAAAGGGACAGGATCAAAGTAGAGAATAGAACAAGTGGGATGTGGGATAGGAGGGAGGGAAATATAGTCAGTCTTTTATAATACATCTACTATGTTATTGTTTTGCATTAGCTGCACATGTACAACCTATACTGAACTGCTTGTCTCCCCAGTGGGGGTGGGTGGCAGGGGGGGAAGGGAATGAATCTGGAATTGAAAGTTTTAAAAATCAAATATTCAAATATATGTATATATATGTGTGTGTCTGTATATATATATATATATACTATTATTAATACCATTTTACATATTATTAAGAAAAAAAAGATATACAGGCACTGAGGCATAGAGATCCACTGGAAAAGTTGAAACGTGTATGGGAGAAAATATGGGAGAGAGCAGATTAGAGGTGGCGATATCCTGTTGCACTGCTGTTTTGGGGGGATGGGTGGGGGGAAAACGGGGAGAAAATTTGTAACTCAAAATCTGGCAGAAATGAACGATGTAAATCAGAAGTTAATAAAGCATTAAAAAAAAAAAGAATCTTGCCAGTAATGACCAAGAGAGAGGACCCCCACCAACACCATCATGATCATTAGAGGACAATCTATTTCCTCTTCCTTTATAGAGATGGACAATGGAGGCATCCTCGAACTCCTGAGGGATAACCTCCTCTAGCCATATGACTCAGATGATTTGTCAGCTTTTATATGAGCAATAGACCCCCTGCCTTGTAAATCTTAGCCAGAAAAATCAGCACCATTTGCTTTGCCATACAAGAGGATCCTAATGGCATTCAACATCTCTTTTTCAGTTGGAAGTTCAATTGGAGAGGGTTCGACCTTGACCTGAGGTCTCTTTTTTTGAGACAGATGAACTATCCTACTGGTAAACCCTGTGGAAATCTCACTTTTCATTTATCAGCTTCTGAATTTCCCCATCATTTTTATCAAACCAATTTTGATCTTTGCAAGTGATCTGGTCCAGATGAGTAAATGTAATACTGTACAACAAATCTCTGAAAGCTGCCCACTCTTTTTTGCTTCACTGTTGCCCAGCCATGTACTGGCTCATCTTTCCCTCCAAGTTAGCAACAAATTGTTCCCACTAAGAGAAGGGTTCTAATCCTTTTACATTGTCTTCTGGTGGTTGTCTCACCACTTGTGTTGAATGTGAATGTTTATCTTGGAGAGGATAAGTCTGTGATCGGTCTAGTACTTTGTGCTACACGTCACTTTTTTTATTCTCACATCCTGTCTGTCTCTTCTCCTTAAAATTGTATGTGCTATTATTAAATGCCAATGTTTGCTGCCAAAGTTTTATGCATTTAGGTAAATGGAAGACAGTGTTGTTGATGACAAGGTCATGAGACACACAAACCTTTAGTAGTAAGTGATTTGCTGTTGCTATTTCTGACTCCATTCTTCTCAAAGACTCTCTGCCATGTCTAATAGTCTGTACCTACTCTGGTACAGACTGGCAATAAAGTCACCCAGACTTACAAGCTTGTTCTCTTTTGGTACATCAATGATGAGGTTCTCTAGGTCTTCATAAAATTTTTTCTTGACCTCATCAGGGTTCATCATGGTGGGAGCACATGCACTGATGATGGTGGAATGGCTCTTTCATGCAAATGGCAACTGCATTGTCATGAGCTGTCAGTCACCCTTTTTTGGAGGCATAACAGCTTGTTGACTAGATTAATCTTGATAGCAAAACCCACACCAGCTTGACGGCACTCTCCATCACTACGGCCACTCTAAAAACTCTAGAAAATCATGTATTCAGCTCTGTAAGCCAGTTTTCATTTGCCAGTCTTGTTTTACTTAGAGTTGTTCTTTGGTTGTGATACAGTCTGAGTTTTTTCACAACAAGAGCTATTTGTCTTTCAGGTCTACTGGATTTCATATTGTCTTTAAGAGTGTGCACATTTGGGGTGGCCAGGTGGTGCAGAGAGTAAGAACACCGGCCCTGGCATCAGGAGACCTGGGATAGGTTCCAGCCTCATATACTTGGCACCCACACAAAATAACTGGTCGTGTAACCTTGAGCAAGATACTTAACCCCAATTGCTTTTTTGAAAAAAGTGTGCACATTTCATGTACCAATGGTGAGTAGAATTATCTTTGCAAAAGTTTTTGTACTTGTTAGTGTGTTTTGACCACAGGGTAGGATACTGCCTGCTGTAGTAAGCAGAACATGGTCGGGTAAAGCAGAAAATGTTGAAGGCACCTTTCTCATGCCAAAAGGCGAGCAATATGGTCCTTGGGGGGGGGGGCAGCTAGGTGGTGCAGTGAATAGAGCACCGGCCCTGGAGTCAGGAGGACCTGGGTTCAGATGTAGCCTTAGGCACTTAACACAAAAAAATAGCTGTATGACCTTAGGCAAGTCACTTAACCCCAATTGCCTTCCAAAAAGAAAAAAATTATATAGCTCTTAAGACTGCTTCAATACCCAGGGGCTGCTGAATGCCACTGCTACTTCAGTCCAGTGAAGAGACAACCCAATGGCCTCTGCTGCATGTGGGCAGGACTGTAACTATAGCTCCCAGTGTATTCACATCTGCTGCTTCACCACTTGCCCATAATCACAGGATTTTGAGACAGGTAAAATGATAAAATGGTATATGTGATGTCTTTTTAGTCATGCATAAATAGGATTTAAGTGAGGTAGAGTTGCAGAAAGTTATCAGCCTCATTCTATCTTCCAAAGCCATCAGAGTCTAGTGGGAAAACAAAAGTAGAGATGACCAGTGACGGTCCAGGAATATAGTGAATGACACTGGCATCCTCAATATGTAACCAAATTCTAAAGCACTCCACAACACCTCCTTCTGCTGTCTTCATGGCAGTTGAAACAAATTGTTCACATCTACTCATTCTTCTGGGAAAGTCTTCACATGCTTGAGGCAGTCTCCTCCTAGTTCATTGGTGGGTTTGATGTCCCTGGGTTACCCTCAATCTGGTTTAGCCTGGATGCAGAAATGGGTTACCAGGGTGTGTTCACTGAATACTCTATAGCTTCTTAGAGTCACAGGTAAGAGAAGGGCAGGTGCCCACCAAAGGTGGAAAGCAGCCCTGAAACAGAGTCAAAAGCCCTCACAGCAGAGATATTAGTCTTCCCTGAATACCGTACACACCAAAGTTTTAATATGTAGATGTGATAAACACTCTCATCATGGAGAATACAAGAAAAGGAATTTCTTCTCCCCAATTTAATGTCACAGAAGGTGGCTCCTTCTCAGAATATAATCACAGAGTATAAAGGTCTTAAAATGTCTTTCTAAGAACCTATATTGTAGGTAGCTGCTTCTTAATTATCTTGAAAGAATTATGGGGGCTTGCTGATGAGATAAAAGCAAGTGACACTACACAGGAAATATCTTGGAGACAATTAGGTATGCCCTATTGACCTATCTACAAAAGAAGTGAGCCATTCATCCATCCATCTAAGGAGATTAAGTTGGAAAGTTGGAGGCAAATATGGAAGGAGATCCTTACACCTATACCAAGCAGGGGATGGAAGGAGACTTTTTCTCCTCACCCTACATCAACCATGTCATTAATATTACTGAACCAGCAGAAGACATTACACCCAATGGGAACAAAGACACAGTCTACAGAAAAATGAAGAGAAAGGAAGCAGCTTCAAAAACCATGACTCTAGACAACTGAAAGTCAGTTTATAAACCTGTAGATCTTAGCAGGGCAATATAATCAAACAGAAAACATGATTTTAAGAGAATTCAATGACTTATAAGCTATCTGTCCTTGATCTTTTTTCTAGGTCAGGGTTTAAAAAAAATCAGATATATTTTATTCTCCTTTTTCAAATTTTTTTTAAATCTTTTTTTGGGAGGGTGGAAGGCAGGGCAATTGGGGTTAAGTGAGTTGTCCAATGTCACATGGCTAGTAAGCGATAAGTGTCTAAGGCTGGATTTGAACTCAGTTCCTCCTGACTCCAGGGCCAGTATTCTATTCACTGTGCTACTTAGCTGTCCCTATTTTCACGCTTTGATTTTGTTCCATTATTTCTTTTTTAGTTAAATTGTATGTTAATTATTAGTTTACATCATTCATTTCCACAAGAATTTGAGTTACAAATTTTCTTCCCATTTTTCCCCTACTGACCACCCCAAAATATCAATCCCACTGAATACCCCCTCCCCCATTTTGCTTTCTCCTATATCATCCCCCATCCTCCCTTCTGACTTTCAAAAAGGGCACAGTGGATCTCTATGCCCCAGTGCCTGCATATCTTATTTCCCAGTTGCATGTAAAATAATAATTATATATATATATATATATATATATATATATATATAAAATATTTGATTTTAAAACTTTGAATTCCAGATTCTTTCCCTTCCTCCATTGTTGCCAACCCGCTATGCAAAACATTTCCATAGTGAATGACTGATTATATTTCCCTCCATCTTATCCTACCACCAACTTGTTCTATTCTCTACTTTGAGCCTGTTCTTTTTCAAAAGTGGGTGCTTCCTTGGGGTGGCCAGGTAGCTCAGTGAGTAAGAGCACCGGCTCCAGAGTCAGGATGACCTGGGCATCAAATCCGGGCTCAGATACTTAGCACCACACCCAGAAATAACTGGCTGTGTAACCTTGGGCAAGTTACTTATCCCCGATTGCTTTAAAAAAAAAGTGGGTGTTTCCAACTTCCCTTCCCCCCCTGCCTGACCTCCATCCTATCATCCCCCCTCTCACCCCCTTCCCCTCCTACTCTTCTGTAGGGTGAGATACCCTATCTAGTGTGTATGTCATTCCCTTCCTAAGCCAAATTCAATGAGAGTAAGGTTGGCTCATTCTCTTTTGTCTTCCTGTTCTTCCCCTCCATTCTAACAGTTTTCCCTTGCCTCTTCTATATGAGATAATTCACCCCATTCTGTCTCTCCCCATAACCTCTCATTATATTCCTCTCTCACCTCTCAATTTCAACTTTTAAGTATCATCCCTTCCAATTCAATTACTGTGCCCTCTGTCTATGTATACCTGTACACATACATACAGACATTCACATATGTATTCATATACCCATATACCCTCCTATATAGTCATATATGTATATATACACATATATATGTATTCCATTCAACTATTCTTATATTGAAAAGTTTCATAAGTTACAATTATCATTATTCCATGAAGGGATGTAAATAGTTCAACTTTGATAAGTTCCTTATGAATTCTTTTCCCTGTTTACTGTCTCATGTTTCTCTTGCTTCTTGTAACTGAACATCAAATTTTCTATTCTACTCTGGTTTTTTTATCATGAATACCTGAAAGTCCTCTATTCCACCAAATGACCATATTTTCCCCTGAAACATGATACACAGTTTTGTTGGGTAGGTGATTCTTGGTTTTAATCACAGCTCCTTTGACCTCCAAAATATTATATTCCAAGCCCTTCGATCCCTCAGTGTAGAAGCTGTCAGATCCTGTGTTATCCTGATTGTGTTTCCAGAATATTCAAATTGTTTCTTCCTAGCTGCTTGTAATATTTTCTCTTTGATCTGGGAACTCTGAAACCTGGCTATAATATTCCTAGGAGTTATCTTTTGGGGATCTTTTTTAGGAAGTGATCAGTGTATTCTTTCAACCTCTATTTTGTCCTCTGGTTCTAAAACATCAGGGCAATTTTCCTTGAGAATTTCTTGAAGGATGATTTCTAGGTTCTTTTTTTTATCATGGCTTTCAGGTAGTCCAATAATTTTTAGCTCGATGAGAATGAGCATTTCCTATTTTCTTTTTGCCTTTTGGAGGGCAATTGGGGTTAAGTAACTTGCCCAAGGTTACATGGCTAGTATTTTTGTGTGGGTGTTAAGTGTCTGAGGCCAGAACCAAACTTGGGTCCTCCTGACACTGGGGCTGGCACTTTACTCACTGCACTACCTAGACACCCCAGTCCAATAATTTTTAAATTATCTCTCCTGGATCTATTTTCCAGGTCAATGGTTTTTCCAATGAGATATTTTACATTTCCTTCTATTTTTCATTTGTTTGGATCTGTGTAATAGTATCTTGATTTATCATAAAGTCACTAGCTTCCATTTGATCCAGTCTAATTCTGAAGGAGTGATTCTCTTCTGTGAGTTTTTGAGATTCTTTTTCCATCTGGCAAATTCAGCTTTTTAAAGCATTCTTCTCCTAATTGCCTTTTTGACCCTCTTTTGTCATTTGAGTTAATCTATTTTTAAGTTGTTATTTTCTTCAGTCAAGTTGTTGACTCCAATCTAATAATTTTCTTGCATCATTGTCATTTCTCTTCCCAATTTTTCCTCCACTTTTCTTTTTTGGTTTTCAAAATCCTTTTTAAGCTCCTCTATGGCCTATAACCAGTTAATATTTTTCTTGGAAGCTTTTGATGCATGAGTTCTGACTTTGCTGTCTTCCTCCTGTTCCATGCTTTGATCATTTTTGTCCCTAAAATAGGAGAGTAAAGTCGGATTGCTGAGCTTGTTTGTTTCCTTTGCTTGCTCATGTTGCCACTCAATTACTTGACTTTTTAGCTTTTTGCCACAGTAGAACTCTGCTACCAGAAAAGGGAGCTTTGTCCCAAATTGCTGGGGTTTTCTCAGCTGCTGGAACTGTTAGTTGGGGTTCCTTCTCTGAACCCTCCACATGCTCTGGCAAACTGGTCATGAACCCCAGGATCTCCACCCTAGAGAGTGATCCAGATCCAAACAGGTTAAAGCAAGAGTGAATACTCCTCGGAATGGTTACTTGGTCCCCCTACAATCTGCAGGCCAGGAGTTCTGAAGCAGCCATGCGGTGGTGGCTGCATGGCCACCTCTCCTCAGCTACTTCTCACCCCAGGGGCAAAAGCCAGACTGCATTCCCAAATTCCCTGTTCCCACAATGTCTACACTGACCTCTCACTTTGTCTTTGGCATCTATGGGTTGATAATTCTGGAAACCTCCATAGCTGCTGGTGATCTGAAGTCCCTCAAGCCAGCAGCTGGCTGTGGCTGCCCTGAGGCTAAAACCTCCAGCTCACACTAGGCTATGCTTGGCTCCCAGAGCACTGTGCTGGCCCTTTCCTGCCAGCCTGCCAGGCTGTCTTCAGTGGGGGTTTAGCTTCTCTCTGTCATTTTGTGGATTCTGTAGCTCCAAAGTTTGTTTAGGGTCATTTTTTACATGAACTGGAGGAGGTGGAAGTGGGAGCCATGCAGAAGTCCTGTTTCTTCTCCGCCATCTTGGCTCTACCCCCCTATTCTATTATTTCTTACTATTTTGTGGAATCAATTTCTGTTTAGTCCATTCTAATTTTCAGGGAGTCCATTTCTTGAATAAAGTTTACCACATCCTATTCTATTCCCTCCCATTTTTTTCCTCTAGAGCTTTTGAAGTTCAGACTACTTGATACTCATGTTTCTCTGTGGAGTCTCAAGATAGGGAGTGGCAGGCACTCAGGCCCCTTTGCCTGTTCTGTCCTGATCTGAGAGTGGCAACACTATGTTGGCAGGCCATGCTGGTCACTGCTGCTACTTTCTGGCACTGGTTCCAAGCTTGGTGTTTCTTAAACACTCTGGGACTCTATCACACAAGCCTTCCATTCTTGCTTCTTCTGTATTCTGACTTTTGCAGGCTTTATATGTTGCGGACTGTCTCTGAGAGTGTTGGGAACTGCATGGTGAGAGACCACACTAGAATACACTGGCTTTTCTGGCAGCTGCCCCCTTTTCTATTGCTCTTGAGCTTCTGGCTCTTGGGCAGACATTTTGGATCATAAGAAGCCATTTAATGTCATTTCTTACATTTTTTTAAAATAAATTATTTAGTTTGGTATACACCTTAGGGTTTTGTTGGAGTTGGTATATGAGAGCTGGGCAGTATACTCCCTCTCAGGTAGTTATTTTTTCTGGAAGTCTGCCTCTATTTTCTCATATAAAAGAAGGGGGTTTCACCAGAGTACCTCAAGCTCTTCTACTTAAGACCTTTCCCTCTCTAAATCTTAAATTGAAAAAATTCACTAATTCACTAATTTCCTAAGCTATGAAGGCTGACATCTTGGAAGACATATGCTCTCTGACAAAAGGATTCCTGTTTATTATCATATACTGAAACTGAAAAATGGGTGATTTTCTGTTAATCTGATTGAATATGACCTTCTAAGACATCATTTAATAATTATAAATAGTATACTCTTTTAATTAAGAAAGTAAGTACTGTTAATTTTGGCATTTTAGGATTAAACAAAAAATGAATATGTCTGTTCTTAAGACATAAAGATAAACCAAAATAAATGAGATCAAGAAATTCTGAAATGTCTTATAATGATGGCACATTTTACCTTTGCAGAAAAATTCCCTAAAAACTCAAACATCCCATTCTATTCATTTATTATAATTATAGCAATAAACCAGGAGTTATGCTTTCCATTCTTCATTGGTTATTGTGTCACATATACATCATTTTAATATTTATAGTCTTAAAGTCAAAATTTCACATCATATTCAAATTGTAGTTAAATTATTGCTTCAAATTCAGACAGATGACATGGCTAATCTTATTAGGAAAATGTGTGCCTGCATAATTGTGAATTATTAACCTTTAACAAAATCTTTATTTAACATATTGTATTTTATGAATTTCCCAGCTAGAACTGTAGAAAACTGAAGTTAGTTTATGGTAGGACTGTTGGATTATTTGTTCTTTCAGGACTCAAAAGAGCAGGAAGAATATGATCCACCTCTTCTGTTGTCAAATAACATTTATTTATTGAACCTAGTACATCTCTGAGAATTGTCTTAGGCACATCACAAATGTATAGAGGTCCTCCTTTCTATTTCAATTTAATTCAAGAAACACTTTTTAGACTATTGTGCACAAAGCATTGCTTTTAGGGCTAGGAAAATATTCTTTCCTTAGTTTCCCACCCCCCACCCCCAATCTACCCTCAAAGTTTTTGTCCTATTCTAATAGAGAAAATAGTATATACACATATAAGTAAATACAATATTAGTACAAGGTAATTCATGATTTTTAAAAGGCAGAAAGCTCTAATAATTAGTAGATAAATTGGTGAATTAACAATCATTAATTAAGTACCTACAATGTGCTATGCACATATCTAGGAGTATAAAACAAAAATGAATGGCTGCATTTATGGAGCTTAGAATCCTCTCAGGGAAGAAGATGATTCTAATAAGGAGGAATGGGAGTAGATGTCTATAGAAATTCTGTATGAAGGAACAGAGAATTCATAAATCAACCAAAACTATAAAAAGACCTCTCTGGGAGGCAGAAATATGAGCAGGTCATGGAGGATGAGGAATAAAGCATATCATCTTGCTTGAAGAGTAGTATGGAGAATGCCAATGCTCAGGCAGAGAGGTAAGGCTGGTGGAGAATGCTGAGATCAATGGCAAAGGTTATTTGAACTAAATAAAGGTCAAGAGAATGATAAAAAAAAAGACTAGAACAACTACTGGGGGTGAAAGATAATAAATAACAGAGAAGGCATAACTACTCAACTCATCTTTTGCTACTGTTCTTAATGATAAAGAGAATTTGAGTCTAGAAAGGACAGAACTAAATGACTAAATAAAGTGTTGGAACCCAAGAAAAAGCACATAACAGAACCCTGAGTTCACACTTGATGAATGTAATTCACTAATCAGGGATAAACACTATTCCAAGGTACTGGGAGACTCAAATCAAAAAGCATTTATGTATTGGCTACTATAAGCCAGGCACAGTGCTTGGTCCTGGGGATACCAAGGTAGAAAAAGAAAGTATATGCATTGTAATAGTTTACATTGGATTAGAAAATGACAGGGGCCAAGATGGCAGAAAAAAGTCAGGAAAATTGCCTGAGCTCTCCCAAATTCCCTTCCAAACAACTTTAAAAAAACACTTCAAAACAAATTTTGGACTAGTAAATCTAGCAAAAGAATGGGATGAAATCATTTTCTAGCCCAAGAAAAGTTGGACAGTCAGCAAGAAAGATCTGTCTCACTGGAGTGAGTTTGGAGCTCAGTCCAGACCAGGTTGAGCCCTGACACATTAGTAATAGACCTTGGGATGACTGGCAGCTTCCAGAACTCTCAGCCCACAAACAGTGAGACTATCAATCAACACATCAGAGGAGATTACAGGGGACCTTTTGCTGAGTGCAGGACTGTGCTACATTGTCCATACATGGTTTGCAGTCTCAGGGTGAGGAGTAAAACGATCAGGGGCAGGGACATTGGTCACAGTTCCAAAGTATAAAAGATTACTTGTGGATACTCATAGATCAGAGTACAGTTCAGGAGAGCAGTGATCAAACCTCTCCTTAAATCATACCACCTTGGAAGATCTGAAAACTTACAGAACACCAGAATTAGCTCTGAAAACTGTAGTACAAAAATCTTGAAGTTTGGTACAGTGCCCATTCACCCCAGGAGCAGAACACAACTTTAACAAAAAAGTTAAAAGTCATAAAATAAGCTAGAAAAATGAGCAAACAACAACAAAAAAAACCTTATAACAAAAGTTACTATGGTGAGAGGGAAGATAAAAACACAAACTCAGAAGAAGACAATAAAGTCAAAACTGCTACCTCCAAAGCTTCAAAGAAAAGTGTGAATTGGTCTCAGGCTCAAAAAAATAATTCCTAGAAGAGCTGAAAAAGATTTTTAAAAATATCAAAGAAGTAGAGGAAAAATTGGGAAAAGAAATAAGAGTGAGACAAAAATCACTGAAAAGAAGTCCATGACTTGGTAAAGGAGGCACACAAGAAATACTGAAGAAAAGAAAATCCTAAAAAACAGAACAAGTCAAATGAAAACAAACAAAAAAAGGCACAAAAATCCAATGAAGAGAAGAGCTCCTTAAAAAGCAGAAATGGACAAATAGAAAAAGATGTACAGATGTTTACTGAAGGAAAATAATTCCTTAAAAATTAGAACCGGGCAAGTGAAAGCAAATGACTCCATGAGACATCAGGAAACAATCAAATCAAAAGAATGAAAAAAAAATAGAAGAAAATATGAAATATTCCATTGGGAGGAAAACTGGCCTGGAAAAGAGAACCAGGAAAGATCATTTAAAAATTATTGAACTACCTGAAAACCATGATAAAAAAAACTTAGATATATTTCAAGAAATGATCAAGGAAATTTTATCAACTTGCATGAACCAAGGCAGTAGAGTAAGCAGTAAACTGAAATAACTCTCCCATATTAAAACAGCACCCCCAAAACAAATTCTGGGACAGCAGAGCCAGCAAAAAGAAGGGGGAAGCGATCTTTGAGCTCCCAAAACTTGGAAGATTGGCAAGAAAGTTCTATTGCACTCAGGTAAAAAGAGAGTACAGTCCAGCATAAGAAGCAGCCCAGTAAGCTAACAAGAGCTAGATCCTGTGCCCTTGTATCACAGAACAGGCAAATGAGAACTCCAGAACTCCCATGTACCTTAACATAGCCAGGGGAATGGGCAGACTCCAGGCTCTGCTCCATGAGCTCCAGCTCATGCCATGTGGTTCAGCACAGCCCTGGGCAAAGAGGCAAACTCCAACTGCCAAATTGCCAAGTGCTTCAGTATAGCCCCACAGGGAAACACAAAAACATTCCATAGATGTCAGCACACACCAGATACCACAAGTAGGAACAGGCTCAGCACAAGGTAAGCTGCTAGACCCCTACAGCTTCCAGCAGTGCCAGAAACCCCCACCTCAGTCCCTCAGCACAGCACCATACATGAGAGTCCTTAGTGGACCTCAGGGCAACATCACTGTACCACCAGGTAAATGGCCAGGGTCTGCAACCACTGGCATAAGAAGACTGAGACAAATCCCCTTCCATCCCAGCAGCAGAGCTCAAATTTAAAAGAAAGGAAAAGGGCCAAAAAATGAGTAAAAAGCAACAACAAAAGAATCTGCCCATGTAAAGTTATTATGGTGACAGAGAAGATCAAAACACAAACTCAGAGAAGGACAAAAATGTCTAAATACCTATGGGCAAAACACTAAAGAAAAACAGAAAGTGGTCTCACACCCAGAAAGAACTCATGGAAGAACTAAAAAAAAAAAAAGCTTAAAATCATATAAGTAATGTAAAAGAAAAAATTGAGAAAAGAAATTAAAGTGATGCAAGAGAATTATGGGGTGGGGGGGAAGAGTCAACAGCTTGGACAAAGAAAAAAAACTGCTTAAAATATAGAATTTGAAAAGGAGATACAAGAATCTACTGAAGAAAACAACTTCTTGAAGATTACAATTGGTCAAATGGAAATTATAAAAGGTAATTGAGGAAAACAACTCCTTAAAATTTAGAACCAGGCAAGTGGAAGTTAATGATTATGAGACATCAAGATTCAATCAAACAAATTCAAAAGAATTAAAAATGGAAGAAAATATAAAATACCTCATAGGAAAAACAACTAATTTGAAAAATAGATCTAGGAGAGACAATATCAGATCAGCAGCAAATGGGACCTACACAAAAATGACCTTGTAATAGAGCATAAAAACCAAAATCTCAAAATCTTGCAAAAATGAATATTAAAAATTGTCTTCCCATGCAATTAGAAAATATATTTTAAAAAAGAAAAAATAAATAAGTTGACTTATCCATGGCAAAATAAACAAAAAAAATGAACAAATAAAACTGCCTACATATCCTAGAACCAGAGAGTAGAAAAGAAATAGAATCCACTGATCATATCCTAAAAGAACTTCTAAAATGAAAACTCTCAGGAATATTACAGTCAAATTCCCGAGCTCTCAGGCAAAGGAGAAAATACTACAAGCAGCCAGAAAGAAACAAATCAAATACTGTGGAGCAGGACAGCACAAGATTTAGTAGCTTCTACATTACAGGACCAAACAGTTTAGAGTGACATTTTGGAGGCAAAAGAGGTAAGATTACAGGAAATAATCACCTACTTAGGAAAACTGAGTATAACCATTTAGGACTAAAAATGGATATTTAAGGAAGCAGTGAACTTTGAAGCATTTCTCATAAGAAGACCAGAGCTGCACAGAAAATCTGACTTCAAAATACAGGACTCAAGAGAAACATAAAAAAGTAAACAGAAAAGAGAAATCACACAGGATTCAGTAAGGATAAACTGTTTCTGTTCCTACATGGGAAGATGATATTTGTTATTTCTAAGAAGTTTATATATTGACTGAAGGCATGGATGTGAGCCAAATATGACAGTATATTAGTGTCCCAGTTTTACCACATCATTTTCAACATATAAAAGAAAATTAAAGGGCAAAAAGGAGATGTGCTAGGAGAAGGGAGAAGGTGAGAAATAGATTGGGGTAAATCCTCTCATACAAAAGAGTTGTAAAAGATCTATTACAGTGGAGGGCAAGATTGGTGGGGTGGAAATGCTTGAACCTTATTCTCATTGAGATTGACTCAATTGGGTATAAAAGTCTATCTTTCCGTACAGAGAAGTAGGGGAGGAGTGACAGAAGTGGGAATTGGTTGGGGGAGAGGGTGGTCAGAAGCTACACACTTTTGAGAATGGGCAGGTTAAATGTAGAGAAAGATAAATAGAGGAAAATAGGATGGAGGGAAATACAGTTCATAATCATAACTGTGAATATGAATGGGATAAATTCACCCATAAAAATGGAAGCAGACAACAGAGTGTATTAAAAACCAGAATCCTACAATGTGTGTTTACAAGATTCACACTAGAAGCAAAGGAAAAACATAGAGTAAAGGTAAGGGGCTGGAGCAAAATCTATTATGCTTCAGCTGAAGTAAAAAAAAAAAACAGGGGGAACAATCATGATGTCAGACAAAGTAAAGGCAAAAAAAGATCTAATTAGAAGAAATAAACAAAAAAATCACATTTTGCTAAAAGATATATAGATAATGAAGTAATATCAATAATAAGCATATATGCATCAAATGGTATAGTATGCAAATTCTTAAAGAAAAAGTTAAATGAGTTATAGGAAGAAACAGACAATAAAATTATACTAGCTGGGGACCTCAACTGTCTCCTCTCAGAGCTAGATAAATCTAACCAACAAATAACCAAGAAAGAATGAGGTGAACAGAATTTTAGAAAAGTTAAATATGATAGACCTCTGAAGAAAACCTAATGAGAATAGAAAGGAATATATATATTCACAGCTCTACATGCCAGCTGCACAAAAATTGAACACACATTTGGGCACAAAATCATCATAACCGAATGCAAAAAAAGCAGACATGTTAAATGCATCCCTTTCATAACGCAATAAAAATTACATTCAATAGCAGGCTATGGAAACATGGATTGAAAATTAAATAATCTAATCCAAAAGAATAAGTGAGTCAAAGGATACATCATAGAAATAATAAATAATTTCATTAAAGAGGATGACAACGATGAGATAACATACCAAAATTTATGGGATGCAGCCAAAGCAGTCCTTAGGGGAAAATGTGCATGTCTAAATACTTATATCAATAAAATAAAGAAAGAGTATGTCAATTAATTGGTCTTTCAACTAAAAAAAACTAGAAAAAGAACAAAAAGTGATGACAGCTTGGATTAGAATGGTGAATATATAAGTAAAAAGAGTTTGGATACAGGAAACATCGTGTAGGAAAAAAATGGCAAGCTTTAGCAACTAACTGTCTATGGGATAAAAGTAAAGACTTGAGGTTGATTCTAAAGTTGAGAATCAGGGTGACTTGAAGGATGGGGAGTCCCTTATTAAAACTGAGATATTTGGAAGACAGGTAGATTAGGTGGAAAAGATGATCTATTTGTCATGCCAGCAGGTTATCTAGTTCATCATATTAATTATGAATTGGTGATCTAGAATGGAAATCAGCAGACAAACTAAAGGAGAATAGAAATATGTGAGGTAGTTTTTTGTTCTTTTTTTTTTTTGCTGGGGTAGAGCCAAGATTGCAGAGTAGAAGCACAAACTTGGAGTGGGCTCCAGCTTCAAACAATTCCAATACCTGTAAAAAAATGACTCTAAACAAATTTTAAAGCTACAGAACCCATGAAGTGACAGACAAATTTTCCACTGAAGATGGTCAGCACACCAACAGGAAAGGTCCATAGTAGTGTTTTGGGAGCCAAGGACAGTCCTGTAGGAGCCGCACAGTTCCAGCCCCAGGGAGCCTATTGGTTAGGACATTACCATCACCACAATGGTTTCATACTTCTAACATGATGTAAGGTACATAATATGTAATGTTCTTAATGCCTTAGGATAGAGGAGAGGTGGCAGGATCTGCTTTAAGTCTGTTGAATGAACTTTGGGTTCTTGACCTGAGCAGATAGTTCACATCACTAGACAGAGTAAATGATATTGTGCAATCATTGCTGCATTTGACAAAGGTGCACACAGACCAGCAGGGGCCAGAGCAGACTTCAGGAGAGTGAAAAATCAGTAGCTGTGGTGGCGTCCAGACTTCTCAACACATAAACACCAAAGTAAAAGGTCAGTGTGGAACTTTGTTGGAACCAGGGTGGATGGAAGAGTGCAGTTCAACTGCTACCCCCGGGGCTAAAACCTGCAGAGGCTCAGTGGCTGCACTGCATGGCCACCTCAGAAGCTCCTGGCCTGGAGAGTGTAGTGGAACCAAGCAACTATTCAGAAAGTAATTGCTCTTGCTTTAACCTGCTTGGATCTGGATTGCAGACTTGGGTGGTGGTCCTTGGGTCCAGTGAGCCAGAGCTTGTGGGCGCTATAGAGATGGCACACTCCTAATGGCTTCAGCAGCTGTGAAAACTCCAGTGATTTGGGACAAAGCTTTCTCTGTTCTAGAAGCAGAGTTCTACCATGGCAAAGAACTCAAAGGTCAGGTAACTGGCTGGCAATATGAGCAAGCACAGGAAGCAGAAAAAGACAATAGAATCCTTTTGGATTCTATTTGATAGATCTTTTGGGGAACAAAAAGGATCAAAGCATGGAGTGAGAGGAAGATAGCCAAGTCAGAACACCTGCATCAAAAGCCTCCAAGAAAAATATGAAGTGGTTACAGGCCATGGAGGAGCTCAAGAAGGATTTTAAAAATCAAATAAGAGAAGCGAAGGAAAAATTGGGAAGAGAAATGAGAATGATGCAGGAAAATAATGAAAAGAGAGTCAACAGCCTGCTAAAGGAGAACCAAAAATACACTGAAGAAAATAACACCTTAAAAAATAGACTAACGTAAATGGCAAAAGAGGCCCCAAAAGCCAATGAGAAGAAGAATACCTTAAAAAAAGTCGAATTGGCCAGATGGTAAAGGAATTTCAAAAACTCCTTGAAGGGGCAGCTAGGTGGGGTGGTGTAGTTTGTAAGAGCTCCGGCCCCAGAGTCAGGAGGACCCGGGATCAGTTCCGGCCTCAGAAACTTAAAACCCACACAAAAACTGGCCATACATGAGAACATGAGTACCTTGGGTAAGTTACTTAACCCCAATGGCTTTAAAAAAAACTCACTGAAGAGAAAAACTCCTTTAGAATTGGATTGTAGCAATTGGAAGCTAATGACTTTATGAGAAATCAAGATACTATTAAACAGATCCAAACAAATGAAAAAATAGAAGGCAATATGAAATATCTCATTGGAAAAACCACTGACTTGGAAAATAGATCCAGGAGAGATAATTTAAAAATTTTTGGACTACCTGAAAGTCATGATCAAAAGAAAAAAAAAAGAAGAAGCTAGAAATAATCCTTCAAGAAATTCTCCGGGAAAATTGCCCTGATATTCTAGAACTAGAGGGCAAAATAAAAATTGAAAGAATTCACTGACCACCTCTTGAAAAAGATCCCCAAAAGAAAACTCCTAGGAACATTATTGCCAAATTCCAGAGTTCCCAGGTCAAGGAGAAAATATTACAAGCAGACAAGAAGAAACAATTTGAATTTTGTGGAAACACAATCAGGATAACACAGGATCTGGCAGCTTCTACACTGAGGATTCCACGGGCTTGGAATATGATATTCCAGAGGTCAAAGGAGCTGGGATTAAAACCAAGAATCACCTACCCAGCAAAACTGAGCATCATGTTACAGGGGAAAATATGGTCATTCAATGAAATAGAGTATTTTCAAGCATTCTTAATGAAAAAACCAGAGCTGAACAGAAAATCTGACTTTCAAATACAAGAAGCAAGAGAAGCATGAGAAGATTTTCAGGAAAAAGAAATCATTAGGAACTTATTAAAGATGAACTATTTACATTCCTACATGGAAAAATGATCATTGCAACTCATAAGACTTTTCTCAGTCTGAGTATAGATGAAGGGAATATATATGTATACATATATATGAATACATATACATATATGTATATGTATATAGGAGGGTGTATCTGCATATAAATACATATGTGTTGGCATATGTATGTTCATGTATACATAGATAGAGGGCACAGGATGAGTTTTATATGAACAGATGATATCTAAAAATTAAAATTAAGAGGTGAGAGAGGAATTTATTAGAAGAAGGAGAAAGGGAGAGGTAGATTAGGGTAAAATATCTCATATGAAAGAGGCAAGAGAAAACTGTTACAATGGAGGGGAAGAGCAGGAAGGTGAAAGGGAATGGGACAACCTTACTCTCATTGAATTTGGATTAAGGAGGGAATAACATACACACTCAATTGTGTATCTTACCCTACAGGAAAATGGGGGAGGGGGGATCACAGAGGGGAATGATAGAAGGGAGGACAGATTGGTGAAGAGGATAGTTAGAAGCAAACAATTTGGAAAAGGGATAGGGTCAAAGGAGAAAATTAGAATAAGTGGGGGGCGGGACAGGATGGAGGGGAATATAGTTAGTCTTTTACAATATAACAATTATGAAAATGATTAAGGTAACTACACATGTACAGCCTATATTGAATTATCTTCCCAGTGGGGGGTGGTGAGGAGGGAAGAAGGGAATAAATTTAGAAATCAAAGTTTTAAAAACAAATGTTTAAAAAAATTGTTTGTTTTTTTACATGCAACTGGGAAATAAGATATACAGGCACTGGGGTATAGAAATCCATCTTGCCCTATTAGAAAGTTAGGGAAAGTAATGGGGGAGGATATAAGAGAGAACAGATTGAAGGAAGGGCTATTCAGTAGGCTTGCTATTTTGGGGTGGGGGTAGGGGAAAGACAGGGAGAAAAGTTGCAACTGAAAATTTTGTAGAAATGAATGAAAACTAAAAATAAATTAATTAAAAAAAGAAATATGTGGCAGGCCGGGAAGGGGCAGTGTAGTTGGCAGACATAGGGGCAGGCCAGTAAGGTGTGGTGCAGCCTGCAGACGCAGGGCCGGAAGGCACGGCCTGCAGAGGCAGGCCCAGAAGGGGCCTGATCAACTCGGAGGGCAAGTCTTCCCACCAACCACAAGGTCCACTTACAGGCCTATCACCAAAGGGCTGGGATTGGAAAGAGCAAGGTAAGAAGCAGAGTGAACCTCACTTGCTCCAACCCCCCCCCCACCCTGAAAACATAGTAACTCTCGCCCCAGGGCAAAACCCTCTACAGTGAAGGCTTGAGATCCTAGAGGAAGGGCGTGGCTAGGACCCTGCCTCAAAATGGGTAGAAAGCAGACCACAAAGACAAAGAATCTAGAGTCTTACTATCCTCAGAGGGGACAATGTGGACTCCACACCCAAAGCTGAAACTTCAACAGGGAATGGGTCCCAAGCACAGAAGACTCTCCTAGATGAGATCAAAAGGAACTTTGAAAACAAAATGAGAGAGATAGAAGACAAAATGAATAATTATCTCGAAACGAAAAAAGCAGAATTAGAAAAACATTTTAATGAGGAAAACATCTCTCTAAAAAGAAAAGTGTATGATATGGAAAAGGAGCTTCAAAAATTAATCAAGGAAAATGATGTGCTAAAAACTAGAATTAACCAAATGGAAACAAATAACTCTATGAGGAACCAAGAATTAGCCAAGCAAAACAGCAAGAATGAAAAATTAGAAAAAGAGGTAAAATACCTCAAAGAAAAAATAACTGACCTGGAAAACAGATCCAGGAGAGATAATCTGAGAATCGTAGGTCTACCAGAAAATTATGATGAAAAAATGAGCCTGGACAACATTCTCCAAGAGCTCGTTAAGGAAAACTGCCCTGAGATACTAGAAACTGAGGGTAAACTAGAAATCGAGAGAATCCACCGTACACCTGCTGAAAGAGATCCCAAACTGAAAAGTCCTCGAAATGTTGTGGCCAAACTCCAGAACTACCAGATAAAAGAGAAAATACTTCAAGCAGCCAGAAAGAAACAATTCAAATATCGAGGGTCCACAGTGAGGATTGCACAGGATTTGGCAGCCTCTACACTGAAAGATCGGAGGCAGTGGAATACAATTTTCCGGAAGGCAAAAGAGCTCGGGTTACAACCAAGGATCACATACCCAGTGAGACTGAGTATATTCTTCCAGGCAAAGAATGGTCATTCTTTAATATAACAGAGTTTCAGATCTTCTTGATAAAAAAGCCAGAACTCAATGGAAAATTCAGCCTCCAATTACAAGATGCAACAGTGACTTAGAAAGGTAAACAAGGAGAACACACACACACCCTGCCTGCTATTTGATAAGAGCAAACTGGTTATAGACAAGTAGAGGGTATGACTATAAAATACACAAAATGATGATTTTTAAAAATCTTATTAAGGGCTACAAAGGGACTGCAATGGAAGAAAGGGAATGGTTGAAGTGGAAAAGGGTAAATTATGCCACACAGAGGCATAAAAACTGTATAGCAGAGGAAAAAAAGGGAGAGAATTGGGAAGCATATGAGCTTTTCCCTCATTGGTTCTGGTACAAGAAGGGAATAACAACC
>NW_027187376.1:5867618-5915001 GCF_028583685.1 Petaurus breviceps papuanus
AGGCGAAGAAGAAATAGCATACTTCATTAAGTATAAAAATATCCTACAGGAAGTAGGAGGGGGAAAGGGTTACAAAAGGGGGGTGGGAGTGGTTTGTAGGGAGAGAAGTAGTAAGGGGAAAGGGGAGGAAAAGGGAGGGGGGCTGAAAAGGGAACACTGAGGGAGGCAGTAGTCAAAAGGAAAACTATTAAGGGGGGGAAGGGAGAAGGGAGGGAAAATATGAACATTAACAGGGGCAGGAATAGGATGGAGGGAAAGAAACATAACAATTATAACTGTAAATGTGAATGGAATGAACTCTCCCATAAAACAGAGACGGATAGCAGAATGGATTAGAAATCATAATCCTACAATATGCTGTTTACAAGAAACACATCTGAAACAGAGAGATACACACAAGGTAAAGGTAAAAGGTTGGAATAAAATATATCATGCCTCAGCTAAAGTAAACAAGGCAGGGGTAGCAATCCTTATCTCAGATAAAGCAAAAGCAAAAATTGACCTAATTAAAAGAGATAAGGAAGGAAACTATATCCTGTTAAAAGGCACCATTGAGAATGAAGCAATATCATTACTTAACATATATGCACCAAGTGGTGTAGCATCCAAATTCCTAGAGGAGAAGGTAAAGGAATTAGAGGAAGAAATAGATAGCAAAACTCTACTAGTGGGAGACCTTAATCTCCCCCTCTCTGAATTTTATAAATCCAACCTCAAAATAAACAAGAAAGAACTTAAGGAGGTGAACAGGATTTTAGAGAGGATAAGTATGATAGATCTCTGGAGAAAACTGAATGGGGATAAAAAGGAATATACTTTCTTCTCAGCGGTTCATGGCACATATTCAAAAATTGACCATGTTCTAGGGCATAAACACCAACCATAATAAGAATAGTTCCATTTACACAGTGCTCTTTATAAAGACTGTTTTGTTCTCCACAACAACCCTAGGAGGTAGGTGCTATTAATTATTCCTATTTTAGAAATGAGGAAACAGAAGTTCAGTAACTTGTCCAGGGTTTCACAGTTAGTGTCTAAAGTCAAATTTGAACTCAGGTGTTTCTGACTCCAAGAACAAAGCTCTATCCATTACACCACCTAGTTGCCTTAGAATATTTAATTCAGGGAATGGTTAGTAATCGAATTTTATCAACTCACGAAAAAGGAGCCCTAAGAAAAAGTTGCAAAGGTAGGTGGATACTAGGTTGTCAAAGTCATTAATAGACTATGGAGCTTATATTTTATCCTATGGCACTAGAGAGTCATTAAAGTTTTTTGAGTAAGGGTATGAATTTTAGCAAGTTTATGAGGTGATAAGAAGGGGACAGGGACAGGAAACAGACCTGTGAATTCATTGGTATAGGAAACTCCCAGGTGAGTAAACTCTTGACATTAATTCAGGCTGGCATTGCTGCTGCTGCTGCTGTTACTACTACTACTACTACTATCTGACTCGGTAGCACAGTAGAGAGAACATGCTGGGACAGGAGTCAAGAAGACCAGAGTTCACATCTGGCCACCAACACTAATGCACCCTGGGCATGTAACTTAACATCTATTTGTTTCAACCTCAACTATAAAATGGGGATAATAATACATTGACTACCTTCCATGGTTGTTGTAAAGAACAAATGAGATATTAGTAAAGTGTTTAGCATAGTGCCTGGCTGTGTTTATTCCCTTCTCTTCTTTTCCCCCATCTAGTACTTTAAGGTTTCCAAGTGCTTTATACATGCTGTCTCATGATTTCCACAACCTTAAAAAGTAGGTGTTATTATCACTCATTTTACAGATGAGGAAACTGAGGCAAACCAAAGTTAAGTAACTTACCCATCTGAGGTCAGATTTAAACTCAAGTCTTCCTAAGTCCAAGTCCAGCACTCCATCCACTGGGCCATGAAGCTGCCTAACTGTGACTTAGATAGTAGCCAAAAAGTTTAGAGAAATCACCAAAAGGCTTGCCCAGGCTTATGTAGTCAGTATGTGCAGAACTCAAACTCAGCTCATGCTTCTGGAATAGCTGGGGTGCTATCCACTGACCCACCCTGCCCTGACTGTCAGTAATGGGAGGTAGGTAAGACTAAAGAATCTTAGGGTGGCCAATATCTAGAATAGGGTGGGTCTGTCGCTTGTATCTTTTCTACTCATTACTTGATGATGACACTTAAGGTAAGAACACTGAGAAACAGAAAGGCAGAGAGAAGAAAGCTACACATAGCAAGCATCACAGGATCCTGGATGCAAAGCTGGAAGAGACCCCAGAGGCCATCTAGTTCACTTCCCCCTCAAGTTACAGAAAAGGAAACTGAGGCCCACAGAGATGAAGCATATGCCCTAAGTCACACACAGGTAGATGTGCACCAGAAGAGGGATCTGAGTCCTACTTCTCTGACTCCAGAGGCAGCAGGGCAGCGATGGAGGCCAAGCAGGAGGATGGAGCAATGATGGAGCGGATCCCAGGGGATGGACATAGACTCTGGAGAAAGTGAATGAAATTAAATCCTTCCAACAATAGAAACTAGAATGTTTTTCTACCTTCAGTCACCCTGCCTCAAATCCCAGCAAGAATGAGGTTTTTTTTTTTTTGCTATCCTACTGCTTAGATGAGGCAGAGGTTTCAACAAATATGTAATAATAACATTAATTAAAGAAAAACAGGTGTGGAAATCTGGGAAAGGAAAAAAATCACAAAATCATTCTGACACAAAGCAGTAACATCCAATGTAAAATACTGTTGGTTTTACACTAGTAATGCCTCTCTAATCATACATTATGTGGTACTATATAATATAGATTAAAATAACCACAATGGAAGATTATAAAGAGGAGATGTACCTGATTAATGGCATTTTTCCAATTGCTGGAGCCATTTTTTTTCAAGTATTTAGGTCGCAGTGATATTAAGAGAAAATAATAAAACAACCACAACCATGTAAATGGACACAGATTGTTTCATCTTTGATTAAAATGGAAAACATAGTTTTAATAAGGAAAGGCACAGAAAAGCATAAACAAAGCAATTGTATTTAGATTTAAAAAAAAAGACATCTTTATGTTCCTGGAGGGGGAAAGTATGTTTTTATTTCATCTGAATGAATCTAACTGATGCTAACTTAAGACCTCTTTATTAAGCTGAATTGCAATATCAATGCATCTGATCCTTCCAGTCTGAAAGCATTTTTCTCATGTGGCAATGACTGTTTTCATATCCTTTTTGTAAAGCATCTTAGAATTAAACATCTAGATGTTGCCCTCCAGCCTCCTTTGTTTTTTAAGTCTGATAGAACAAGGTAACAGCACACAGGGACAGAAGCAAAAGCAATCATCTAAGAAAGTACATACATGCTAAGTGATCACATGGATGCTACATGAAATACATGTATGTTACCCATATAGGAACTTGGAAGAAATAATACCAGAACTTCAGCGGTCAATGGTCTGATTTTTTCAGCATTGTGATTTTCTGTTCCAATACCCTGAACTAGGGAATATAGTATCAGCCATATTTGATCTGGTTTATTGCATCTAGTTCATCAGGCCTTTGCATAATAAAGTAATAGGACTAGAAGGGATCTTATAGGATAATTTGGCTCAGTCAACTGCCTTATCAAAGCATCCAGAAGACATGGCCATCCTATTTCAACATTTTCAAGAATGTAGTTCACAAATCCATTCTCAGCAACAATTGCAATTTATTATTACCTTGAAAGTCAAGAAATGACTCATTTGGCTTAACTGGAATGCCTTATTTTGAAATCAAATTTATACAGGTTTTATAGTCACAATATTTGAATGAACCATCTGGCACTAAAGCAAAACACAAAAGACAACAGAGACAGGATGAATTACCAGAAAGAAAAATAAAATTTCTTTTAGGTAATTGTATTTTGAGGAAAAGAGAAAAAAATCTCTTTTAAACTTCAATGCTAATATAAGCAGAATATATAGCATAATGTTGAGAAATTCTTAAACTAGGTTAGGAGAGAGTGATGTATTAGGAATATGTTCCAAATAGAAAATGTCAAATCACCACCATTACCTATACCTCCACCTCTCCTCTGTTCCAGCGGAGAAAACCCAGATCCGGTGGCCAAGGACACCAGGAACAGCAGTATTTCCAGCCCAGTTTCAGCAGATCATTCATTGTTAAGAGGACAAGCCTGCCAGAGGTGTAACTTGTCAACTCTCTCTGCAGGCTCCTAGCCATAGCTGCTGAAGACCAAGAAGTATTCTCTCTACCAAGGTTCTAACAGAAACTGACATGGTTTTATCAGTGGAAGAAAATACCTGTCTGACTTGTTGCTTTGCCTTGGGAGCTTCCTGGGACTTTTCACTTGAACTGCTGCTAAAGCTTCCTATCTGGATTCTCTTTTTGGATCAAAATATGAGGTTTTGGGGAACAAAAACTGTCTTGATTTTCTGTTTGTGTTGCTAGCATTTAGTATGTTACTTTACATAGAGTCAGCACATGTATCATTCATTAATTCATGCATGCATTCATAAGAAATGTGTAATAGTAATGCTGCTATAATTTCTTATATTTAATATTTAGCAATTAAAATGATGTGCAATCTTCACACATACCTATATATTCATATACATTAAGATATCTTTTTGCATGTTGTTAGGGAGGGAGGGAAGGTTTAGACTTGGAGAGGGAAGGAACTCCTGGTATAGAAATTCTCTCCACCACTGCAAATGGCCAACTCACTTGTAACTCACAGGAAAAGAACACTTAAAAGTTAAGTAATATACCCAGGGTCACAAACTATTGAGCCGGAGGCAAGAAACAAATCTGGGTCTTCATGGAATGATCTCAATAACTCTCTAGTAGGGAATATTCAAGATAGAAATTCAATAAAATTCTAATTTCAAAATTATACCACAAAATTCCATGGAAAACATAATCAAATTTAAAATATTTACCCTATTTCCAAATTAAATTTAGTTACACAGTAATTTCTTATGAAGATTAACAAATCTAGCATTTGTATTCTTATGTTCAACAGAGCTATCCCTGCCAAAAACATACTTAAGCAAATGCTTTTTGTTCAGTCTTTCTTCATCTTCTATTCAAAGCAAATAGAATATATTCGTTTTTAATATACTTGCATGTGGTTTCTTGATTAAGTCATTGTATATTAATAAGAACAGATTATTATTACCCCATTTTTACAGTTGAGGAAACTGAGGCAGACAGAAGTGATTTGCCCAGAATGAAAATACAAGTAAGTGTCTGGCCAAATTTGAACTCTGATCTTCTGAAGTCTATCCACCACACCACCCACTAGAAACTCTGTGTCTTTGTTTAAAAGGATTTAGTCTTTTAGAAAATTCAATTCTATATTCTTTTACCTTTAGGTAAATTACAACTCTGATGTGCAGAAAAAGGTGATTTAGCAACTATTTGATGCTGCTGTTTGTGAAAAGAGAAGAAGATAAGCATATTAGGGGTGAAGCAGTGTGGAAGATTGTAATCTATTTAAATTTCATATATATATGTACACATATACATATGTAAATCTATAGAATATATACACATATAAGCATACATACTACATACCAATCACACATTTCCATTATGGCTTTACATTAAATGATTTTTTAATTCATTCAAAAGAGAAATAAAGAAGTGGGAAATATTGCTCTTATAGCCAGTTTATAAACCTCCCAAGAAAATCAGATTCATTAATGTTTAACCTAGGAAAATCTATCTTTTTAGCCAGACTTAGTTTTCACTATTCTTGTTGATAGGAAAAATCAAATACTATACAACTAAGATTTGCCAGTTTGGAAATATTTAAATTGATGGACCATAGGCACCAAAAATTGTTTCAAAATGAGTTCTCTTTGATCCCATTACTCCCTACTCTGTGTTATACTCATCTGTATAAACTACTGTCCTCTCAATTTCCTCATTTCCAAAATAGTATAGATAGGAATTGTCTTTCATAAAACCATTACACATAGTCCTTTAGTTAATGACTATTGACTTAAATTGAATAGCAGTGTGGGAATAAGGGAAAAGTCTCCTACCTGAGGCTTTTATGGAGACAACATCAATTTGTATATATGAATCCTAATAGGGTTGCTTAATTTTATCTATTTTGAAAAAAAAAAGATTTATAGGTTTACTTCCAATTCAATTAAACAACAAACATGTCTTAAGTACCTGTTATATGGAAGGCACCCTTCTGGATGTGAAAGGTACTCAGATAAAGACTTTGCCTTCAAGGAGCACACACTCTACTGGAGAAATATCACAGAAGCAAAGATCATAGGATCATAGATGTCAAGTTGGAAGGGTTGTCAGGAGTCATCTAGTCCAGTCCTCTCACTTTTCAGATGAAGAAACTGAGAAACATGAAGGTTTAAGAACTAGCCCAAGGTCACACAGATAGTAAATGTCCCAGGAGGGATTGGAACCCAGGTCCTTTAATTCCAAAGGAGAAAATCTTTCTATTGTACCATAAGTACAAAATATATATAAAGAAAAACAAAGGAATTTCAAGAGGTACATGCATGAATCTAGGTCCTGTAGAGTCTAACCAAGAATAAAATATTGTTGTCCAAGAGCTTATAATCCAAGTACAATATGACTGCAAATAACTACCAAATAGGACAATAAGGGATATGCATTCTAAGACAGAAGATGAGCAATGTTACCTCTAATTTATAGGAATCCGGAGGTAAGAAACCTTGGCATAATGAATAGGAGAAATGAAGTCACTAAGTTATAACATAAAGACTATTTTCCTGAAGCTGTGTGCAGAATGGTCTGAAATGGGGAAAGAATGGCAATGGGAGACCAAATAAGAAGATATTGTAATAATACAGGTTAAAGGTTATTAGGATTGAAATTGGATTACTAGCAATGGGAAGAGGGAGATAAATGAAAAGAATTATCTTGGAGATAGAAAAAACAAAAAGAAATTCTAAATGACTGAATAGAGAGTAAGGGAAAAAGAAAAGTACAAAAAACATTCTAAATTTCCAAATCTATGTGTAAGTGGAAAAGGTAATATTGATGGGGAATGGCAATAGGTTATACAGGAACTCTGATCCTTATCAAAGACCAGAATGCCTGCGATTCAGTCTGGAAAAGAATTCAGTAGACCCAAGCAGTCTTGAAGTCAGGCTTGTAAAAGTTTATTGTTACGCTTTACAGTGGGCAAGGGTCCTTAGGGGACCTGCAAGTTTATTGTTATGCTGTACAGCAGGCAAGAGTTCTTAGAGAACCTGCAAATTTAAAGAAGACATAGGCATAGTTTTTAAGGAGTCTAGGCAATAAATCAGATGTCAATTATGCTAACTAGGTGAGTAAGGGTGGGATTAGGGAGGAGTTAAGGAGTGGTCAGTGCTTAAAGGAACATGCACTTTTAATGTCAACTTCACAGGCACATTGCCCAAAATTCACTGGGAAATAGCCCAAGGGGGGACTACCTGGAGGTGTGGTTTTAGGCCTGAAAGGTCACTAAGTCAGCTAGGGGTCAAGGGCTGACTGAGAAGCACCCAGTCTGCCACCCATCAGTGTCATGTTTGACAAGATGGATGTTAGGAACCAAGGCTAACCAAGACTCAGTGTGTGGATAATTGGCTAAGGAGTTAACCTATAGATAGGGCATTGAAGGATTCATGGGTGTAGCTTGTTATTGCTCCAGAGATAAACAATTCATGAATTGTTGCTGGGCAGAGTGCTGGCAGGGGAAGGGGCAGAGTTAATGCTCTGGAAGGGGGGGAGGAAGTGTGATTTTACAGACTGGTTTTACAAATTGATTTTACAAACTGATGTTACAAACTGATGTTACAAACTAATATTACAAACATAGATCCCAAGCACCCCATCAATATCATAATCAAAAATAAAGTGTGAAGAGGAAGAAACAATTCAAGAAGATGATCATTTGTTCTGAACATGTTGGGTTTAAGATGTCAGTGTGGCATCCAGGGCTCACACAGAAAGCTGTTCTAAGTGCAGGGTAGAAATCAGGGCTTGTATATTGATTTGAGGGTCATTGCATACAAATTAATAAGCTGATGTACTATGATGGTATGAGATATCCAAGGAAAAGAACCTACAGAAAGAAGAGGAAAAAAGTAAAAAAAATGAGTAATGTCTATAAATAGAATCCCAAAATAGGAAGCAGAAGGAATGATCAGAGAAATAGAGAAAGAAGGAATATACTGTGAAGTAACAGAAGCTAGGGGAGCTAGGAGGAGTGTATAATGCCTAGAGGAGTCAACAGGGTTAGAGAAGATAGAAAAGCCAATTGGCACCTTCTAAGATAGCTGTTTCAGCAGAATAATTGGGAAACAAGTCAGATGGCAATGAATTATGGCCAGCATGGGTGGGTGAGAAACTGAATACAGAGAATACAAATCTATTCTTTTCAGAAATTTGTCAGTAAAATGAAGGAGTACTAGAGCAGTGGTTTAAGGAAGTAGAAGGGTCCAGGAAAGTTTCTTTTTGAGTACTTTCGCAGGCCAAGGGGAGGAAATCATCTAGAGGAACAGACCAGAGATACCAGAAAAGGGATAATGATGGTAAAAGTTGGGGGAGCTAGTATGAAAAGCAAAGCTAATGAGGTAATCCATTCATGGAAAGGGTAAATCAGATGGGAAAGAATAAGAAATACATGAAGATAAGTAAAAGTAGAAGGTGCAGGAGAGGAAGAGTTTCCATCTTCTCAGGAATACTGGAAGATAAGTCATATGCTAGAAGTGAATATAAAGGGGAGGAGGAAGAAGACGAATAAAAGACCTGTTGAGGTTAGAAAGGATGAATATAATGGACCCTAATCCACTTTTAAGGACCTGGAAGGTAGACATAGAGCATTAAGGGAAGATCAACTCTAAATTACTAGTAATGGAAAACACCAGGAAAACTGAAATAGTCTAGGTTGAATAAGAATGAAAGTCAAACCACAAATAGCCTGCTGGACTGGAAGACTAGGAAAGGTAAAATCACAAAGATGATAACCAGGCTGGGTATGAGTAAAAGAGATAGAAGATGAGTTTATTGACAGAGAGGGGATTTTAAGAAGTAGGGATCTCCAAAAATGGAGTATCTCAAATACCACAAGATACAAAGATTAGCAGTAAAGGATATTGATTTAAGTAATTTGCACATAGTTAACAACCATTCAATCTTTGTGTTGGTATAACACCATAACATCATTTAATTATGCTACTTCAAATGCTAATGAACTTCACTTTTAAAGAAAAATAACAGCTAACGTAGCACTTTAAGTTTTGCAAAGCACTTTACATATAATATCTCATTTTATCCAAGCTATGACATAGGTAAATGGGTATTACTATTCTCCCTATTATACAGATGAGGAAACTGAGGCTGAAAAAAAAGGTAAAGTGACTTGAACAGGATGATTCAGCCAAGTTTCTGAGTCAGTGTTCAGACTCAGGTTTTCCCAGGTCCAAGACTCTTCCCTTTGTACTCTATCCATTAAGAGACCTAGAAACAAATTATTATTGTAATCCTAACATATATAAATGGATATTTCTCTCAGTTTCTTCAACAACCAAATTAAAACATTTGTCATTGAGATTCAAAAAGTGGATTATTAGCTTAGTAGAGTTTTCCTTAGGTCACCTTTGGGGAAAAGTGGAATTAAAAAAAAAATAATATTCAGACTAATCTTGGAAAATCTCTAAAATGCCCTTTATATGACTACTGGGAGACAATTTTCTTTTTAGAGCTGACTTGTATATTTCTTGAGACTGTGATTACTATTATTTGGGTTGGTAAACAAAATTTCCATTGCTATTTAAATATATAATTGTGTAATAACCCCCTATAGCAGTTTCTCAAGGAAAGGTCAGCTCTTCATTGACTGATCTTTTCTCCATAGATTTATTCTTGCACTTCTGTGGATTCAAATTCATTCTGGGAAGTTCAAATTCATTTAAAACAAAATAATTTTACTTTTGGCTTCTTATAGAAAATTTATTTATTCAGGAACTCAAATATTCTTGTTTTATCAAATAACATAATGGAAGATTTATTGATGAAATAATGAACTCAAAGTGCAGTAGGCATACAATCCTTGAAAAGGACATTTAGTGATCAAAATGGTCAACAGGGCAACGTAATTATATGTTTCTTAAGCAGTTTGCTTTAATTTTTTAGATACTGGCTTACAAAAATTAGTTTTTTTTAGTAGTCTGCATAATTGTAAAGGAAAGTACCTCTGTCCGCAGGAAATTAACTTAAAATAGGTTGACAAATACTGAGGTGTCACTCAAAAGACTGAAAGCAGGAGATCAAGTTAAAAGTCTTTTCCTTTGTTTTAATGCAGTCTTTTTTCAGTCATGTCAAACTCTTCATGACCCCATTTTGGGGTATTCCTGACAATGATACTGGAGTAGTTTGCCATTTTATTGTTCAGCTCATTTTATAAATGAGGAAACTGAGGTGAACAGGGTCCCACAGAAAGTTAGTGTCTGTAGGCAAATTTGAACTCAGGAAGATGAGTCTTCCTTTCTCCAGGCCCAGCACTCTGGCCAGTGAGCCATCTAGCTATCCCAATCAGGCTCTTTCTAGGATTTTGCAAATCTTTTTTTTTTTTTTGCTTTTTTGGAGGGCAACTGCGGTTAAGTGACTTACTCAGGGTCACACACCTAGTTTTTGTGTTAAGTGTCTGAGGCTGGATTTGAACTCAGGTTCTCTATTCACTGCGCCAACTAGCTGCCCGGGATTTTGCAATTCTTACAGAATCAAAATCTTTAAGATTTAAATACAGGGGGGGCAGAGCCAAGATGGCGGAGTAGAAGCACGACCCTCCCGCAGCTCCGGCTTCCACCCTCCCCAATCCATGTAAAAAGGGGACTCTAAACAAACTTTGGAGCTGCAGAGCCCACAAAATGACACAGAGAAGCTAACCTCCCGCTGAAAACAGCCCAGCAGGCTGGCAGGAATCGGCCAGCGCAGCGCTCTGGGAGCTGAGCCCAGCCCCACGCCAAGGCTTTAGCCCCAGGGAGGACCTGACCAGCTGCCAGCCAGAGGGACTCCAGATCAGCAGCAGCTGTGGCCGTTTCCAGATTTATCAATACATAGATGCGAAGGACAAGGTGAGAGGCCAGTGCATTCTGGACTTTGGGACCCAGTAAGTGGGAGTGCGTGGCTTTTACCCCCGGGGCGAGAAACCGCTGGCACAGCCTGCCAGCACCACGTGGCAGCTTCAGCTCCTGGCCTGCAGAGTGCAGGGGGACCAAGCACCAGTCTGAGGGGTCATCGCTCTTGCTTTAACCTGCTTGGATCTGGATTGCAGTCTTGGGTGGAGGTCCTGGGGTGTGTGTCCAGCTTGCCAGAGCATGTGGAGACCTCAGAGAGGGCACCCATCTAATACCTCCGGCAGCTGACAAAACCCCAGCGTTTGGGTCGAAAACTCCCCTGTCTGGTGGCAGAGTCCTACTGTGGCAAAAAGCCCAAAAGTCAAATCATTGAGTGGCAAAATGAGAAGGCAAAGGAAACAAAGCAGACAGAAGATTCCAACATTACACTCCTATTTTGGGGATAAGAAGGAGCAAGGCATGGAACAGGAGGAAATCAGTGAAGTCAGAACTCCTGCACCAAAAGCTTCAAAGGAAAATACAAGCTGGTTACAGGCCATAGAGGACCTTAAGAAGCAGATAAGAGAAGTGGAGGAAAAATTGGGATGAGAAATGAGAACAATGCAAGAAAATTATGAAATGAGAGTCAACAGCCTGACTGAAGAAAATAATACCTTAAAAAACAGACTGACTGAAATGGCAAAGGAGGCTCAGAAAGGCAATGAGGAGAAGAATGCCTTAAAAAGTTGAATTTGCCAGATGGAAAAAGAATCTCAAAAGCTCACTGAGGAGAATCATTGCTTCAGAATTAGATTGGAGCAAATGGAAGCTAATGACTTTATGAGAAATCAAGATGCTGTTAAACAGATCCAAACAAATGAAAGAATAGAAGGCAATGTGAAATATCTCTTGGGAAAAAACCACTGACATGGAAAATAGATCCAGGAGAGATAATTTAAAAATTATTAGACTGCCTGAGAGCCATGACCAAAGTAAGAGCCTGGAAAGCATCCTCCAGGAAGTTCTCCAAGAAAACTGCCCTGATATTTTAGAATGAGAGAGCAAAATAGAGGTTGAAAGAATCCACCGATCACCTCCTGAAAAAGATCCCAAAAAGAAAACTCCTAGGAATGTTATAGCCAGGTTCCAGAATTCCCAGATTAAGGAGAGAATATTACAAGTAGCCAGGAAGAAACAATTTGAATATTGTGGAAACACAATCAGGATAACACAGGATCTGGCAGCTTCTACACTGAGGGATCGAAGGGCCTGGAATGTGATATTCCGGAGGTCAAGGGAGCTGGGATTAAAACCAAGAGTCACCTACCCAGCAAAACTGAGTATCCTGTTTCAGGGGAAAATATGGTCATTCAGTGGAATACAGGACTTTCAAGCATTCTTGCTGTAAAAACCAGAGCTGAATAGAAAATTTGACATTCAGATACAAGAAGCAAGAGAAGCATGAGAAGGTAAACAGGGAAAAGAAATCATAAGGAACTTATCAAAGTTGAACTATTTTTTTTAAGCAATTGGGGTTGAGTGGCTTGCTCGGGATTGCATGGCCAGTTGTTGGTTCTGGGTGTGGTGCTGGGTGTCTGGGCCCGGATTTGATCCGGGTCGTCCCGGCACTGAGGCCGGTGCTCTTGCTTGCTGAGCCACTTGGCCAAAGTTGAACTATTAACATTCCTACATGGAAAAACAATAATTGTAACTTATGAAACTTTTCTCAGTAGTTGAAGGGATTAGAAATATATATATGTCTTTATATGAGGGTATGCAGGCATATGAATACATATGTGAATGTGTGTATATATGTTTACAGGTATACATAGATAGAGGGCACAGGACCAATTTAACAGGAAGGGATGATACTTAAAAGGTGAAATTAAGAGGTGAGAGGGATATAATGAGAGGAGATGGGGAGAGACAGAGTGGGGCAACTATCTCATACAGAAGAGGCAAGGGAAAATGGTTACAATGGAGGGGAAGAATAGGAAGGCAAAAGGGAATGGGTCAACCTTATTCCTATTGAATCTGGCTTGAGGAGGGCCTGAAATACACACTAAATAGGGAATGTCACCCTCCAGGAGAATAGGGGGGGGAGAGGATGTGAGGGGGGATGATGGAAGGGAGGGCAGGCTGCGGGGGAGGGAAGTTGGAAGCACCCACTTTTGAAAAGGAACAGGATCAAAGTAGAGAATAGAACAAGTGGGATGTGGGATAGGAGGGAGGGAAATATAGTCAGTCTTTTACAATATATCTGCTATGTTATTGTTTTGCATTAGCCACACATATATAACGTATACTGAACTGCTTATCTTCCCAGTAAGGGTGGGTGATAAGGGAAGAAGGGAATGAATCTGGAATTCAAAGTTTTAAAATCAAATGTTTAAATATATATATATATATATACTATTATCAATATTGTTTTACATGTAATTGGGAAATATAGAGATCCACCATGCCCTACTGGAAAAGTTGAAACGGGTATGGGAGAAAATATGGGAGACAGCAGATCAGAGGTGGGGATATCCTGTGGGACTGCTGTTTTGGGGGGATGGGTGGGGGAAAAACGGGGAGAAAATTTGTAACTCAAAATCTGGCGGAAACGAACGATGTAAATCAGAAGTTAATAAAATATTAAAAAAAAAAAAAGATTTAAATACAGCAGGGTGGCTAGGTGGTGCAGTGAATATCAGCTCCCGCCCTGGAGTCAGAATACCCAAGTTTGATTCCGGCCTCAGATACTTAACACCCACATACACACACACAAAAAAAAAAAACTAGCCATGTAACCTTGGGCAAGTTACTTAACCCCAATTGCCCTCCAAAAGGCAAAAAAAAAAAAATACAGCTATATTTTCAAACCCTGACATAATTAAGAAATAATTAGATTGCAATACTGTTCATTTTGTCTCTAGAAATATTCATGAAATTGCAGTCATGGTTTATAAACAACTGTATGAATATGATAGGTATTTTTTTTCAAGTTGTTTACAAATTTGGTGAATATCACCAAAAAGAGAAACATGCCAGTTTACTCCACTTTAAAGAAACTTAAGACATATACAGCAGGCTTTGTTTTGCAAAAGACTCCAGCACAGCCTCTAAGTAACAGACCTCCTTAACAAATCTGAAACAGAGTTGAAAGAATCATCATTTATATTGTGATTTTAAGGGACATATTGTTTAAATAAAATGAAATATTTTTTCATGGTGTAAAATCAAACTGATACTATGAAATTTATGCCACACTATGTTCACCAAAAAATGAGTTTATAATCTCTTTAGGATCATAAATTTATAAATGCTTTTGGCTGTCATCTATTTCTGATTGGCAATAGGGTGTTTGGGGGCTATTTTGATTTTTTTATTGTGACAATTGATTTACATGAGGCAAACTTTTCTATTAAATTATTATTGCCTGTCCTTTCTTCTGTCCTTTACTCAATTTTCCTCATCTGTAAGTTGCTTGAATAGAGTCACAGAATCAGAAGATCTTGTCTCAAGAGATGTTTGAGCCTTTGAAGATAGTTTAAATGAACTGCCCAAGGTTAAACAGAGAGTAAGTGTTGAATCAAGAGTTAGCTTTCTTTCCTCTGAATGCTGCTGAACACATCAGGACTGAGTTTTAATTTTATGATATCACACTTTCCCCTCACCTACATTTCTTCTGCTCTTGGACTAATTTAATCTTTCCTCCAATGAACTGATAGTCTGACTATACAAACTCATCTGATTCAGGAATGATCCCCACATCATCTCAATTAATCAACAAGCAAATGTTCACTGAACACTCACTATGTGTTAAACCCCAAAGAGACAAAATAATATTATATACACAAAGTTTTTACTGGGAAACATGTATACATACAAGTATATACGAAATAACTACAAAGCAAATGTAAGACAATAATTTTCAGGGAGAGCAGGAATAATAGAAAGATGCTATCCTCTGAGGGAAATCAGAGAGGCCCCATATAGGAGGTAGTAGCTAAGGATTCTAAAGTCAAGAGAGGTCAAAGTCACAAGATCCCTGAAAGGAGAGTACGTGTTGTACAGATAAGTAAAGAAGGTTGAGGCTTGAGAAAAAGCTATTGACTCTCGAGCAATTGAAAGATAAATTATTGTTGTTTGCCCTTTGTTCTAGAAGAAAAGCTTGAGGTCAGGAAGGTGATTTTCCATGATTTGTAAGTGAATTGGATTTAAGGGAGGGAGGGTTACCCAGTCACCAGCCTCACTCTCTTCTCTGGAGCCTTCTGGGTCCAGTGGCAAGATACAGAAGAGGAGGACTGGAGATGGTCCCTGAGACAATGGTAGACCTTGGCCTTTTTAAGTTAAAGTCCTTCCTAGGTCTCAGATTGATTGAAGCAATACTCATTTAGTGATTAAGGCTAGAAAAGATAAGTGGCAACCTGAAAAAGAACAGTTTCAGTTGACTAATGAGTTATGGAAGCCAAATCAAAGACGGCTAAGAAATGAGTGGAAGGAGAAGGTTTTTCGGGTCCTCCCACCAGCCTTCTTGTTTGACTTTGGAAAAATAAGAGAGATATAGAATGACAGCTTGAGGGTGAGTCCTTGATGTGCTTGTAAAATGACAAGGAAGGAAACAGTAGAAAGGAAAAAGTTGAAGATTAGAGATGGGGGAAGGAATGACAGCCCAAACAAGATGCTGGAGGATATTAAAATGTCTCCAAATAGATGTTGGTATATAGGCTATAAGATCAAATAAAAATCTAAGGTTGGGCCTTTTCATCAGAAGACTGAAGAAAAAGAGCAGAGCATAGGGGATAATATCAAGGTGTTTTGAGATATAAAGTAGGGGGAAAGAGGGAGCTTATGACAAATGGATTTTTATTTTCTCAAGAACTGATTTCAGCAGGTTTTCTATCTATGAAAATGGAACAATTTTATTTTTATGATGTTATTTGTTGATTTCCACCATCTGTTTCTTAATAATTAAATATACATATACACACATACACATATGCATATATAATCATATGTATGGTTATAATTATGTATAATTAATACTTTCTTCAAATATATACATGTGTGTGTATATTTTATGTGTGTATATGTTTGCATGTGTGTGCATGTATGGCTTCTTGTAACCTACAAGTTTTGGTTCTCATTCATCTTTCCTGATGAGTATATTGCAATATATTTCTCAGTCCATTCCCACCTTTGCACTGAAGTCACCAAGAATAAAGTATATAGTTATTTAGTTTGATGTGTGGGAGGGAGGAGGGGAGATCTTATCTAGTTTTTCACAGAATTGTACCAGCTTCCTCATCCTCTGCTCTTCATGTTGGTATATAGGCTATAATTATTTTCCTGGTGGTATTTTGGCAAACAGACACTGAAATATGAGGTGGTCAGTTTTCTTGAGCAATTAGATTTCCCATGAAATGATATTTACTGTGTGCCTTTGGATATGCAATAGAATTATGCAATTAAGGCATAAAAAAATATGATGGGCTGGCCCAGTAAAAAGGGACAGAAATAACCTGGATAGACAGACTGGCCATTCCTACTGTGATTCTCATGTCAGGAAAAAGTGAGGAAGGCTCTAGAATTTTGGGTGAATACCCTGCAGCAAATTAATGACATAACATTGAAATGACTGTCACACAACAGGCAGGATGGGTTGAGATGTGACTCGCTGGAGGGAAATCTGAAATCAGTGAGGACATAGATCCATCTGAGTATATTTACCAAAAAGCTATATGTTCATAAAGAGAAAAAATAGAAATAGTCCATTTCTAAAATATTTCAGTTCAATTTGTAAGGCTCTATATAATTTCTTTCTAGTTTATTTGGAAGTTTGCATCAAGGAATGGCAAAGAAAATTAAATGAAACAGCAAGTGTTTTCAGGTCAGAGTCACTATTTCAAAAGTACCTGAATATTTTTAACTACCTAAAAGTAATGTGTTTTTATTATTATATAGATTATGGGATAAGTAGCTGAGAAATTAGGCTATTGAAAAATAAATTTCAGGAGTGCAAAATTAACCAGACCACTGTCCTCCGGTGAAGCCATAGAGGCATGAAATTAATAAATTGTCATCAGCCCTTCTTCCCAATGGATTGCAGCTTAGAATTGCTAATAGGCCTGAGTAAATGTGGGCAAGTGTGCTACTTCCAAGGATAGCCAGGTAAGTCCTTTTTACCCTAGTACTCATGTCACATTTAGAAAACATAACAAAAAAACATAAACCAAAAATCAAGTCCAAATCTGTCAGTCACATTAAAAGCAGCCCACGTGTCTCATAGTATCTGTACACTCTGGGAATGTTCTTGTTGCTGTATGTTCCACTTTCTGATTGTGGAGACTTCTAAAGCTATGATTATCAATCTTTGTTTTGCTTCACACTCAGGAAATCTTCAGTTAACACAAAAGATAAATTCTCCACAAAACAAATTCATTTTATACTTTTTTATGCAAAGGATTTGGTAGAATTTTAAAAAAATGCTATTACTATGTCAGTAGTATCTTTATAAGTTCTATTCATCTTCTAGACAAGGTTTATCAGTAACACCTACATGCCATACTTAACAACTAATGGCAGTACAAAATGTTCAATAATGAGATTCTAGCGTATAATCAATCCACTGACATTGAAGGCATACACAGTGCAATTCAACTCGGCTGGTCGGGTAATGGGGAAAAAATGGATGACACCAGAATATTGAAGTGGTAGGTGCATAGTGCTCTGAAGGAGAACAAGCCTCCTCAAAGCTGGCAGCAGAAAAGGTACTTCTGGACACAATAATTAAAGCATGAGGTCAAATAATAACTATTAAAGGATGAGAAATGACATTAATGGAAATATCAGGAGAGAGAGCCACTGTCAACAGGCCTTGAACCAGAATGGCGTCCCAACCCAAAGCACTGTGTAAAATCAAATTTATTACATCTGTCTTGTGCCAATTCAGCTTTAAAAGAAATGCAAGTGCTATCTTTGCCAATTGTTAGGAATGAATGCACATATAGTCCAGGATTAATTATATAATGAGGGAAGAAGCTAGGTATTCCTTCTGCAACTTTGTTTCTTAGGTTAAACATCATTGGGTATTTTAACAGCCACAATTCACAGAAACTTTGCAGAATAAGGAAAGTAGAAGACATTTATAATTCAACAATTGATGGAATACTGACAAACCAAGCGTCTTGGTGATGGGGTACTTGGGATCTATGTCTGTAAAATCAATTTGTAAAACCAGTCTGTAAAATCACATCCCACCCCCCCCACCCCAGCCTCAGAACATTAACTGTGCCCCTTCCCCCTGCCAGCACTCTGCCCAGCAACAACTCATGAATTGTTTATCTCTGCTTGGAACAATAAAGCTACACCTATGAATCCTTCACTAAACCATCTATAAACATTTTAGCTTAGGAAAATGTTATCTCTCCTTAGTAAGTGGCCCACTGCCCCTATGAATCCTTCAAGGCCCTATCTATAGGTTAATTCCTCAGCCAATTATCCACATACTGAGTCTCTGCTAGCCTTGGTTCCCAACATCCATCTTGTCAAACATGACACTGATGGGTGGCAGACTGGGCACTTCTCAGTCAGCCCTTGACCAATACCGATAGCTGACTTAGTGACCTTTCAGGCCTAAAACCACACCTCCAGGTAGCCCCCACTTAGGCTATTTCCCAGTGAATTAGGGGCAATATGCCTGTGCAGTTGACATTAAAAGTGCATGTTCCTTTAAGCACTGACCACTCCTTAACTCCTCCCTAATCCCACCCTTACTCACCTAGTTAGCATAATTGACATCTGATTTATTGCCTAGACTCCTTAAAAACTATGCCTATGTCTTCTTTAAGTTTGCAGGTTCTCTAGGAACTCTTGCCTGCTGTACAGCGTAACAATAAACTTGCAGGTCCCCTAAGGACCCTTGCCCTCTGTAAAGTGTACAATAAACTTTTACAATTCTGACTCCAAGTCTGCTTGGGCCTACTGAATTCTCTACTAAACTGAATCGCAGGCACTCTGGTCTTTGATAAGGATCAGAGTTCCTGTATAACCTATTGCCATCCCCCCATCATTGGAATATACTTTTATGAGGCTTCTATCAATCTTAGTTATCTTAGTTATGATATATAATCAAAAGATCCCCAAACTTAGGAGATTTGGGTTTGAGTCCTGGTGATGGCAATTACTTGTTGGGCAACTTTGGGTAAAGTAATTTCGCTCACTGATTCTCAGTTTCCTCATTGTAAAATGGTTATACTCACAATGAGTGCTACTTTCCTCAGGGTTACTTTGAGGAAAGGGTTTTGTAAACTTAGTATTATATCAACATGAGCTATTGAAACAAAAAGGAAATTAGAAGGGTGTTTCAAAGAATCGTAATTCACTTCAGATCAAAGTTAACAATCTGCTAAATTAATTTCTGTGTTTATATCACACAAATGTATTTTGAAGTTGATATTGTGATGTTCTTTTAGATTAAGAAAAACACATGCATTTAAAGAAAGGACTCTGACTCTGAATTCTAGCTTGGAGGCAATTGTTATCTTTTTTCTATTCTTTCTGAACAACAAACAAAACAGTAACAAAATAGAAATTTTCATCCTAAAAGTTATCTGTAGAGAACATCTGATTAAGATGGAAACATGAAAGATCATTGAGGACCCATTAAAAAAAAGGACCCAGTAGATAGGATAATAATCAAGAAAACAGTATTTTGAAGACTATTATTCCAGAAATCAAAGAGAAACACTGGTAATAAGTTCCTTTATCTAGATAGGGACTTCACAAAAAGACAGTGAGGAACTAAACATGGTGGAAGGGGGGTCCTGCCAAGGAAGACAACATGAATTTGGGCAAATAGGCCTGACACCCACAACAAGGTGTAATCAAGCACCTTCCAGAGGAGACTGAAGGTCCTAACACCTTGCCTGAGGAGACTTCAGGGGGGCCAGAAGCTCACAGATTTCTTCAGACACTAAAGCCCTCCCCCTGCCCCAGTCCCCAATACTCTTAATACAGAGGAACCAAAGGAAGTAGAAGCCAGTAGCCAGTTATTCAGGGACTTACGAACAGGATCAAAATAAGGTCTAGCTACCATAGAAGAGTACAGGAGGGTGTAGGTCTTGGCCATGGCTAAAAGTACCAAATCAGGAACTGAAAATGGACATATGAACAAACCGAATAAAATACTAAACACAATAAGCAGTATATGTCGACTGATGGCCAGCACAAGACAGAAGAAATACAAGCAGTACTTTGTACTTTCTCTTCTTTCAATCCCAATTGATTGTGTCCAGTGCAATCCTTCTTTTCTATCTTGCATTAGCAAAATGTTTTGCAATATTTAAGAACTTCCACATATGTCAATTCTCAAAATCATCTGGGAACTAGACAAGTTAGTTATTATTGTACCCATTTGACAAAGGAATCCACTCAACTTGAGAGGGGTCTATGACTCTTCCAGGGTCCCCCAACTATTAAATAGCAGACACTAGGACCAGAATTGGGTTTTTTAGATGGTCAATACACTCCTCTATATGGGTCTCCTTTCCTGGTGATACTATAAATACCTTAAAGGGAGGACAATTCCTTTCCATTGTAGTCCACAGCACTTTCCTAGTACAGTGTCTTGAATATATCAGGAAGCCTTAAGAAATGTTGAGGGAATATTTCCTGTTAACCATGGTTTTCTTTGACTTTATTAATGTCCTCAGATGTCTTAATAGCAGAGATAGTCAAAGTAGCAGAGCAGAGCTCCCAAGCAATTGTCAATGTTTTCATACATGGCTCCTATGATTTCCTCAATTACAGTTTGCAAAGCTAAACTGCAACATCCATAACTTTTTCTGGAAGAAAAACACAAAAGATAATGCACTGACTTCTTAAAAAGAAGAAAAAGCACTTTAATTTGGGTCATGACCATCAGTTATTTGGCAAAAAAAAAACCCTGATATTTATAATTAACATAAATTCTAATGACTTCTTTCCTTTTGCAGTGATATGTTTGATTAGGACATAGATTTTAAATATCAATACTTATGCAAATGGTCCACCATGACCAGGAGGTCTGAGGTAGTAATTTCATAGTGTAGGATTCCTATCACAACAGCCATAAAGCCTGTAACTAGTATAAGGATTAAAGGTATTCAGGTGTCTACAATCTTTTAAAAAGAAAAAGGTGCAAGGTGGCTACATGGCACAGTAAATAGAGCACCGGCCCTGGAGTCAGGAGGACCTGAGTTCAAGTCCAGTCTCAGACACTTGACACAATTACTAGCTGTGTGACTTTGGGCAAGTCACTTAACCCCAATTAGCTTCCAAAAAGCAAAAAAAAAAAAAAGGTGGTACCATGATTCTCTGCTTCAGCTTAAGCCTACATGATAGGATGACTTGTGGTTGTGTTTTGTTACCCATCTTGGGATAATCCTCAAAATGAGAAGGCTCATTTGGAACAAAACAACTTGACATTTGCTGCTGACATTCAGGTTTCTGATTTCCCTATAAAGAGCCCTACCTCTGTCACGTCTATCAGTTCCTCAAGCAGTGTGGGACATTTTGAAACAACCCATAGAATGCAATCAAACTAATGAAACCAAACAGACCTTCATCCCTGACACTGCTGCTTTTTGTACTTCTCTCCATGAAAGAATGCCAAATGTCAATTAGTGGCTAGTGTGATGTGAACCTGGCTTAGACACTTTTCTATTAAAGACTGGAAAGTGACCAACTACTTTTCAACGAATTTGCTAATTGTTAGCGATGCATGTCAGCAGTTAACACTCAGCCTCATCCAAAAAGAGGAATTTGGAGTAGAAGTGTCTAAATCTATCATCATTTCTGAAAACTCTACAGATTCATTTGAGTCATTGAAATAATGTGGTCAGTTATCCACACTTTTGCTAATCCTAACCATTAGGAATATTCAGTCATTCTAGTAGCACCTTTGTCTGGGTAGTAACGATCTGAATTATAGGCATAGTGCCCCACAGGGAAACAGTAACACATCTAGGGCTGATTCTGTAAACCCGAAATTGTAAAACAATGAAAGCTGCTATTAGTTCTTAACTGATGTGCTTCCTATTTCTTTAACCACTTATCTGTCTGTTTTGCTTATTCTATTTTGTTCTCTCATCCTACAACAACATATGTCCTCCAAGACTCTTGTCTTCTGCCCTCTGCTTTTCGCAGTTACACACCACTCCTTTTGTGAGCTCGTCAGCTCTTGTGATATCTACCACTCTATGCAGATGAAGCTGTATATAGATATATACAGATATATATATATATATATATATATATACAGATGAACTGTACTTCTCCAACCTTAACTCCAAATCTTAGTCGCAAACCTGTATGTCCAACTAGATATAGCCCTCTAATACCTGGAAATTCCTCTATAATTTCAGACTGGATAGGTCCAAAATTGGACTGCCCCTCCCATCTACTACTTATATGTAACACTAATCACTACAATTCTGATCTCATAGGCTAGAAAGTTCCTCATACAAATAGCAATTGACAATTACATGGTGCTTTGTGATTTACAGAGCATTTTAAATACATTACCACATTTAATCCTCACAATAATCTTGTGATGCAGGCAGTGTGAGTATCATTTATATGATACTCTTTTTGAAGATGAAGAAATTGAAATTAGAGAGGTTAAGTGATTTGATTGAGGCTATATGGCAAGTATGGGGCAGAACCAGGTGCTCTCACACTAAGACCAGTGCCTTTCTCCACTATGCCAAATTTATCTTGTAGAACATGAAACCATGAAATCCCATCCAAACTCCCTCTTAATGAATGGAAGCATTCACCAAAAATCCAAGTTGTATGTCACACTATGATCTTTATGGGTCTTTCCTTGTTGATAATAAGCTCTTAGACAGAGTAGTGACTTTCATCCAACATTCACATTATTTCTACCCAAGTAACCAGTTCATTTTTGGTGAGAATAGGATCCAGAATATAACTTCCTTCATTGTTTCCTTTATCTTTTTTTTTAAACTTTAATTTATTAATTTGTTTGTTTCCTTTTAGTTTACAGGATTCAATTCCACAATTCCTTGAATTTCACATTTTGTCCCCCTCCCTCTCTTCCCCCCCATGGTGGCTTATTATCAAGTATAGGATCTGTAAATACTTTCACATTATACAATGGTCAGGTTATAAGGATGGATTGTGCCAGCTGGAATGAAAAATGGTAAAGAGGACATAAAATCAAATAAGAGAACAAAAAAGATCAGGTATTTTGCTTCCACATGGATATAAATTTAGTTCTTTCTAGTTCTTTCTCTGGATGCACGTTTTTCTCTCCATCATGCGTCTTTTGGGATTGACTTATATCCCTGTATTGTTGAGAAGAGTCCAGTCTATCAAAGTTGGTCATCACACATACATTGTGTCTGTAATTGTGTACAAATTCCTCCTGGTTCTACTCTTCTCACTCAGCATCAGTTCTTTTAAGCCTCTCCAGGTAAATATGAAGACTGCCTGCTCCCTGTTTCTTATGGCGCAATAGTATTCCATAACATGCATATACCATGACTTGTTCAGCCATTCCCCAATTGATGGGCACCCCCTTAATTTCCAATTCTTTGCCACAACAAAAAGAGCTGCTATAAACATTTTTGTACATATGGGTCTTTCTCCCATTTCTATAGTCTCTTTGGGATATAACCCTAGGAGTGGTATTGCTGGATCAAAGGGTATGAAAGTATTTATAGCCCTTTGGGCATAATTCCAGATTGCTCTCCAGAAAGGCTGGATCAGTTCACAACTCCACTAACAATGCATTAGTGTTCCAGTTTGCCCACATCCTTTCCCAGCATTTGTCATTTTCCTGTTTTGTCATCTTAGCCAATCTGACTGGTGAGATGTGGTACCTCAGAGTTGTTTTGATTTGCATTTCTCTAATCAATAGTGAATTAGAGCATTTCTTCATGTGCTTATAGATAGCTTTAATTTCTTTCTCCGAAAACTGCCTGTTCATATCCTTTGACCATTTATCAATTGGGGAATGACTTGTATTCTTATACATTTGACTCAATTCTCTGTATATTTTAGAGATGAGTCCTTTGTCAGAGACATAGGTTGTAAAGATTCTTTCCCAATTTCCCACCTCCCTCTTAATCTTGGTTACATTGGCTTTATTTGTAAAGAAACTTTTCAATTTCATGTAGTCAAAATTATCCATTTTACATTTTATAATGTTCTCTAAATCCTGTTTCATCATAAAGTCATTCCCTCTCCACAAGTCTGATAGGTAAACTATTCCTTGTTTTAGCAGACTGCTTACAGTATCAACCTTTATACCTAGATCATGAACCCATTTAGACTTGATTTTGGTATATGGTGTTAGATAATGGTCTATGTCCAATTTCTGCCATACTATATTCCAGTTTTCCCAGCAGTTTTTGTCAAACAGTGAGTTCTTATCCCAAAAACCAGGGTCTGGGTGTTTATCAAACAATATATTACTGTAGTCGTTGACTTCTGAATCTTATGTGCCTAATCTATTCCATTGATCCACTTCTCTATTTCTAAGCTAGTAGTACCAGGTAGTTTTGATGACTGCTGCTTTATAGTACAGATTGAAATCTGGTAAAGCTAGTCTACCTTCCCTAGCATTTTTTTTTTCATTAATTCCCTTGATATTCTGGACCGTTTATTCTTCCAGATGAATTTTGTTACTATTTTTTCTAACTCTATAAAGTAGTTTTTTGGTAAATTAATTGGTATTTCCTTTATCTTTTGAAGAACAAAATTACCATACAATGATCCAGTGGCTCCCTATTAGCTCCAGAATTAATTATAACCTTGTCTTCTTGGCACATAAAGATCATTATGACTCTGACCTTGTTTTATTTTCAATCTTTTCATTTCTTTCTCCCCTCCTTGTCTACTATGGTTCAACTCTACTGGCCTGCTTGCAGTTCTCCATGCATGGCACTGCATGTCTCATCACTGTGTTTTTGCACTGGCACTCTGCCCCCCACACCTAGAATACTCTCCCTCCTAACTCCCACCTTAGAGAATTCATGGCTTCTTTTTTAAGACTCAAGTAAGGCACCACAACCTACAATATGTACTTCCCAATTTCTCCAGTATATAGTGCCTTCTGTTCTATAGCCTTCTTCTTTCTACTCTATCTTGAATATGCAACAAGAGAGGGTAGTCTGGTCAATCTCCAGAGGCACAAGGAAGGGATTCTGCCTGCTGCTGACCCAAGTGGAGGATTTGGTAAGCCTGCTTCTAGAAGTATGCGATGATCTATAGGAGAGAGGTTCATTTCTGTACCAGCATGCAAAGATATTCTGTGGCTGTTCCCTGTCTGTTTATTGCATAGTGAAGAAAAGCCTTTTAAAATGACTTCTGAGCCAGAACTGAGAATTATACAAATCCTCCTGGGTATAAACTAGGTCTCTCTCTCTTCCCTGGTGACAAATGAATAAGTGCTGCTGTAAGCTGGCTCCATTTGGGCTAACATGCAGCCTTCAATGCATTTCTCCTCTCTTTGTTGTGTTCTTTTTCTGCTGCTCTTAGGTGAATGAGAATCAGAGGCAAAAATGACCAAGTTTGAACCTTGCGAGCTCTGAAAAGCTAGAAGAGCTACCAAAGCCAGTGGCCAATCTAGGGGAGGAGCCATCTCTGAGGAGCAGCCTGATTGACCCAGACCAAGTTGGGTTCAACTTGGAGGAGTTACTTATCCAGCAAATATCCAACACCTGGAAGTGACCTTGGTAGTGCCAAAGGTTTAGTGGCAACCATTTTAAATTTCAGTCTACTCTCCCTAGGCCTTGAGGTGGTAGAGGGAACACTATGCTCAGTGTTGTTATTGTTTTTTTTTCTTTTCCCTTGGGGAGAGGAGGTGTGTTTACTTCTATCCTTGCCTATCTTATCAGTAAATATCCCTTTGTAAAAGCTAATTGATGTTAATGAATTTTCAATACCATGGAATTGTCAATTGGTTAAACTATACTAGGGAGATAAAACTTGCATCAGTAAATTACACTGGGCAGTAATTACTGGTGTTTGATATTGGAAAGAACACAACAGAATGGGAGCTTGAACCAATAACATTAGAAGCAAATCATATCACTTTTGTGTTACCTATAAAACTTTGAGGGCAAATAGTAGCTGGGAACTAGACTTGCTAGTGGGAGTTGGGATAAGGATGCCTAGAGTCTGTAAAAAGGCTACATGTTTATGCTGTCTATTCTATTGGAATGCAACCCCCTTTAGCCCAAGGATTATTTTTACTTTTTCTTTGCATTCCTACCATTAGCACAGTGCCTGGAAAATAGTAAGTACTTAATAATTGTTTGCTGATTGAAAAGTTAGTGTTCATTGATCAAGGAAAATTTAGAAAGCAATGAAAGATTAAAGCTCTATAGTCAAAGGCAAGGTCCCCTGGATGAATCTCAGGAGGAACGGTGGCACCTAAGATGCACAATTAAGTGTAGCTTTAGGTTTAGGGATGGATGCTTCCAAAAATATTCTGTTATGCTTCTTATGTCCTATCCATCTATGAGACTACATGGTCCATAAGAACAGGAAGGTTACAGCTCCTTCAGCAGCTAGCACCCTGCTCTGCATGCAACTGGCATTTAATTCATTAAAGTGTTCAACTGAATTCTATATCTTAGCCTATCCAAATGTTACCCATATTATCCATCTCAGATCCTTGTCTTCCCATATTATCTTCTTCAACCCTTGCAGTCCAGATTGGTTTCTCCCTTTTTTAAACTCCTAACTCATTTATTATTAGTATGATCATTTTGTGTTTGATTAAAATAATAGCTAATATTTATATTGCCCTTTAAGGTTTGTGTCATGTTGTTTAACATTATCTCATTTTATGTCTTAACCAATATCTCATTAGGTCTCCAATGGCATGTTTCCCTATTCACGTAGATAATAAGCTCCTTAAAGGCAGGGGTCAAGAAAGGCTTCTACTCCTGCATGCTTCAATACACACAATACAGGATAAGGTATATCACAACCATAATATATATTTGTTGATTGATTTCTAGAAAGGTATTGAATTCCTGGCATTGCCATTCCTTAAAAATAGAAACTTTTTTCTTAATAAGTGTAAAATATTTTAACCAATTTCAAAAGACATTTTAAAAATATGCTTCTCGGGGCGGCCAGGTAGCACAGTGAGTAAGAGCACCGGCTCCAGTGTTGGGATGACCTGGGATCAAATCCAGGCTCAGACACTTAGCACCCACCCAGAAACACCTGGCTGTGTAACCTTGAGAAAGTTACTTAACCCCAATTGCTTAAGGGCAGCCAGGTGGCACAGTGAGTAAGAGCACTGGCCCCAGAGTCAGGATGACCTGGGATCGAATCCAGGCTCAGATACTCAGCACCACAACCCAGAAACACCTGGCCGTGTAACCTTGAGAAAGTTACTTAACCCCAATTGCTTAAGGGCGGCCAGGTGGCTCAGTGAGTAAGAGCACCAGCTCCAGTGTTGAGAAGACCTGGGATCAAATCCGGGCTCAGACACAGCACCACACCCAGAAATAACTGGCCATGTGACCTTGAGCAAGTTACTTAACCCCGATTGCTTTAAAAATATGCTTCTCTTAGATATTAACTATATAACTCTTCTCTAAACCCACACAAAAAATACACGAGAGTTTATAGATTCAAAGTCAATATTATAGATTTGGTTTTGAAAAAGAACCTGTTCCAGAGAATGTTTCGAACATTTAAAAATACTTACATTCCATTTCCCTTCACATTTGAAATATTCTAAGTTCCGTCTTTAATTTACATTAATTTACATTCTAAACCACCAGTTTTTACATTGTAAACACCAGAAAATGTTAACTAAATTTGATAGCCAATATAATGGGATATATTATAACTCATAAAACCCATAAGACTGCTAAAAACTGTATTTGAGATGTAAGTTAAGCAAACTTGTAAGGGGACAAAATATTTATATAAATGTTTCCCTGACCATTTTCTCACTCTTCTTCTATGGAGGATTTATGATGCTTACATTAGAGGTATATTAAGTAATCATTAACATAAATGGATGCATTTAAGCTTCAATATTCACACACTTCAATATGGTGTTAATTAGTAATTTTGCAATAGTAAGTGATTGGCATGCAGTGGTTCACCACTTGATTTGTACTTGCCCATGCTGAGAAGAAACAAGCACTCAATATCCCACAGCACTTAAGAACAGAGTATTTCCATGAGTTCACATTCTGCAATGAATAACTATTATCAAGGTTCATTAATACATACATTCCATTTATACCAGTAATTCTCAAGATGACATTCAGCTTATGAATATTATTTTTAGGTATAAGCATCTAGATTCTCCAATTTGAGAGTTAATAATATACCTTCGTGGAAATGGAAGGTAGAAGAGGATCTTTCTTTCCATTTATTACACTGAATATCATTGATATTTTCTCTTATCCCCAGAGTTCCTCTTTTATCAATAATAAGAATATAAGACTTTGCCCGGGATTTTATGCTGTGTGTTCCACTACCCCATTATTGGCATAATTGCAAAGGGCTTCCATGTGTGCTGTTACACTCAACTCTCTAAAACTTGGGAGAATCAAGCCTTAAAAACTCACTCACATGGGGGCACAGGATCATAGATCTAAACATGAAAGGGACTTCAGAAACTATATAATCCAACTATTTTACCTACTCTAATTCTATTTTTGTGATATGGTACATATGAAGAGTTACTGTTTTTCCTCTTTATTAACGTGAGCATTTTAATTTGAAAATATGCATTCATTTCAGTTTTAGACAGGCAGTCACAACTATCCCCTATCTTTTACCTTCCTTTCTCCCAGTTCTTATTAAAGGGTAACCAAAAGACAATAAATCTTGAACCTTGATTTCAATGAAAGACTAGTGGATTAGAAAGTTTCTATTGCCCCTTCCCTTCAAGACAGAGAGCAACCCTCTATGACAATGACTGCTTGCCATAAGCAAATATTTTCTTCATTATATAAGGACCAGATTTTGGGAAGCAGAACTAAGATGGCAGATTAGAAGCAGCATTATATGTGAATTTTCCCATCAATCTACTCCAAACAACTTTAAAATAATGCCTCAAATAGAATTCTGGAGAAGCAAAGTCAACAAAAGCTCAGTGTGAGACAAAGACCATTTAGGAGGTTAAAATTAGAAGTCTGTGGCACTGAGATAAGGGTTGGCCTAGAGTTCATGTGACAGCAATAAGAGCTGTGGGCCATGGGTTCATCAACATCAGAAGAATTAGCTTTGGGAGCTATCAAGCAAGAGACATTAAGGGGATCTGCAATGGTCAGAAAGAGATTACAGGAGAGCTCCTTGCTCACAGTAAGAGGAGAACAGGCTGCAGTGCTGCAACTCCACTGCATATACCTACTACCAGTTGCAGATCCAGGATGGAGAGGTGCATTTTCAGTAACAAGGGAATGGAGGTCCTGAGGAGCAGCACTGCTTGTAACTGCAAGGAATGAGGGACCCTACTTGGGTAAGGCACATAGTGCAGACCAAAAAAGCAGCGACCATACCTCTCCTCAGATCACAATACCCTGGAAGCACTAAAAACTTCCAAACTACTAGAACTAGCTCTGAAAAGAATGCTGTGAAAAAGCCTGAAGCTTGGGAGAATGCCCTATCCACTCACCTATAACTCCAGAAACAGAGGCCAACTTTAATATAAAGTTCAAGGTCAAAAAATAAGTTGAAAAAAATGAGCAAACAAGAATAAAAAGAACCTTACCTTAAAAAGCTACTGTGGTGACAGAGAAGATCAAGACACAAACTCAAAAGACAATAAAGGCAAAATAGCTACAAGGAAACCCTTAAAGGAAAAAAAATAGAAATTGGAGACAAGCCCAATAAGAATTCCAAGAAAAAAATAAACTTGAAATTAAAATAATACTGGTACAGGAAAAAATGGGAAAAGAAATGAGAGTAATGCAAAAAAATTCTGAAAAGACAATTAACAATTTGGGGAAAGAGGCACACAAATACTGCAAAAAAACTAATAACTTAAAAAACAGAATTGTCCAAATGGAAAATGAGGTACAATATTTCACCAATGTAAACAACTCCTTTTAAAGAAGAATTGTACAAATTGAAAAAGAGCTACAAAAAGTCACTAAAGAAAATAATCACTTAAAAATTTGAATTGGTCAAGTGAATGCTAATGACTCCACATGGACACATGAAAAAAATAAAACAAACCACAGGAATAAAACTAAGAAGTAAAAGTAAAATATCTCTTCTGAAATACAAAGAACCTAAGAAATAGATTGAGGACAGATAGTTTAAGAATTGTAGGACTACTTAAATGATACATGTAACACTTAGAACTTTATCATTATTATTGAAATTAAAAGAACTTTACATAGAGATAGAGCAGAGTAGTGTAATGGGAATGTAAATTTGAAGATCTTCCCTGCCCCTAGGCTAAAGTACACCTGGAGCCTGGGGTGGGAGGCTTGTTTTTCAGTAGGTACTTCTTGATTGGCCAGTGAGTCAATAAGGTTGTTTACATTCTCTGAGCCAGGAGAAGGCTATATAAGCCCTGATAAGCTTTGTTTTGGGGCTCACTTTGAGAAGTGTTCTGTGATTTGATCAGATGAAATTCTGGAAAGCCATTGTCCAGAGCCCTCCGGCTTTGAAACCCAGATGTTGTTTGGTATGGATGTAATGGTTGGACAGTTTGGAAATCTGTCTACTTGATCTGTTTTTGTCTTGATAATTCTGTCTGTATAATCTGAAGTTCAGGGTGCTGACCTTTTTCCCCTGAACTAGGTGAATGATACATATCTGACTGATTAAAGTAAGCTTGTTAACCCATTTTGAGTTGCTTTCTCAAAATAATAAATAAAATGAAGAACAAGTAATGGGGATAAAATCAAAGCCTTCCAGGAAAGATATAGTAAAAACTCACCCATCTGAACTGAGATTTCCAAGGGCAAAGTATGAGAAAGTTGTGTCTCTACTGGTACAGGGTGAAACAAAGATATACATTATCATCACTTTTGTTAAATACTGTATTAGAAATGCTAGCTATCATAAGAAAACAAGAAAAAGAAAATGAAGGAATAAATCAATGAGGAAATAAAACTATCAATCTTTTGAAATAATATAATGGCATATTTGGAGAACCCTAGAGAATCAACAAAAAAAAAAACAGTTGAAAAAATTAACAACTTTAGCAGAGTTGTACAATATAAAATAAAACCATATAATTCATCAACATTTTTATTTATTATTGACAAAACCCAGCAGCAAAAGAAAGAAAGAGAAATTCCATTTAAAATCACTGCAGACAATATAAAATTCTTGGGAGACCACTAGCCAAAAAAATAAAAGCAAAAACAGAAAAATAGAGATGGCATGAATATAAATACAAAACAATTTTCACACAAATAAAGATAAATTTAAACAACTGGGAGACATATTTGCTCATATGTAAGCTGAGTCGATAAAATTTAAAAATGACAATTCTGCCTAAATTAATTTACTTCTTTATTGCCATACCAATCAAGCTACCAGAGATTTATTTTATAAAGCTAGAAAAATATTTTTAAAAAAATTCATATGGAAGAACAAGTCAAGAATATCAAAGGAATCAATGAAAAAATGTATAGGAAGTTGGTGTAGCAGTAACACATTTCAAACAATATTACAAAGCAGTAACCATCAAAACAGTACAGTACTATAGAAATAAGAGTAGTGGATCAGTGGAGTAGATTAGTTATACAATACACAATAGTAAATGACCACAGTAATCTATTGCTCAATAAATCCAAAGATCCAGGCTTTGGGAGAAAGAACTCACTATCAAATAAAAATGGCTGAGAAACATGGCAAGTAATTTGGCATAAACTAGAGATAGACCAAAATCTCACAGCACATACCACGATAAGGTCAAAGTATATAAATTATTTAGACAAAATTGGTGATATCATAAGAAAATTAGGGGAGCAAGGATAAGAGAAGAGTTTGTGACCAAACAAGAGAGAGAGGATCACAGGAAATAAAATGGATAATTTTGGTTACATGAAATTTAAAAAGAGTTTACACACAACAAAACCAATGCAGCCCAAACTGCAAAGAAACCAGGAAAGTGGAGAGAAATTTTATAGCAACTCTTTTTTTTTCTTTTCTGATAAAGACCTCATTTCTCAAATATATAGGGAACTGGGTCAAATTTATAAAACTATGTATGGGCCATTACCCAATTTATAAAGGATAATCAAAGCCATCTATAGTCACATGAAAAAATGCTCTAAATCACTATTGATTAGAGAAATGCAAATTTAAAAAATTTACCTCACATTTATGAGATCAGTTAACATGACAGAAAAGGATGGGAGAGAATTTGGAAGTCAATTTTTTTTAATGAATGTTAAAAGTGTGCATACCCTTTGATCTAGCACTACTAGGTCTGTATCACAATGAAATAATGAAGCAAGGGGAAATGATGAGTATGTACAAAAAAAACAGCAGCTCTTTTTGTGGTTGCAAAGAACTGGAAATTAAGGGGATGTCCATCAATTGGGGAATGGCTAAACAAGTTGTGGTATAGGAAGGTAACAGGATATTATTTTTCTATAAGAAATGATGAGCAGGTGAATTTCAGAAAAATCTAGAAAGACCTACAGTAACAGCAACATTGTGTGATGATAAATTATGATACCCTCAACTCTTCTGAGCAATGCAATGATCCAAGATAATTCCAAAAGCCTCAAATGGAAAATGCTAACCATATGTCTGAGTTCAGATCAAAGCACACTATTTTCAAATTTTTGTGCTCTTTTTTTTCTTGTGGTTTCCCCCTTTTTTTCTGATTCTTTTTTTTTCACAACATGGCTAATATGGAAATATGATTAACATGATTGCTCATGTATAACCTATATCATTTTCCTTACTGTCTTGATGATAGGGGAGGGAAAAAAATTTGGAACTCAGTATCTTACAAAAATAAATGCTGAAAAATATCTTTAAATGTAATTGAAAAAATACCGTAAAAGATTAAAAAAAGAATGTCAAAAAATTAAATATTTTATAAGAATCTGTGGGAAACAGCTCATTTTAAGGAGTCTACCTGCCAATAGAGATATAACTTCTCAGATTCTATCCTTGGTATTCTCAGTTCTGATGGGTGAGTTTTCACCTTGAAACCATGCCTAGAACCCTGCCTGGATATCTCAAAATCATACCATTTGTATTATGGTCCTGCTCCTCCTCCACCCTCTAGACACTGGATTCTTCCTCTGGGTCCCTAGGCTCTTTCCCATCATTTCCAAATCATGCTGTGTACTATTAACCTCTTCTTCTCCTCCTTTGCAACCCTAATGCTTTATTATCTATTCCCCTATTAAAATGTAAACTCCTCAAGAGCAAGTATTGTTTTGCTTGCTTGTATTTATGTACAAATTAATATATATATATATATGTGTGTATATATGTATATATATATATACATATACATACAGACACAAACCTAATATAGTACCTGGCACATAGTAAGTTCTTAATAAATCATTTTAGAATTAGCAATTTGCCATCTTGGAAACGGAAGGAGAGAATGGAAGAGAGTCTCTTTCCCTTTTCTACATTTGATAACAATGTCAAAAGAGTGTTTGATTCTTTCTTCTTATCCCCAGAGTTCTCCCTTTATCAAGAACAAGAATATCAGAACTTGCACAAGCTTTTTCATTCATTCATTCTTTATATACCAACTGACACATCTCCCTGCCATGGCTTTTAACAATGTATGGAATAAAACCTTTTTCATCCTTGTATTCTAAACTGTAACACATTTTCTCTCTATAAGCTCTCTATAAGAGAATAATGCTTTAAGCTAATAAGGGACTAGAAGAGAATGTACAATATGCCAAGAATAACACATCCAATTTGCCTGGATTTCTCCCAAATTTTTGGTAAAGCTGTAAAATTAGTCTAGCAATTAAAAAAAAAATAATGATTCTCCAAATGTTACCAAACTGCCCATACCCTTTGACTCAGTGATATGACTACTAGATCTGTACCCCACTAATATTTTTTTAAAGAGGAAGAGGATTCATATAAACAAAAAATATTTATAGCAGCACTTCTATGGCAGTAAAGAACTAGAAATGAAAGGGTTACACATTAATTGGAAATGACTGCATGAATTATTGTATATGAATATAATGGAATACTACTTTATTGTAAGAAATTAAAAAGAGAGTGGTTTCAGAGAAAGCTGGGAACATTTATATGAACAGACACAGTGAATTGAGAAGAATTAGGAGAATAATTTATATAATAACAATATTGTAAAGATGAAAAACTGGAAAAAAAATCACTTAAGAATGATGACCAATATAGTGACAAACCACAATTTCAGAGAACCAATGATGAAATATGCTATCAATCTCCTTCCAGAGAGGTGATGCTCTCAGGATGTAAATCAGAGGTTGAGACATATATTTTTGGGCATAACTAACGCATGAATTGTTTTTTTCTTGACCACGCATATCTGTTACAAGGTTCTGTTTTTTTTTTTTTCTTTTTTGATGAAGTGTGGGAAAGGAGGAGAAAAAGAAAATAGATTTTTTTCTGCTCAAAGAAGTAATAAAATTAAATTTTAGAAATAATTCAAATCCATAAATTTTATGTGATGCCAAACTCATATATAATTTTAGAACTTGAATGAACCTTCAGCATTATATAGTCAAAACTCATTACTATAGCTGAATAAATGCAGACCTGGTAACTTATCTAAGGTCACAAAATAGCAGAGCTAGGACCATTCTATTGATGGCTAGTTGTTTGTACATTTCATTATTCCATGCTATTTCCCTAGAAATTAAGTTTATTACAAATGCTAATCTCTTTCCCCCAGATTTCCCTGTTCATCTATGCTGTCTTCTTTAATTAAGGACCCCCATTCAAAAGATAGCCACTTCTAATGCAATGTCCCATGGGAAATTAAAACACAGGAAAATGATACTGTCCCATCTAAAATGATATCAGCTACATTTTATACATACTTTTATTGTTCTTAAATGGACCACAGGACTATCTGACCTATTGATGAATATATCAATAATTGCATAAAAATAATATTTTTGAGTTTATTTAGATTTATAAAGCATTTTATATATTATGTTGACTACCAATTATGACAAATCAATAAATAAAAGAATAAATCAGGATCTCTCAATTTACATAAAGGAGGATTTCATACACTTGTTTCTTTGGCTTATCATTGATACCAATATCTGTCTTTATGTCACAAGAAGAACAGTCCCAAAATATTATAAGTTATCTTTTCACAGGACTCAAGGAAAGTCAGGTATTCCAGAAGAAAGAATATAAGGTAAGTACTCAGAAGAAATTATTTTAGTCCCTGTTCTAGCATTGATCAGTTTCATGGACATAATGCAAGGTCTCTGTATCTTCCTTTTCTCATTCTGAAAATGGAAATCATAGTGCTTACCCTACTTACTTCAAAGACATTCTATATCTCAATGGGAAATGGGTGGAGAAATGCTTTGAAAAGTGTTAAATATTTTTACTGGTGCGACTCATTTTTTTTTCCCATTATACTCTAGCCTGGTGCCAGACAATTTAAAGGTAAAACCTACAGCAAATGCCGGGCAAAGATGATAGGATTCACAAACTGTTATACACCCCAAATTATTAGATGTCTTAAATTTGCTTCAGATTTCTTTTACTCAGATCAAACACCTATTCTTGATTTAAATAAAAGTAAAACCATTTATAGGACACTTTGAATGTCTCAACATATAAAATAAAGATTTTTTTAATGTTCCTTGAAATATTCCTAAGTGTACTTTGCAAAATAAAGTAGTATGTCAATGATATTCTGTTATAGGCTTGCTTCGTATTAGTAATTAGATTTTTTATACAGTATACCCTGAACTATTCATCCTTGGGGAGACGTTAATATTTTTTTTAAATAGATAATTAAATGTTAACCATTAAAGTAATTTTTAAATTCTTTTAAAAGAAAAAAAAGAAAAGTAATATTTAGACTCATTACTAAGAGGATTAAAAATAACTTTTATCAGTACTTGATGATAAGATATTTGGGGTTTTTGAATAGGAGAAAGTTAAGTTGTAAATTACTAACCCTGTTTTAAGTAAGCTAGTTAAGAGCCTTTCGCGTGTAGCACTTTTTTGCATGTGATTTGCACATTATGTTGAGTACCTTCATACCCCTTACTTTGGGGAGATCTAATGAGTCAGCCAAACCTAAACTTTAAGAAATTTTACCCAGGGAACTGAAAGGTGGGGGATTTGAGGGGAACAAGTTTTAAAAAGTGTAATAAAAGGAGTGTGACTCCTCTTATTTGAGATCAGTCTTCATAGTCTCAACCACATTATGGAATCCAAAAGAGATGGGCCCCTTAGCAGCTGGGAAGAGAGAACAGTGGCCTAGCTCTTTTGAGCAGCAGTGGTTCTGACCCTCTGGAATATAATAACAGAATCACAGATCTAGAGACAGAAAGGACCTCACACATCATTTAGTTCAATTCCCTCATTAAAGAGATAAAGAAACTGAGGCCCAGAGAGGTTAAGTAACTTATCCAAAATTCTACAAATAGTAGAAATCAGAGGTGAAATTTTAACCAAAGTTTTCTGACTAGTTCTCTTTCCACTGTATCAAAAGTTATGCACTGTATATTTGAAGTGGATGACATCAGTTCAATTTCCTACCTATTTTTTGTGACACACAATAGCTTGGGAGCAGGAGTGGTGCTGCATATTACTGATAATGACAAAATGACTAGGATTATTATTGGAGAGAAAGAATGTTCACTTTGTTCTTCACAGAAATCCACTTTACTCTTCTCTTACTCCATAAACTTAATCTACTATCTTCCATATTCATCCAGTCTTTGTACTCAGCCATTCTATTTGAATCTGTGACCTCATAAATTTCATGGTTCCCTTAATTATGTGCACTTATATTTGCACATATTAACAACCCATTTATATTTGCACACTCTTTGCTAACATTCGATATCTTTCTGCAAGGTCACCACAGGTTGGGCCAATAATGGGCTATAGCTCTTCCATGGTATCTCCTGATATCTCAAGGACACCAATGAAGGACTGGAGCTGCCATTCATTCAATAAGCAATTATTATTTACTATCTGTTGGACACTATACTAAACTCTAGGGATACAAAATAAGGTGAAAACACATTACCTGTCCTCACAGAGCTCATAGTCTGATGGGGAAGACAACATTCAAATGACTATGTACACACAAAATACATGACATATAGCTAGGGGGCGATCAGAGGGAATGAATTAGCAGTGGCAGATAACCAGAAAAGGCCTCTTACAGAAGGAAAGCTGTCCATGTGGCTTCATTTACATTCAGCACATTACTAATCTATCTTCTTTTCCTGTAATACTTTCCTGTGATGACATCTTTTACTCTAGTTCACCTGCAAATTTCCTCCTGTGCCTCTCTATTGCTCTCTGTATCTTTATACCGTGAAAGAATCTTACATCACTCAGAAATGTGTTCTTTACCTAACAAATGCCTGATGTTTGTAGAATTGAATGTGCTTTCCTGCTTTCTATTCCAAAGACTTCTTGACCTAACTATTTCTCCAGTTATTATTGTGCTATCACAGACAACTCTTTTTCCTCTCCTACTGACAACATGGTAGAATTTTTTCTAGCATTTACCAAGGCCCAAAGGATTTTTACCTATTTACAAGACAGCAACTACGTGCCTTTCATTGCCTATCAGCTTCCTCTGAGGTAACCTCAGCTGTCTCATTTGTGACAAGGATTGTTTTCTTTCAAAGTCATTTTGTAACTAATGGTGAGTTGCCTTTAAAACTCTTCTGGAAGCTTTCAACTAAGATCTCAAGATGAAATGGGTGATACTCAATTTGATAAAAGTAAAACCAAATAACATAACAAAATTCAAAACCAGCTATTCCCTGAACCTACCATAGAGAGTTACACATACTGAAAGAAAGTGTTCTAAATTTCCATTTTAAGCCAAATACAGGTGGAAATAATTGTACAACAGGGCACAAGTCATTCTGTGCATGAATAAATATCTACTATCCAAGATGTAAAGGCCCATATAATCTCAGAGCATTAAAGCAGAAATCAGGGACAGTTATAATCCCAGTTGTAAGATGAGACAGGTAATTAAATCAATGTGGACATTTGGTGACTAAGGCAACACATTGGAAGAATGGAACACACCAATTTAAGTGTATTAATTGTTTATTGGTTTTGCCACAGTAGGCAAACACCATCCAATCTCAATGTTGAATGAAGATAAAGGCAGAGTCTTTCACAGGAAACATCTAAAAAATAATGAGCATATTATAAACATAGTAATCCACTCCCTGTCATCTCACTGATAATTTCTTCTCTTGGGGTGGCTAGGTGGCACAGTGAATAGAGCACTGGCCCCGGAGTCAGAAGGACCTGGGTTCAGATCCGGCCTCAGACACTTAACACAAAAATTAGCTGTGTGACCTTGGGCAAGTCACTTAACCCCAATTGCCCTACCTTCCCCCCTCCAAAAAGCAAAAACAATTTAAAAAATTAAATAAAATGATAAATTTCTTCTCATAAAGACATTGGACATATTTTGTTTTTACTTAATGCAACACATTTCATCAAGGTACAAATATGGGCATTAATTACTAATTTTAAAAATGACTAGAATGTTCCATATGGGGAGGGGGAGGCAGAGTCAAGATGGCAGAGTAGGAACAGGACTTCCACAGGGCTCTGGCTTCCATCTCCCCCAATTCATGTAAAAGGTGACTCTGAACAAAATTTGGAGCTACAGAACCCAAAAAATGACACAGAGAAGCTAACCTCCTGCTGAGGACAGCCCGGCAGGCCAGCAGGAAGTGGTTAGTGCAGTGCTCTGGGAGCCACCCCAATCCTGCTCTAGTCGGATGTCTTAGGCCCAGGGCAGCCTGACCAGCCACTGGCTACAGGGACTTCAGATCACCAGCAGCTGTGGTGGTTTCCAGAATTATCAACCCATAGATGCTAAGGATAAAGTGAGAAGTCAGTGCAGTGTGGACTTTGGGATCCAGTAGTTTGGGAGAGTGGTCCAGCCTTTATCCCCTGGAGGGGGGAGCCACTGAGGCACCATGGGCATGCAGCCACTGCCATGTGGCAACTTCAGTTCCTGGCCTGCAGACTGTAGGGGGACCAAGTGACCTGTCTGAGGGGTAATCAGTCTTGCTTTAAGCTGCTTGGATATGGATTGCAGTCTAGCATAGAGGCCCTGGGGTGTATGACCAGGTTGCCAGAGTGTGTGGAGGTTTAGAGAGGGCAGCCAACTAACAGCTCCAGCAGCTGAGAAAACCCCAGAAATTTGGGACAAAGATTCCCTTTCTGGTAGCAGAGTCTTACTGTGCAATAAGCCCAAAAGTCAAGTAGTTCAGTGGCAATATGAGCAAACTAGGGAAGCAAAGCAAACAGAGGAAGCCAAGACTGGCCTCCTATCTGGGGACAAAAAGGATCAAAGCATGGAATAGGAGGAAGACAGTGAAGTCAGAACTCCTGCACCAAAAATTTCCAAAAACATATGAGCTGGTTATTATAGGCCATAGAAAATCTTAGGAAGGATTTTGAAAATCAAATAATAGAAGTGGAGGAAAAATTGGGAAGAGAAATGAGAATGATGTAAGAAAATTATGAAATGAGAGTCAACAACCTGACTGAAGAAAATAACAACTTAAAAAATAGACTAACTCAGATGTCAAAAGAAGTTCAAAAAGGCAATGAGGAGAAGAATGCCTTAAATAGTCAAATTTGACAGATGGAAAAAGAATCTCAAAAACTCACTGAAGAGAATCATTCCTTCAGAATTAGATTGGAGCAAATGGAAACTAATGACTTTATGGGAAATCAAGACACTATTAAACAGATTCAAACACATGAAAAAAATAGAAGGCAATGTGAAATATCTTATGGGAAAAACAACTGACATGGAAAATAGATCCAGGAGAGATAATTTAAGAATTATTGGACTACCTGAAAGCCAGGATCAAAAAAATAACCTAGAAATCATCCTTCAAGGAATTATCAAGAAAAATTGCCCTGATGTTTTAGAATCAGAGGGCAAAATAGAGGTTGAAAGAATCCACAGATCACCTCCTAAAAAAGATCCCAAAAAGAAAATTCCTAGGAATATTATAACCAGGTTCCAGAGTTCACAGATCAAGGAGAAAAATATTACAAATATCCAGGAAGAAACAATTTGAATATTGTGGAAACACAATCAGGATAACACAGCATCTGGCAGCTTCTACACTGAGGGATTGAAGGGTATGGAATATGATATTCCAAAGATCAAAGGAGATGGGATTAAAACCAAGGATTAAAACCCAGCAAAACTGAGTATCATGGTTCAGGGGAAAATATGGTCCTTCAGTGGAATAGAGGACTTTCAACCATTCTTGATGAAAAAACCAGAGTTGAATAGAAAATTTGACCATCAGATACAAGAACCAAGAGTAGCATGAGAAGGTAAACAGGTAAAAGAAATCATAAGGAACTTATCAAAGTTAAACTATTTACATCCCTACATGGAAAAATGATAATTGTAACTTATGAAACTTTTCTCAGTATGAGAATAGTTGAAGGGAATAGAAATATGTGTACATACACACACATACATATATATGTTTATATAGGAGGGTATATATGCATATGAATACATATGTGAATGTGTGTATATATGGGTACAGGTATACATAGATAGAGGGCACGGGACCAATTTAATAGGAAGGGATGATACTTAAAAGGTGAAATTAAGAGGTGAGAGATGAATATAATGATAAGAGATGGGGAGAGACAGAATGGGGTAACCTATCTCATATAGAAGAGGTAAGGGAAAATGGTTACAATGGAGGGGAAGAACAGGAAGGCAAAAGGAAATGGGTCAACCTTATTCTCACTGAATTTGGCTTAGGGAGGGAATGACATACACACTAAATAGGTTATCTCACCCTACAGGAGAGTAGGGTGTAAGAGGATGAGAGGGGGGATGTTGGAAGGGAGGGTAGGCTGGTAGGGAGGGATGTTGGAAGCACACACCTTTGAAAAGGGACAGGATCAAAGCAGAGAATAGAACAAGTAGGAGGTGGGATAGGAGGGAGGGAAATATAATCAGTCTTTTACAATATATCCATTATGCAAATGTTTTGCATAGCTACACATGTATAACCTATATTGAATTTCTTATCTTCCCAGTAAAGGTGGGTGACAAGAGAGGAAGGGAATGAATCTGAAATTGAAAGTTTTAATATCAAATCTTTAAATACATACATATATATACTGTTATTAATATTGTTTTACATATAACTAGGAAATAAGACATACAGGCACTGGGGCATAGAGATCCACCGTGACCTACTGGAAAGTCGGAGGGGGTATGGGAGAAGATATGGGAGACAGCAGATTGGAGCAGGGGATATCCAGCAGGATCTCTATTTTGGGGTGGTGGGTAGGGGAAAAACGGGGAGAAAATTTGTAACTCAAAATCTTGCAGAAATGAATGATATAAACTAGAAGTGAATAAAGCATTTGATTAAAAAAAATTCCATATCAAGTGTTTTCCCACAACTGAAGAAATATGGGTCTATTACAATCTTTCTGCCCTGGGTCACACTGATACCTTACCCAGGTGTTAAATATGGAATCCTAAAATCAAGGACAGATTTCTTGAGCCATGAGCTTAGAAGTTACTACAATCTCACACCTAAAGCAAGGACACCTAAGTGGGAGACTTTTACCTTGTAGCTAGGAGAACATGTATTATGCTTTAAGAGTCTAGTGTTAAATTTGTGTCATATTAATTTATACCTCATTGTGTTAACAGCAGTTTGTCAGTGTCCTCATGACAACACATCAGAACTTGATCAATAAAATGTGATTCACATTCTGCTGTGTGCTTCTGAATACCAAACAATGAAATATGGAACACACTTTACAGCTTTCTAGAGTACATAGAAAATCTCTGATGTTCCAGAACTAAAGATCAGAATTTTCTCATATGTAGGCACAGCAAACAGATATTTTCTCTTAAACCTCAAATATAATTACATCAAAACTATACATTAATATGTCCTAATAAGAATGATGTGCTATATGGATTACATATTACAAACATCATTTTGAACATCTGTAATATAAATTTCAAAATGATACAAACTATAGTAACTTATTTTAAAATATAATCACATATATATTTGATAGTAATACATATGACGGATAGTGATGTACCCTCAGAGTCAGGAAGACCTGGTTTTAGGTTTGCCTAATACTTTGGGGTGAATTTGGGGTGTTTAGGTGCAACAGTGGAAAGAGTGCAAGGCCTGGAGCCAAGAAGACTCATTTTCCTAAATTCAAATCTGACCTCAAGGCACTCAACAAGCTGTGTGACCCTGGACAAGTCACTTAACCCTGGTCACCTCAGTTTCTCATCTGTGAAATGAGGTGGAGAAGGTAAGGGCAAAGCACTCCAGTATCTTTACCAAGAAAACCCCAAATGGGCTCTGGAAGAATCAGGCAAGACTGGAAAAAAATTTCCCCCAGGGGCCTCTATGACTAAGTTTCAGAATAGTTGCTGAGCTGCATTAGTTAAGAAAGTTTCCAAATGAGAAATTTTGCAGGGGAATCAGAAGGCCAGACTAAGATTTAAAAAACAAACAAACAAAAACCCACAATTCTCATATCTGTCCCTGACTCTCTTTACATGGTACCATCATTTCTAGTTCAGGACTTCATTACTTTACTAAGCTTATTTAAAAACTGAAGGAACTAAAGCTCATTGAATCTGCAATAAAGCTAGAGAAACAATGCACACATGAAATAGTTCAGTAATAATGAAAGCTAATTTGTGATTCAATACTAAAACTAGTGGTATGGTGGAGGTGGCAATGTTTGCTGTAGAGACACTTCTGGTTGAGTAAGAGATGTTATGTATAAATGCTTAATAATCCTAATTTATGTATTACCTATCATATTTAATTAACTATTAATTTAATTTTGAATTTAATTCAATATACTATGTGTTTAATATTATAATTTAATTATAAATAGTCAACAGTGTAATTGAGACAGAAATTTGTATCAGCTGATATGGAGACCAGCACATTCTCTCCTGGATCGGTTTTCTGTCCTTCCTATACTCTTATCGTGTACATCCGCATAGAGACCATCCTCCTTGTCTACCGTTACTCCACAATTAGAAGTCAGAAAACAGCAAAAGGAAGCAGGAAATCCTAGTTTGCTGTGGCCTAGCATATGAGTCTTTTCAACATACAAATGTGTTCCCATATGCTGGTTGTCAGTGTATTGAATGTATTACTTCAGCATTTGTCCTTAAGCAAATTAAAGGTTAATATTCACAGAAATTGTAATTACTCTGGCCAGTCCTGCCAAGAAGAGGTCAGACCATGAAGGTGAGGCTCTTAGGAGACAATGCCTGAAAAATCAAACAAATAAATCCAAATGTTCATAAGCTAATGGCTTGTGGTACATCAAGATACAGAACACAGTAGATTATTCCCAAAGCACACTCATGTTTATGGCACATTTATGTCATCATGACTAATAATCCCACCTTCAGACTCCAGAGAGTCAACCAGGGTAAGACACAATACCTTCCTCCTTGCTCCCTAGATGATTATTTTTTATTTTATTTTTTTAATATTTTGACAAAAAGTTATCTTCAAATATATTTTTAATGAAAAATAAAACATTAACCAGATTTTCCCTACAGATGTCTTGTTCTTAAATGCTACCATTCCCATTAGTTTCATGGAGTACAGGCCATATTACTGTTGAAGGCAATTTGGCTACTTCCAATAGCATGTTTAATAGGGAAGGAAAAAAAAAAGATAACATCCTGCCCAAATTCACTAAACTATCATCTAATGGTCTTTATTGTGTACACTTAGCTAGTAATTATATAATTTTACTAAAAGATGTTTTGTTCATCTTTAAAGCTGCTGTACAGTAAAAATCAGATAGGCACTTTTCAATTTAGAAGATAAGGGGAATTTGGTTCAACCTCTCGTAGCAACTGCATTGAAATTTAACAACCAGGGAAGAACAAATGTTTTAATTTGGTAGAAATCTTAATTGCCTCCCACTGACTCTAAGAAGACACACAATTTCATGATTCTGCTGCTGTTTTTTTTTATTGACTTGTACCTAGAAAGATGTGGTCATCTTCATTAGTCTGTATCTTTGCAATTACTAAATTTCTAAAGTTGATCTAGCATAAGACTAAATTAATATCCTATTACACTATATCTGATGCTTCTTTTATTTTAGGGTGCATCATTGTAGGGTCAAAGAATATGATTGCAAAGAAAGAAAATATCGGTACTTTGGTTTTTTCCTGTGTAGGCTATAGTGAGGGAATTTTTTAATGAGAATTTTTTTTTCATTAGCCAAGCAACATTTGCTTAGTAGAGAAATAAGTTGTGAATCAAACATTTACAATTTTTAATATATTAAATGGTAGAAATATTATTGCTATTTTATTTTCTAAAACCTTACTCCTGTATTGTTGGTTTAGTTATATTCACTTATTCATTTAGTCAATAAGCATTTATTATTCATCTCCTAAATTAAGAAAAAAACTAAATGCTTACAAAGAATAAAGCCAATATATGATCTAGTCCTTATCCTCAAGGAATTTATAATAAAGCTATAGAAACAATGCACACATGAAATAGTTGTGTAATAATGAAAGACGGTTTGTGATTCAACACTAACACTAGTGATACAGTAGAAGTGCAATGTCTGGGGAGGGAATACTTCTAGTATGATGGTTGAGTAAGAGATGTTATGTGTAAACTCAATTACTGCACATCATTGTGAAATAATTTAGATATACCTAATAACAACATTAGTATAAGCAAAGACTAGGAAAGAAGGAAAGAAAGCATCATGATTAAATTTGTAAAGGTGAGTAACTGAACAAGTGAGCACACTAAGAAATATTTCAAATACAATGAAGAAGATGTTGTGAGGTAAAATAATACCCATAGAAATCTCCAAAAAAGAATAATTCTGAAAAAATATAATTAAAATAGAAAGAGAATAGAATAGTTATAGACCCTCACAGCGTTTCAAAAATGTAACAAAATAATAGAAAAATATATAAAGTCACCAACTGATAAATGGTCATACAATATGAACAATTTTCAGAAGAAGAAATCAAAGCTATCAGCAGTCATATGAAAAATGTTTTAAATCTCTAATAACTATAAAATGCACATTTAAATAATTCTCAGATACTACCTCATACCTATCAGATTAGTTAACATGACAGAAAAGGAAAATTATAAATTCCAGAGGGAACGTGGGAAAAAATAGGAATACTAATGCACTGTTGATGGAGTTATGAACTGCTTTGACCATAATAGAGAATAATTTGGAACTACACCAAAAGGGCTATAAAACTCTGAATGTCCTTTATCCAGTAATACCACTTCAAAGTCTATATCCCGAAGAGATCAAAGAAAAAAGAATAGGACTTATAGGATGAAAAATATTTTATAGCAGTTTGTTTTATAGAGTTAAAGAATTGGAAATTGAGAGGATGCCCATCAACTAGGAAATGGCTAAACAAGTCATAGTATATGATTGTGATGGAATACCATTGTGCTATAAGAAATGACAAGAAGGATGGTTACAGAAAAATCTAGGATTATGCAAAATTATGTTAACTGATTGTAAGGGTTATGGAATTTAAAGATCTCCCATGCCCCATGGACGTGCTGACATAGCAGAGCAAGAGAAAGTGAAAAGCCGAGCTAACGGTCCTGCAGTTGGCAGTTGGTGGCGGTTGCCCTTTTTTTTTTTTTTTTTTGAGTTAGGACTCCTGCTGAGGACTGCCAGAGGCCAGAGCTGCTGGGAGCGCTCTTCCAGGACACTGGGTGGTTGCTGTGAGTGGGGAGAGGAGGACCTTTGCCTGAGGTAGCCTGTTCTGTTTTAAAGGCTTGAGAATGTGGGTGCTTTCTACTTTATCTACCTGTGCCAATGTCATAACTACTCTGATGGCTTTCACTTTCTGGTTTTGGGACTCAGTCTTTTGGTATCTTAATAAATTTTCTAGTTTATTTCCCCAAATGGCAAACCTGATGTATTTTGTGATGGATAATTATATCAGCATATTTATAATCTCTATAGGCACTGTGAATATGGCATTGCTGATACATTTGGCGACGAGGATGGGATCACAAAATGTCAGGCCTCTATTTGGAAGTAGTGGGGCTTTAGAGGGAGAAATGGCTATTCCAGGATGGGAGGATTTGCCTTATTCCTCTCTAGCCAGAGAATGGGCTAAAAGCACAGGGCCCTGTGAAAACTGGGAACCAAGGCTAAAAGAGGGAGAACCTGGAGATTTGGAAAGATGTTTGAAAGCAATACCCATAGAACCAGGCAAAGAACTGGCAGGAGTGTGCAGGAGAAGCTGGGTGCTGCTAACAAGTTATCGCCTTATGTGTAAAAGTAGGGATAAGCTGCTGAAGGAAAGAGCTAGGATGGCTAGGGAGTCAGCTGGTTTGCCTGAGGATTCTTCTGTGTCACAGTACTCAGAAGAGCAAACTGGAGGGACCCATGTGGTCCAGGAGCAAGCTACTGTTCATGTAGCTAAAAGGAAGCAAAAAACTAGCAGAAGGAATGTGCATGCAGCTTTTGTACAGGCTAGGCAGAGTTGCCCTGACAGCTTCCAGGAGAATGTGTGTGAGGAGAATGGAACAAGGTTAGATGAGGAGTCTCCTAATGTAGAAGCTCTCCCCATACGAAGAAGAAGGCAGGAGAACCACCGAGGCAAAACAGAGTCCAGGGAGATAATTGAGGATTTCACTCAACAGGAGATCACTGATATATTGAGTAGATTTACCCAAAGAATGGGGGAGTCTTTAGTGTCTTGGATAGTAAGAATCACTGATGAAGGCGCAGGAGGAATAACACTGGACAATGAGGACTGTTTAAAATTCATAAGTATCAGTCAGAATCCTTTTGTACACCAGGCTTTTAGGGATCACCATATGCAAGGAGGAAATAACAAAACGAGTCTTCTAGCTTTAGCTGCAGAAGGTTGCAAAAAGCAATATCCAACTGAATCTATGTGGCCTAGGGGAGACAGACCCTGGTACTCACTTAGAGACTGTATGAGAAAACTAAAGGAGGAGGTAATGAAAACTGCTATCCTGATTGGAGATGCAAATGCATATTATGATACCCCCCTAGGAGTTCCTCATAGAAATATCATAGTGAAGAC